>NC_090739.1:129779992-130092492 GCF_036898095.1 Palaemon carinicauda
CGGCATCATAGAAGAGCTGTGTCCTACGAAGGACGAAGACCCAAGAGCCCTGAATTTCAAGAGAGCTGCTCTCTCGCTCATTCATAATTCTATGCCCCGTCTGGACTTGAACCACTGGGCGGTTGAGGTATGTCAAGTATAGATTTTTTTACTCTTTTATTTCTCACTATTTTCGTTCATTGTTATATCTTTCCTTACAGTATTTGTTTTCATGGTTTATTCACTATTCTGTGAAACCAAGAGACACCAGCATTTAAATGAGTATGTATGATTGACTCTACACACACACACACACACACACACACACACACACACACACACACACACACATATATATATATATATATATATATATATATATATATATATATATATATATATATATATATATATATATATATTGTATGTGTATGCTTACGATATGTATCTATGTGAGAACACGTGTTTACGTATTTTGCATTACATGTATATATATATATATATATATATATATATATATATATATATATATATATATATATATATATATATGTGTGTGTGTGTGTGTGTGTGTATTACCTTTAGAAAAAATTGGGGATTATCTACTTAGCCTTATGTACAGCATGGAAACTGACATACTGTTGCTTACTTAAGTTGTGGAGTTATCTATGGAAGAAATTTAAAGACCTTAGTAAGATCTATGGTCATCGGATAAAGGCTCGTGACATCCTATCGAAAACATCCTTTCCTGGCAATCTGTTGGAAAGGAGTTCAAGACCCTCTCAAGCTTGAGAGCTTCTAGTAGTGTCTGTAACCTCACCATCCTATAGTCAACTTCTTTTAATGAGGCAGATTTGCCCCGACTCGCAGCGGGGCCCTTTTAGCCCGGAAAAGTTTCCTGATCGCTGATTGGTTAGAATGATCTTATCCAACCAATCAGCGATTAAGAAACTTTTCCGAGCTAAAAGGGCACCCCTGCGAGTCGGTGCAAATTTGCCTCGTTAAAAAAATTAACTTTAGTGAGTTAATAATGGGATTCTAGAAGCTGAGTCATCACCAGCCATTGCCTGGGTCTCCCTGATCCTAGTTTGATGGAGAGGAGGCTTGGGCGCTGATCATACGTATATATATAGTCAGTCCTGTCCCTTGCCATGGTGCGTAAAATAATACCAATTCCCTAATATCGCAAGAGGGTCTGCCCCTCTCTTTTGTTCTTCTCCTGTACTTCTCTTTCTCCCTATTTCCTTAATCTTTCCCATCCCGAGTACCTGCCATTGAGCTATAAACTGGATTGCATCCAGGGGTACTCTTCCTTTCCCCATATTCCCCACTTCCCTATTCTTATTATTATTATTATTGCCATGGCCATTCATATTATATATTAAATTCAGGAGAAAGGAACCCACTAGATTTTGATTTGGTTTTGATATTTCGCTTCACTCTGACACGAGCCGATCAAATCGTCTTTTAATTTCTCATTGGTTTTGAAGTTTCTTCCAAATGTGACTCGTTAATTTCCTGTCTCAGTTCTCATTATCTGGAAGAAAATGGGACAATAAGATGTACCTGTGACATAACTGCCTCATTGGTAACGTCTCTGCCTGGTGATCGATAGACTGGAATTCGAATCCCGCTCAGACTCGTTAGTTCCTTCAGTATCTGCAACCTTACCATCCTTGTGAGCTAAGGAGGGGGTGTTTGGGGGAGTTCATACGTCTATCTGCTGAGTCATCAGCAGCCATTGCCTGGCCCTCCCTGATCCTAGCTTGGGTGGAGAGGGGGCTTGGGCGCTGATCATATGATATAATTATGGTCAGTCCCTTGCCTCTGCCATTTATGAGCGGCCTTTAAACCTTTGAGAGTCCCATTAGTTAATTAAGTGTAAAAATAACGTGACTTAGATTATGTGTGATGCTTGAAGGTTCCTCAAAATCTGAAGTGTTGTTTCTCATTTGATTTGTCAACAACTGATGGCTCTGGTCCCTCAGCAAGTCCCTCGATGTGAAGTTGCAAGCCCCACGCTCTTCTTCTTGATTCTAGTAGATGCTGAAACCTATAGTCAATTTCTTTTAATGAGACGCATTTGCACCGACTCGCAGTGGTGCCCTTTTAGCTCGGAAAAGTTTCCTGATCGCTGATTGGTTAGAATTATCTTGTCCAACCAATCAGCGATCAGGAAACTTTTCCGAGCTAAAAGAGCACCGCTGCGAGTCGGTGCAAATCTTCCTCGCTAAAAAAAATTGACTATAGTTCATATAGGTGGAGTGGTGGGGAGGAGATCGGAAGCTGTTCACAAGTCTAAAGTACAGAGAGAAAAAACTATTATTACACCCATGTTCATAATCTAATGATTGAATTAAAGATGGGTATCATGTGCAGAAAACTTATAACCTATCAGTGTTTCTATCCACCCCTAAAATAGACGCATTTTATGTTCGTCAAATACCTCTACATTAAATGCACCATACAGTATTCAGTATCCCACTTCCTGGGTATGAAAGTCTTTCTATTCTTATACCCTTTCTCTCATAGAATTATATATATATTTTCCCACTTTATTCTCAGTTCTCTCTGCGTGATCAAATGACAAGAATATACTATAATCCGTCTTGTCACTGATTCTAAAATGTTTACTGTACATCTATATAATAACCTCACTTCGCAGTTTTCTATATTCTATACAAATTGAGCCCTATATCTCGACGGCTTCAATCCTTTTCTTTTAATTTACATTCCACGTCAAGACTTCATTTCCATATAGTTCCTGGTTCCTTATTGCTCGCTCCGCAAAATTAGATAGGTGCAAAGCTTCTAAGCTTATTCCTATTATTAGGAGAGTTGCCTCAACAATCTTCTTCTTCTTCTTCTTCGTCTGCATCTTTTCCCACTTCTATGAGGGGTCGATGTTTCTGGCCAGCGTTCTCCATCTACCTCTGTCCCATACTTCATCACCGGTTAATCCAACTCTGTCTTGTGACAGCAATGGTTCCATGAATTTATTTTTCATTTGATATTAATTTAATTTTCTGGATTTTATTTCCAGTAGCTTACTTCTTTCCTTTTCTATGTAGAGAAGTTCCTGTTTGAAACAATATGATGATATAATTCCCAATAATCTTATTTGATTTTTTACACGAACAGAGTCATATTCCTTCGAATTATGGGCATTATTCACTATAACTGAAAACAAATATAACTACTAAAGACAAAAGGAAGGAATTTAATGAGGTCGAAGAAATAGCATATCTTTATTATGAACAACAATGAATGTTTACCTGTGAAAGATAGCATATCTTTGAGATTATCAATATGTTTGTTGTCCAACAAACAACAACACAGATAATGTCGTACGTAAATATTTTGTCAAACGAAATGGAGGACTTTCATTCTAATTCTAGAGAGAGAGAGAGAGAGAGAGAGAGAGAGAGAGAGAGAGAGAGAGAGAGAGAGAGAGAGAGAGAGAGAGAGAGACTAATTTATTTGAATTAGAAGATGACTATTAATTGAAAGAAAATGTTAGATTATGTAGAGTGCATTCAAAGAAACAAACGATGAGAAACAAAACAATCAATATCAACATTAACTAAAACATAAATGCAAAGGAAAAAACCTAAAGGGATAAAAAGCCCAGACGAATGTTGGACCACTGCCTCATCAACAATAACATAAATGATCTAGTTCCTGTGAGAGACGAGCGCGAACGCGCGTAAACTTTGTTATCCTCAACATACTAACCTCCACCACGGCCCCTAGGTGGCCGTGCCTCCACCCCCTTCGTGGGTACCGTTTAGACTCGTAGTCCTCCTTGGTCGACCTTGGTTGTCACTTGGAAACTCAGCAGGTCTAGGGAGCAGATGGCTTCAGAAGGATGAGCGTGGGTGCAGTGAAGAAATATAGCTATTCTCTTATATTGTATCGAAGACCCTTCGCTGTCTTTAATATTTCATGGACTCCTTTCTTCATTCAAATTTACCTCAATGACAAGACAGTTAGAAAGGAAGCTGTGCCTTTATATGGATTCACTGCAATGTTTTGAGGAGCCGTTACAAAGTATTTCTTCTCCAAAATTAGCGATTATTAGCCTAGTTTAAAGGTTTAAAGGCCATTCATGAATAGCAGAGGCAAGGGGTAGTGACATTGCTCTATCAAGCAGGACAATGTCTTAAAGACTGACCATATATGCATATGATCAGCGCCTAAGCCCCCTCTCTACCCAAGCTAGGACCAAGGAGGGCCAAGCAATGGCTGCTGATAACTCAGCAGATAGATCTATAGGCTCCCCCCAAAGGCCCAAACCTTCCATTCTTAGCTCACAAGCAAGGATGGTAAGGTTGCAGCAACCAAAGAAACTATCGAGTTTGAGCGGGACTCGAACTCCAGTCTGGTAATCACCAGTCAGGGACGTTGGCACATCGGTCACCACAACACGTGCTAAAAAAAGGTTTTAATGAAAGAAGCCTTAAGCATACATAGATATGTATGTTGCAAAATCCTAGCAGGGATCTGGTTGTATATATAAGTATGGCAATGCACATGAAAGAAGAATTTAAAAAGTCCAAACTGGCCACAATAGGATAGGCTACCAAGTTGATGATAGCAAGGTATTTTGTTGGTTGTAGGTTGGCCAGGGCACCAGCCACCCGTTGAGATACTACCACTCGAGAGTTGTTGGGTCCTTTGACTGGTCATACAGTGCTATATTGGACCCCCCTCTCTGATTACAGCTCATTTTCCTTTTGCCTACACATCACAGAAGAGTCTGGCCTATTCTTTCCACATCCTCCTCCTCTATCCTCATAAATTACCTGCCAACACTGAGATTACTAAATAATTCTTCTTCCAACAGTGGGTTAACTACTGCACTGTAATTGTTCAATGGCTACTTTCCTCTTGGTAAGGGTAGAAGAGACTCTTTAGCTATGTTAAGCAGCTCTTCTAAGAGAAGGGGACCCCAAAATCAAACCATTGTTCTCTATTCTTGGGCAATGCCATAGCCTCTGTACCATAGTCTTTCACTGTCTGGGGATAAAGTTCTCTTGCTTGAGGGTACACTAAGGTACATTATTATATCTTATTTCTCTTCCACTTTTTTGTATATAGTTTCTTTGTGAACTCTCTAATTTAATGTTGTTACGGTTCTTAGAATATTTTATATTGATTGTTCATTACTTCTCTTGTAGTTTATCTATTTTCTTGTTTCCTTTCCTCACTGGGCTATTTTTCCCTGTAGGGGCCCTTGGGCTTATAGCATCTTGCTTTTCTAACTAAGGCTGTAGCTTTGTTTATAATAATAATAATAATAATAATAATAATAATAATAATAATAATAATAATAATAATAATAATAATAATAATAATATCCCATCTGATTTCAAAGGTAGAATAGGATAAAAGTAAAAAATCAAGAATTTCATTAATAATGCTTCTTAAAGTAACCTATGCCCACAGGTAAAAAAAAAAGAACTCAATTACATTAATAAGTATAATCTTGAATTGCTTCTATTTCCATTCTGTTCTTCTTTAGTTAAGTGATAAAAACATAGGCTACACATTTTACGACTCATTATGTTACTGAGACTCTAAATATCTATGTCATATGAATGTATAACTCAACTCCTGATGGTATTAAGGGGCACTACTCACGACATATGGTTAAAATTTCCCAAACTGGTTACATATTTCCTTAATAATTTTCTAGAAATGAAGAAATTTTTCTAGACGAGTTTACCATCAAATTAGAGCATTTTCTTTGATTATTTGAACACCATCGCCATTTTCTTTAAATATTTACGAGGAATAGCAATTATAGGCTATAGCACACTTTAAGGTACGTTTAGCTTATATCATTGTATGCTGCTTTATATGTATATTGTTTCTTTGCCATGATTATGCTGGGTGATGCATAAAGGGCCAGAGATGATAATTATATACAGGTAAAGCACAAACTATCTAGAAAAATTTCGAAACGGTAAAGAAACAGACGAACACATCAATAATCTTGTGTAAACGGAGTCGTTAATGGTAAAATATGTCACCTCTTACCACCAGTGTTGCCGTATGATATAAGATTGGTAGGTTAAGGTTCTTTCCAAAGGGAATAAAATCTTGAATGTGCAACCTGAAGGCTCCACAATAACTTTCGGCAGCCCTTAAGGGCCATCTAAGATGGGTAAATTTGTGGATGTTCATGTAACCTTTAGGCTGCATTTATAAAATCAACCCCTACCAAATCTCACTTCACATGGCAACACTGCTTGCCACTTGGTATTGCCACTTTGCTGATCACATGTTTAATCATATCCTATCAATTGTATATGTTGATCCTATTAAATTTCGTGTACCTTTAAATATTCATCGTTGATATGTTATGGTTATACTGAAACTATAACTATAGAGACTAAAAACGTAAAATATGTCCAGAAAAAGAATCTGACGAGAATTTTAAATTGTCTAATCTTGTGTAAATAGAGAACAGCGTCACTCCCTGCCAGTCAAATAAATTCGTCCTATTCATTTGTATGCACATTTATCTGTTGTAATTGTGCTTAAAGATGCGTAAAAATATCTGGGATAATAAATAAATATGTAAAAAAAAGCGTAAACTTTGACCAGAAGAAGAAGTTGATAAGAATATGTTTTCCTCAATAATCTTGCTTAGGCTTCGGCCATACCGGGTTCGACTAGCGGCGAGGTTAGAGGGGAAACCGCTGCTATTTCGAGCGTCTTCGCCCAACATTACTCCAATTTTCATTAGTTTCTTAATGGGTACACGTTCAGTTGTTTGTTTCCAGCCATGGCTAATGAACAATTTATTGGGGAGGTGTTTCGGAGAGCAAAAATAAGCTAAATAAATTTAAGATAAGGCTTCAAATGGATGGTATCAAAATATTGAGTAGGCCTACGCTTTTATTTGTGCTTTGCAACCTATTTAATCACCATTTAATTTCGTATATATATATATATATATATATATATATATATATATATATATATATATATATATATATATATATATATATATATATATATATATATATATATATTTAATGAAGAAGAGAAATTTTAAATGTAAAGAATCGCATGTACATTCAGACAGTATATCTTATGCATTTACCAGTTAATTCTGAAATAAAAAGGGAAATTAATTTTTTTCCTGAAAATTTATCATATTTGAAGCAATTATAGTGGCTGGTAAGAGAGAGATTGAGGTTGTCTATAGTTCGACGTTTGTTTTGTGAGCCCGAATCCAAGAAGACTGTTTCCAACAAAGAATAAAAAAAAAAAAAAAAACTCGTGTCGTACGAAGATATTCATAACATTTGTCGACGTATAAACTAGGATAGCAATATTAATTGTAACATTAACTTATTTGCCCTTGTCTGTTTATTAAAATCGAGAATTCAAACTAATGCATTATCTATTGTTCAGTTTAAAACAAAGATTTTCAATCAGAAGTAATTTCCTACTCAAACACCATCTTGTTCTGCTTGCGAGCAAGTTTGCCAGGTTGGCCTTTTTCGGACCAAAAACCCCTCAAATTTTGGCCTTTTTTCGTGGTAGATACCTAAATTTGACCTTTTTGAAATTAGCCTTAAATGCTATATTTTCGGCTTTTTTCTACTATTAGGTTGGCCTTTTAAAGCTGCCGTTCATCAGACGTTAACCTTTTCTCATTTGGAAAACTTGGCGATCCTGCTTGCGAGGAAAGTTATCTTCGACTCCCGAGAATGAATCTAGACAAGTTGCAAATTGTCTAGATTGCCCAAAGAGGAATGTCGTATCACAATGAAATGTAAAAAAAAAAATAAAAAAAACTCTATTTATGGATCATGCTTGGAGGAAAAGTAGGCATATTAAATCTTCTTAGGGATCATGTCTCCCCCAGGTGATGGTTTACCCCCCCCCCCCCTTTTCCCAAGCACGCCATTGGCTCATCTCCCTATCTCTAGTACATTAGCACATTAATGTCATATCAAGTGATTTTGAAGCTGCTGATTTAAAAAGCAGTGAAGAGAATGGCCTGAGTAAAAAGTACAAAGATTATTGAAAAAGTTAGTAATTCCATCTTATTCTTGTTTGATAACATTAGACGTTGATATCTTCAGTTTTATTTTGTACGATAAATTGATAATGCTGGCCCACGTACTATGCCAGGTTGGTTTGGAAAACTATACGTGAAACTGAAAAAGAATTATTGGAATAACATCAATGTAGTTGTAAATTTAAGTTTGTGATTATTAAAAAGCTGAATGGTCCCCAAATGCTTTGATGAGCTTAAAAATACAGAAAAATACAGAATATAACGTGAGTCTGGTAAATGGTTGAGAGAGAGAGAGAGAGAGAGAGAGAGAGGAGGAGAGAGAGAGAGAGAGAGAGAGAGAGAGAGAGAGAGAGAGAGAGAGAGAGATACCAGTATGAACGAGTGTGTGGGATAGACATTTCCGGATTTAAGGGAAGTGATTCATCACGTGAAATATGAAGAAATGTCCTTACGATCTCCATTCGTGAGGTATAATTTATTGCTAAAAGCCCATACTAATGAGAAAATTGACGTTTATATATATATATATATATATATATATATATATATATATATATATATATATATATATATATATATATATATATATATATATATATATATATATATATATATATATATATATATATATATATATATATATATATATATATATTTGGAATATGAAACTTTTCTCACAAACAACTTTTAGAATATGAATTTCTGTTTTCATTTAAAGAAATCAGTCAATAAATAAGAAAGTAGTAGGACGAGTTAGAAGTAACCCCAAATGATTGAAACATTGTAGGATAGGCTACTCTAACAGTGACTTGCATGATTTGCATCACAAAATCCCTGAATCCTGCAGAAAGACGTCGTTGGCGAATGCAATATTAAATACGAGGCCGTTGAAGCTGTGGGCACGCGTCTTATCATCCGGAAGACACGAGACATCCCTTCGTGCATTCATCGATCAGCAGTGACATCATTCATCAAAGGCGTCGAATATGATTTCGTTGGGGTGAGTGATTTTTTATGTTTTTCTAATTTTCTAGTCTGAAATTTGCCCCCCCCCCCTCTCTCTCTCTCTCTCTCTCTCTCTCTCTCTCTCTCTCTCTCTCTCTCTCTCTCTCTCTCTCTCTCTCTCTC
This sequence comes from Palaemon carinicauda, assembly GCF_036898095.1. Taxonomy (NCBI): domain Eukaryota; kingdom Metazoa; phylum Arthropoda; class Malacostraca; order Decapoda; family Palaemonidae; genus Palaemon; species Palaemon carinicauda. The sequence goes on from NC_090739.1 coordinate 129,789,141, forward strand.
TCGCTTCCACTTTTGACTTCCCTGTGTAGCTGTCATGTTCATTTTAATTGAGAGAATATTGAAGTGATTACTTAGTAAAGTCAAGGAGCATTTGTAGATAGTTAGTTGTGACACCTTGTGTAAAATTTGTAAAGTTTTGACTGAAAAATGGATTGAAAAGGGAAACGCACTAAAATGCCACCTAACCTAAGGTTCCCCACCTAACCTAACATAGGAGTCGTATCCTTAACCCCTTGCAACCCGCCCCACTTAGACTGCCATATCCTTAGCTTACCCCAAGACAAAATCTTAGCTCTCTCCTTGCTTCCCAACCAGCTTCACTCCTGGCAAGATAACAAAATCGTGAAACTATTTTCATATTACTGTGTCGTATTTCATACCAAAGTATACAACATTTTCTCCATAAAGATTATCAATTTGACAAGTAATAAGTAAGTTTACGTATATCCAAACAAACTATATATACCCTAAAAACAATTTTATTGTCGGTTTTTGTTGCAACAATGTTTCGTAGAAAATCGCCTATTCTAATAGCCAGGCCTTCTCCATCATGAGGCTTATTACTACGCAGTACTCTAGAAGTTTTATTCCAGCTGTGACCAAGTTGTTGAATGATCTTCCTAATCGGATAGTTGAATCAGTAGAACTTCAGAAGTTCAAAGTTGCTGCAAATGTTTTTATTTTGACCAGGCTGACATGAGTCATTTTATAGTTTATGTATGACATATCTGTTTTGACGTTGTTAATAGTTTATATATGACATATCTATTTTGACGTTACTGTTTTTAGAATGATTTATTGTTAATTTGTTCTCATCATTTATTTATTTCCTTATTTTCTTTCCTCAGTGGGCTATTTTTCCCTATTGGAGCCCTTGGGCTTACAGCATCTTGCTTTTCCAACAAGAGTTGTAGCTTGGCTAGTAATAATAATAATAATAATAATAATAATAATCCACCAATGAACGTTTCCTCAATTATAGGGTATACACACTCCTCCGCTACTTGACAGCAGTAGCGTCTGCGAGCAACATATTGGTAAAGCCATGGTGCAGTTTGGGACCTGCACAGAAGAGCATCGTTTTTCTCCATTTAGTTCAGAGAAGGGAGGTCTTGTCACGACAGTCACCCAGAATCTCAACCTCACAGGACACCGCTCATTTACAGGACATTTGGGTAAGTTAGAACTTAAAATGACAGTGTTGCCAGATGGGTTAGTGTTAAAATCCCCAAAACTTGTGATAAAAAATGCTGATGGTGTTTTTTCCATTGATTAACATTTCAAGTGATCAGCTAATTCATATCTGGAACTTGTTGCTTAAGGAGGCCGCTGGGATGCCAATATATGGGGTTATAGGAAGAAAAACACAAAATCCTGGAAAAATTCAATTTCACTGAGCTCCATATGATAATAGGGAATGAGCATACCGAATATTTTGTCAAAATTCCTCTTACTTTCATAGTCACAGGGTGATAAGTAAAAGTAACTTAATAAACCATAAGCATTGCTCCCTACAAGGAAATGCAGCATTTCTTTTGTTATCGTAAATTTTTATACTTTAATCATTACATTTTAATGTAAAAGAAATTGTGAACAATGGCATCTGTATAACTTCCACTAGTCGCAGACGACTCTGAGCTTAACCTCTGACATTCACTCGTTTTACGTTTTTCTCTTTTTCGACAAGAATTTTATCATTTCAAAGAGGAAAAGATAATTTCAACATTTTGTTAACATAAGGAAGAAAATTCGCACTATTAAGAGTTCAGAAGAGGGTAATATCGGTAGTGCAGAGAGAGAGAGAGAGAGTGTTGTGGATAGAGGAGCGGGCACCTTGCCTCACAGAAGCCAAAAGAAGCAGGATGTTGAGCAAAAGGATCTTTATTTATGATTAAATTATGATAAATAACTTTGTTCTCTTTTATTAATATACAAAAAAGAACATAAAATTCATAATAATCATGATTTATTAATATTGTCTTTGTAAGAATACAAAGAAAAAATTTGAACGCCCGAATCTCAAAACTATACTTTTTGATCTTCAAATTCAATAGTCTCCCTTAGTTTGAAAGATATAACATTGAAATTTGGTATATAACTTAGAAATACATTATAAAACAATGAAATGAAGCCCTTTTTTCCAATTTTTTTTTCATATTTTTTCTCAATTTTTTCCCCAGATTTTTAGGGTTTATTTTTCAATATTAAACTTAGCCGGTGATTATATAGGCTGCAACTCTGTTGCTCGACAGAAAACTCTACGTTCAAAATACGCCAGCGATCGCTATGCAGGTAGGGGGTGTACATCAACAGCGCCATCTGTCTAGCAGGTACTCAGTACTCAATGTAAACACAGAACCAATTTTCTCTCTGTCGGGCTCCCGGCAAGACCTACTAATACGCTGTTACTAACTGGATTTGTTTTCACAACTATTTGGTGAAGTACACTATTCTAGTTTTGAGCTTTCGCTATGCAGGTGTTTTATCTTCATCTCAAAACTTGAACTCGATTTGGATAGATTTAATTAGGGTGACAAAGAGAGTATGGACTCTCTTTCACTTTTAAATGGCCGACCCTTCCCTTAGACGGAAGTGTGTTTAGGTTTTTAGTATTTTTGCTTAACACGTTATAGATCTATATATTTTATATCTCTCCGCCTTTATTAGGCCTCTTCGATTAACTTTCCATTTATTATAAACATATAAAGATAATTTTTATGTTTTGTTTATATGCGACCTTTCCTGATAGTAGGCGGTCCTAACTTGGAACCGAAGTTAATCAACGTTGAGCCCGTTATATCGTATTTAGCCTTTAAAGAATTTAAAACTTTTTAAATTTAATGTTTTATGAAAGAATTTCTTTGATAGTCTTCGTACTGTTTTCAAAGATGTACTAACGTTTAGTTTTTAGACTACGCAGTTGTTGACGTTCAGGACGTTCAACATGCGCTCTATCGTTACGATAGAGAGAGAGTGTATCACGGTTTCACTTTGCAGTAAGAGTAAATCGATTCTGACGTTTTGTTCATTCTTTCTTAGCTTTAATGTTTTAAATTCTAAATTAAAGGAACTTTTTATTGGAAAACCTTTCAGTTTTTTTCCTTTAGTCAAATAACATGTTTTTTTGACGATATATAATTGGGCTCTTCTCTTAGGTGCGAAATCAAGAGAGAAAGAGAGAGAGAGATAGAGACGGAGGGAGAGAGAGGAGAGAAAACGTTCCGTTCAAGCGGGTAACGTTGTTCTCGCGTTACTCTCGTCCCTAGTCGCTGTACGGGGAAGAAGGTAAAACGTTTCTAGGGTTTTATTCTTGTCCCCAGGCTATGTGCGGTGAGAGATTGTAAACGTAGTTTATTTGAACTAGTGTTTAGTCTCTTTCCCAGCCACTGAAATTTTTATCTTTATATATGTTTTCTGTTTTTTGCTGGTATTAATGAGCTGCATTATACGACTGATTTCGCAATTACTAACTTTTAATTTAGGGTAGAATTGCGTGTTTCAGGTAGAAATCAGTAAAGTTTCGATTTCAGTGAAATAAGTGCAAAACAGAAAGTCAAAGTGATAAAGTGATATGCGCAAAGTGTTACAGTGTTGCGTCCGAGAGTTCGTCTGTTCGTGCCTGTCGTTCACCTAGTCCGGGACATCTTGCAAGCTCCCAAGCCCAGGGGAGAAGTAATGTCGAACGACTTATGGGTTCGTCAGGCCTTGATCAACGAACAGACGTTTCCCTCCGTGGTTTCGGGCGTATCTACCCAAGATCGCCCCACCCACACAAAGACGAGAGAGCCCATTTATTTCTCGTCTGCGGAAGAGGTTTCTCGTAAGAAACCATGGACCAAGGTCTCGCAGCTTATTAAGCGCAAGTCGGTCCCTTCCGCGCAAGTCCAACGGCCCAGTTGTGGCCACTAGGTCAGTTCGGACTCGCTGCAGTCTTCCGACGACTGCTCACCTCCTAAGAGAGGCAAAGCGGTACCGCATCAGGCAGTCACACCGTCTGTTGCCGCACCTGCTCCTGTAGACCCTAAGTGGTCTTTGCTGCAGACCATGCAGTCTCAGTTAACGTCATTGATGCGGGACTTTCGTGCGGAGAAGGTTGACACTGCACCAACCTCTAGCCTACAACCAACCACGGTTGTGCGTCCTCTGGACGCTGAGGCAACCTTCTGCCGCACTCCAGCTGAGAGAGTCCCGCCACCCATGCGTTCCAGTGTACCCTGCCAGCTGCATGTTGACGTTCAGTAACGCACGGAACCTTCCGTTGACGTTCAAGAGGTACAACAACAGTCTAAGTTGTTTTGTTTTGACGCGGTGCGTCAACCTCCGCATTCTAGAGTTGTTTTGACTGCTCAGTATAGCCAGTCAAAGCAGTCTCGAGTGAACACTGTATGTCCTCACGCACCTGTTGTGGTTGACAGTTCAGTTGTTGACAGTTCACAGACTGTCAAGCAGTTACATGACGTTGCCTTCTGGTCTGCTACTAATGCACCAGTGAGAGACTCACTGAGGTAACCTAGCATTTATCGGACAAGGTTCCTGTAGCTGAGAAGTGCTGTTCTCCCTCCTACTGATATTCCCTTGAGGACTCTGTCATTTGGAGAGGAGCCTTAAGCTGCTTAGCCTCCTATGGACTTTAATTAAATCATGATGATTTTTTAAGGATCTTCGTCCAGATCTTGTAACTGCTGCTCCTCGTTCGCCTAAACGTCAGAACTTACACTAGGCCTAGCTACTTTGAAGCCGTTGTTTTTAAGCTAGTGCTCTCTCGCTCTCCTAGAGAGCGTTACGTTGGTTAGGCGACTGGTTTTTGCACCGGGAGGAGTTTTAGGGATACAGCCTTTGATTTCCCTTCTTTTAAACTGGCTTATAGAGCGAGAGTCTGATAGGACACGAGAGAAGTTCTCGGCTTGGGAGTTCATGCCTCTGCCCAGATAGACTTCTCAATTCTGGTAGACTCGCCCTGGCGCCTAGCCAGGAGACGCTCCAAGTTGTTTACAGGTCAACTTCTCAACTTTTGTCGAGCCTTTGAAGTTTTGCTGTAATATTATGTCACACATAACAAGGCTTTCAGGGATGGTAAATGGTTCCGCCTCAGTCGCTAACCCCGTCTGTTGCCACACCTGCTCCCGTAGACCCTAAAGGGCTTTGCTGCAAGACATGCAGTCCAAGCTTGCGTCCTTGATAGAGGACTTAAATGCGGAGAAGAACCTTCTGGCCAACAACCTTCCAGCCGGTTGGTTGTGCGCCCTGTTGACGCTGAGGTAACCTACTCGCGTCTGCCAGTTGAGGTGGTTCCTCTTTCTGGCCAACAACCTTCCAACCGGTCGGTTGTGCGCCCTGTTGACGCTGAGGTAACCTACTCGCGTCTGGCAGTTGAGGTGGTTCCTCCACCGATGCGACCCAGTGTGGGTTGCCAGTCGCATGTTGACGTTAAGCGACGCTCGGAGGTGGTTGTTGACGTTCAGGACGTTCAACAACCAGCAGAGGTGACTTGTTGTGACGCAGTGCGTCAACCTCAGCAACCCGGTAGGGTGTTGACTGCACAACCCAGACAGTCTAGACAGTTTCGGGTTGACGCTGTACTTCCTCGCGCACCCATGGTTGTTGACAGTTCACAGACTGTGCAGCAGTTCCATGATATTGCGTCCGGCTCCGTCACGCATCCACCAGTGCGACCGGATTCAGCGAGTCAGACGTTGCCCACTCCGTTGCTGTTTCCTCATCAGTTTCGGATGAGGAACCCTCTGATGAGGACGTTGCTGAACAAGACGATTAGCCCCCAGCCCTGCTATCCATCCAGAAGATGCTGAAGAAGGAATGCTGCCCAGTCAGGCTGTGGATGAGTCTGGTAGGGACACTGTCATCCGTGGATCAATTTGTGTCACTAGGAAGACGACACCTCCGTCCTCTTCTATACCATCTAGCTTTTCACTGGAAAAAGGACAAGACGCTAGAAGCGGTCTCGATCCCGGTTTCCGGAAAGATAAAGTCTTGTCTGACTTGGTGAAAGGACTATATCAACCTTAGAGAGGGTCTTCCCCTGACTGTTCAGACTCCCAACCACGTTCTCTTTTCGGACGCATCGGACGTAGGCTGGGGTGCGACATTAGATGGTCGGGAATGCTCGGGATTATGGAACTCGAGTCAAAGGACAATGCATTTCAACTGCAAGGAGCTACTGGCAGTAAGTCTGACCTGGAAAAGCTTCAGGTCTCTCCTTCAAGGCAAAGTGGTGGAGGTGAACTCGGACAACACCACGGCTTTGGCGTACATCTCCAAGCAAGGAGGGACCTACTCTCTGACATTGTACGAGATCGCAAGGGACCTCCTCACCTGGTCAAAAGGTCTAGACATATCATTAGTAACGAGGTTCATCCAAGGCAACTTGAATGTCATGGCAGATTGTCTCAGTCGGAAGGGACAAATAATTCCAACAGAATGGACCCTCCACAAGGATGTATGCTAGAGACTTTGGGCCACCTGGGGCCAGCCAACCATAGATCTCTTCGCAACCTCGATGACCAAGAGGCTCCCAATATTTTGCTCACCAATCCCGGACCCAGCAGCAGTTCTTATAGATGCCTTTCTACTAGATTGGTCACATCTAGATCTATATGCATTCCCTCCATTCAAGACTGTCAACAAGGTACTGCAGAAGTTCGCCTCTCACGAAGGGACAAGGTTGACGCTAGTTGCTTCCCTCTGGCCCGCGAGAGAATGGTTCACCGAGGTACTTCGATGGCTAGTAGACGTCAGCCACGCGTAAAAAAGGTACACCAAGGCCTCCACGCTCTTCGTCTGACTGCCTTCAGACTATCGAAAGACTCTCGAGAGCTAGAGGCTTTTCGAAGGAGGCAACCAGAGCGATTGCTAGAGCAAGGAGAACATCCACCCTTAGAGTCTACCAATCGAAGTGGGAAATCTTCCGAAACTGGTGCAAGTCAGTATCCGTATCCTCGACCAGTACCTCTGTAACTCAAATAGCTGACTTCCTCTTATATCTGAGGAAAGAACGATCTCTTTCATCTCCCACTATCAAGGGTTACAGAAGCATGTTGGCATCAGTCTTCCGTCACAGAGGCTTAGATCTTTCCAACAATAAAGATCTACAGGACCTCCTTAAGTCTTTTGAGACCACGAAGGAGCGTCGTTTGGTTACACCTGGTTGGAATTTAGACGTGGTACCAAGATTCCTTATGTCAGACAGGTTCGAACCGCTACAATCAGCCTCCCTGAAAGATCTCACCTTTAAGACTCTTTTCCTGGTATGCTTAGCCACAGCTAAAAGAGTCAGTGAGATTCATGCCTTCAGCAAGAACATCGGATTCTCATCCGAAACGGCTACATGTTCTACAACTTGGTTTTCTAGCCAAACACGAGCTGCCTTCTCGGCCTTGGCCAATATCGTTCGATATTCCAAACTTATCGTATGGTTGGTAATGAACTAGAAAGAGTCTTATGTCCTGTAAGAGCTCTTAAGTTCTATTTAAAAACCTTTACGAGGCCCGTCTGAAGCTTTATGGTGTTCAGTTAAGAAACCATCTTTGCCTATGTCAAAGAATGCTTTATCCTATTTTATCAGACTGTTAATACGAGAAGCTCATTCCCATCTGAATGAGGAAGACCAAGCTTTGCTGAAGGTAAGGACACACGAAGTTAGAGCTGTCGCAACTTCCGTGGCCTTTAAACAAAATAGATCTCTGCAAAGTATAATCGACGCAACCTATTGGAAAAGCAAGTCAGTGTTCGCGTCTTTTTATCTTAAGAATGTCCAGTCTCTTTACGAGAACTGCTACACTCTGGGACCATTCGTAGCAACGAGTGCAGTAGTGGGTGAGGGCTCAACCACTACAATTCCCTAATTCCATAACCTTTTTAATCTTTCTCTTGAAATGTTTTATTATTGTTTTTGGGTTGTCCGGAAGGCTAAGAAGCCTTTCGCATCCTACTTGATTTGGCGGGTGGTCAAAGTCATTTCTTGAGAAGCGCCTAGATTAGAGGTTTTGATGAGGTCCTGTTGTATGGGTTGCAACCCTTGATACTTCAGATCCTAGGGGTCGCTCAGCATCCTAAGAGGATCGCGAGGCTCCGTAAGGAAGACGTACTTAAAAAGGCAGAATAATTGTTCAAGTCGACTTCCTTACCAGGTACTTATTTATTTTATGTTTGTTATTTTGAATAACTGCTAAAATGAAATACAAAATACTTAGCTCATAATAATGTAAACAAGTAATGCTGGTCTCTACCCACCCCCCTGGGTGTGAATCAGCCTATATAATCACCGGCTAAGTTTAATATTGAAAAATGTTATTTTTTTTAATAAAATAAATTTTTGAATTTACTTACCCGGTGATTATATATTAAAGGACCCTCCCTTCCTCCCCAATAGATACCCAGTGGACCGAGGAGAAAATTGGTTCTGTGTTTACATTGAGTACTGAGTACCTGCTAGACAGATGGCGCTGTTGATGTACACCCCCTACCTGCATAGCGATCGCTGGCGTATTTTGAACGTAGAGTTTTCTGTCGAGCAACAGAGTTGCAGCCTATATAATCACCGGGTAAGTATATTCAAAAATTTATTTTATTAATAAAAATAACATTTTTTTACCACAAGGAAAAAATTCATAACTGGCAAAAATATTACTTTTAGAGAAAAAACTCTTCATATTGGAGGTCTATATCAGGTCCATATAGGGTAGTATTCCCAGATCTTAGTAATAATTATCAAGGGATGAGATAGAATTTGAAAAACACTTAATTTTTAGGATAAATCGCCATGGCATCGCAAAACCGAAAGTCAAAGGCAAAAATCCTATGCAGTTTGGAGATGTCCTAAGTCATCTTATTAAGTGGTATAAATGTCAAAGTCCTGTTATTAAAAATCGTCAATAGCCGGCCGGCCCCCTTAACTATGAATAATATTTGTCTTTGAAGACCATCCTGACATTCTTTGGAAAGAGATAGTTTTTTTGCTCCTATTATGTATGTTTATGATTGTTAAAAGATCAGTTATTGTAGGAAAAGTGTTTAAGGATAGCTCTTATCTATGACACATTGACCTTAAGATAGTTCTAAACGAGACACATTACTCAAGGATAGCTCTGACTGAGACACATTACCTAAGGATAGTTCTAACCGAGACACATTACTTTGGTATAGTTCTAACCGATACACATTACCTTAGAATAGTTCTAAGCGAGACACATTACGTTTTAGGTCCAGTTGATGTCCGAACAGATTTACGTTTTGATCACCATAATCACATCCACCTGGAAGGACTGGACTCCAGAATTGACGACTCTCAAGAATGGAGGGAAAAGGCCAGCGATCTCCTTGACAGTATTGCAGAGAATAGAAGGGTAGGTTGATAGTACCAATATTTATTTGTCTTTGATGCTTGTTCTAAACTATGATATAATCAAGATTGTCGTTTTGAAATAGGTATCAAAGGATAACTATGACTTGAATCAGTATTCACTGCAAGCAGATTACTATACTGTGTTACATAATTGTAAAATATGCTTTCTTGATGGAAGAATATAAAAGTGAATGTACAATAGACATTACAGGAATTTCAACTACTTTCTTTGGAGATATTTTGTCTGTTTATTCTTACTTTTCTTTTTTAGTTGGAAGGCGTAGCACCTGAAGCCCCCAGGCTTTTCAAAGAGCTGGTTGTAATTCTTCGACACTTGGACTTCGAACAACTGTGGGCACTGAATGAAGAGAGAGATTGGAGTGTAGAACGGTGATTGCATTCAACCACTTTTTTTCTGGTTTTTCTTATATTTTAGGAATATTTGATTTTTTTATAATTGTTAAAAGTTACCAGCCCCTAAACATGACAGCAATATCTAAATAGCACAGCAACTGTGTTACTTATGGTTTAACTTACCAATGCAGTAAAATGTTCTGAAATTTCTTGCTTGGGATTTTGTATAGTCAAAAAAGGATAAAATTTATATTAAACCATTTGTGTCTCAATACTCACTGAATAGAATATATTGATACAAATTTAATTTTTCTTTGTAAAATTATTTGGAGTTCCAAACCTTTTGCAACAAATCTCCAGAAATGGAAATTCACTTTAACATTTGTAATAAATTTCTAATATATTTTTCCAGACCTATTTTCGAAGACGCTTTGCCCATGGTCGGAACGGGAGCGAGTGTCGGCGTCATGCGAGATTTGATGGTAACAAGGCGTGTCAATGACATCATAACTAATACGTGGTTGACGTCACTAGCATTTATACCAAAGTGAGTGAACAGATCCAGCAACTGCTGGGAACCTTTAAGAAGTTTTTATCATCCCTATTTAAGTTGCGGAAATATACAGTGGTCCCTCGGTTATCGCGGTTAATGGGGACCGAGACCACCCGCAAAAACTGAAAATCCGCGAAGTAGCGGCGCCTCTTCAAAAATGCTTAAAAAAAACGTATTTATACCCCCCCCCCCTGTATACAGTACACCATATAGAATACGGGTAGAGAGAGAGAGAGTGAAATTCATGTTATAACAAATAAAAAAAAAAAAAACTGTAAAATATGTTGTCTGTTTACATTAACAATTGAGGGTCTAGAACACTGTTCTACCGAACAATTTACTTGCGAACAACCAATTATCGTTATCTGCTTTCAAAAACAAGCAAACACTACAACTAGCTAACATAATTAGTTCGCCGTTTTGCGCAACAAATTAACATTTATAATTTCTATTTCTGGGGGTTTAAGATTACAGTAATACATAAATAAAATTGTACCATACCATATAGAAAATGGGTGTAGAGAGAGAGAGAGAGAGAGAGAGAGAGAGTGAAATTCATGTTATAACAAAAAAAAAAACTAAAATATGTTGTCTGTTTACAATAACAATTGAGGGTCTAGAACACTGTTCTACCGAACAATTTACTTGCGAACAACCAATTATCGTTATCAGCTTTCAAAAACAAGCAAACACTACAACTAGCTAACATAATTAGTCCGTCGTTTTGCGCAACAAATTAACATTTATAATTTCTATTTCTGGGGATTTAAGATTACAGTTAATACATAAATAAAATTGTACCATACCATATAGAAAATGGGTGTAGAGAGAGAGAGAGAGAGAGAGAGAGAGAGAGAGAGAGAGAGAGAGAGAGAGAGAGAGAGAGAGAGAGAGAGATTCATGTTAAACAATCAAACAATAAAACATTTAACTTACCTCTTACAATAAGTTCTAAGCGTAGTTGATGAAAAGACCTGTGCAGTACGATGAGGTGATAACGATGAATGACTGCACAGGGGCATGAAGAGCTTTACTGCTCCTCGGATGACGCCGCAGACGATGCAGGAGAAGCTGCAGGAGGCGGCGTAGTGGCTGCAGGAGGTGTCGTAATGGATGCAGGAGGAGGCGTAGTGGCTATAGGAGGTGGCGTAGTGGCTATAGGAGGTGGCGTAGTGGCTATAGGAGGTGGCATAGTGGCTATAGGAGGTGGCGTAGTGGCTATAGGAGGTGGCGTAAGGGATGCAGGAGGCGGTGTAGCGGCTGCAGGAGGATCTTCTTCTGGTTTTTTGCGCATAAGAAACATCGTTATTGGGAGTTGTGAACGTTGTTTTTTTTTTGTCGATGAAGATGCGCCTATAAACAGCCATGACGTCATCATTACGATTGCTGAATTCGACGGCTCTTACCATGTTGTCATCCATTTCTTTGGCCCTTTTTTGGAGGTCTTTGGCAACATTGAAGAGGTCCTGTAAATTATGCAATGTAAGGCCACCTTCTTCAGCTTCGTCACCTTCGTCACTAGCAGACTCGTCTTCCTCCTCACTCGCCGATTTGGTCATTTCCTGTAGGTCCTCCTCTGTCAGTGGGTTTGAGTGGCAGTCGATGAGATTGTTAATTTCATCAGCCGTCATATCCGAGAAGCCTTCAGTCTGCACCAACCGAGCCAGCCTGACAGCCTTATCAACGGCAGAGTGATGTATTTCGTTAGGCGTGAAACCCTCATAGTCATGAGTGATTTTGTTTGGCCACAATTTCTTCCAGCTGGAGATGAGTGTCTGTTCTTTCATGTCCTTTAGGGCATTCTGAATATTAGCCAGACACGTAGCTATGTTGTAGTCCTTCCAATAAGCTTTGATGCTGAAGGTCTCGTCGGTCTCTTCAATGGAGGAGATGAGACCCTCCATTGTTGACTTAGTGTAGAGGGCTTTGAAGGCCCTAATAACCCCCTGATCCATGGGCTGTATAAGGGAAGTGGTGTTGGGGGGAAGGAACTCCACCTGTACCCCTTCATAATGCAAATTAGTTGCATGACCTCCTGCACAGTCCATGAAGAGAACCACTTTAAAGGGCAGGCCCTTTTCAGCCAGGTAAAGCTTTACCTGTGGTATGAAAGAGTTAAGGAACCAATCAAGTGTGAGGGCCTTGGTGATCCATGCCTTTTTATTGGCCATCCAGTACACTGGCAGTAAGGCTTTGTTCTTGTTTTTCAATGCTCGAGGATTCTGTGACTTGTAGATAAGGCCGGGCTTCAGCATGAATCCTGCAGCATTGCCACACATGAGCAGAGTCACTCGATCCTTGTGAGCTTTGAAACCTGTCTTTTTAAGTTCGTCCTTGAAAAGAAATGTTCGGGACGGCATCCTCTTCCAGAAGAGGCCTGTTTCATCCATATTAAAGACTTGCTCCGGGACATAGCCATTTTCTTCTATTATTTCCGGAAACACATCCTCAACATAATGCCTCGCTGCTGCTTCGTCTGCAGAGGCTGCCTCTCCATACAACGACACACTCTGAAGTCCGAATCGCCTCTTAAACTTATCAAACCAGCCCTTGCTGGCAACGAAAGTCGTACGTGGTCGTCGTGGGCTAGTCTGGCTTGAGGTACCAATCAGAGGATCATCTTCGTCGCCGTCGTTTTCTTCCTCATCTTGAACGTTGTCGTCGTCACCACCCTCAGGCACCGTAGCATCAAACAAAGTTTTAGCCTTACTTCGGATCATGTTTGTATCCAGGGTGATTTTCTTCTCCTTACAATCATGGATCCAAATAGCCAGTGCATTTTCCATTCGCACCATGGTCTTATTCTGGGTGTTTACAACCCTTTTGGCATCTTTCGTGAAAGATATTGCAGCAGTTTTGCGGATGTTCTTCTCTTCCTTCTTTATGTACCGTACCGTGGATTCATTAAGGCCATATTGTCGGGCTACGCTCGCGTAGCTATTTCCCGCTTTCAACTTGTCCAATAAACTCACTTTTTCGTAAATTGTTAACATCTTTCGCTTTTTCTTCGGTTCACTAGATGCACCAAGGGATAAAGAGCATTTGGGAGACATCACGAAGGGCTTCACAAAACTTTTACACTTAAAAAATCACCGCGAGACAAAGACTAACTAACCGCGATCTACGGCGAGAAGCGTATACGAGAAAAGCGTGGAGCAATGGGCATCGGGAGAAGCTTGGGCTAGTGAATGGGTCAATGGGGAGTCGAGTTCTCAGCGAGTGCTGGCCAATCAGCTTGCGTTTATGCCCGTGATGCTTAGCGTATACAGACGTGCATTTCTTTTAGTTTTAAAATTTTGTAAAATGATGGAATTACTAATTCTAATTGAATATTTTGTTTTCAAAATTTGTAAAATAATGTAATTTCTAATTTTAATTTAATATTTTTCATTATTATTAATTTTTTAATATTTTTTGATATTTTTAATTTTTGAATATTTTTTAGACCCGCGAAGCTCTGAACCCGCGAAAGTTGAACCGCGAACTAGCGAGGGACCACTGTAAAGGTTTAAAAATATAGTCCTGAAGATTAAAAGTCTTTGAAAGAACATCGCAAAAATTTAATTAAATGTCGATGAGTACAATTAGAATAGAACAATTCTAGACAAGATGAAGATTCCCATACCTAATAATAAAATACAAAAAAGATTTTATGTGTTATTAGTTTTATTACAGACTGAAAAGCATTGCCAACTATTATCTTGAATTTCAGTGGGCAGAATTTTATGGGGTTTCTCATAGTACACACGCCAACTTTATTGAGGTTTCCGTACATGTCTAAAGAGTATTCTTAATAGTTTCTTGTTTACATTAAGTATATTTTACCCAATACATCTGCTGGACAATTTACTACTATAAGCAATGTATTATCAATAGCCTTGATATGAATGCTAACTTGCCACTCTGTATTATTATTATTATTATTATTATTATTATTATTATTATTATTATTATTATTACTAGCCAAGCTACAACCCTAGTTGGAAAAGCAAGATGCTATAAGCCCAAGAGTTCCAATAGGGAAAAATAGCTGAGTGAGGAAAGGAAATAAGGAAATAAATAAATGATGAGAACAAATCAACAATAAATTATTTTAAAACCAGTAACAACGTCAAAACAGATGTGTCATATATAAAATATAAAAAGACTTGTGTCAGCCTGTTCAACATAAAAACATTTTTCATTTCCAACCCAGACCTGACTTAGACACCATAGAAGAAGCTGCCCCATTGCTGGAGTCAGGGCCCGTTCCGGCAGATGCGTTTCTGGGAGTCGGAGGTCTCATTCACTCCTACTGTCAGGATCACTTGGACTGTAGCCAGCATGCCCCCGTCCAGAGAGTTATGACGGCCCTTCATGGTTTCATCTCTTCGAGCTGTCAAGAGGAAACCTCTGAGGCTAAGATCCAGGTTAGGCTAATCAGATTGAAAATATCAAAGGAATTCATCTTGGGTTTTTTTTTATTTCTATCTGATTGCTGTTATTTGTACTTTTCTGAAGGCAAATATGAAGTAAGGTAGTCTTAGTTGTGCTTACCAGTATTTATTTGATAAAAAAAAATAGCATAGAAACTTACAAGTAACACGGTGTAGTAAACATGCTTGATTTAAACATATAGAACCATATATTCACAATGTAAATATTTTTTTCAAATCTTGACATTTTTTGTGACAAACTCAAAATCATTTTGTTTTGGCTTTTGGTTAATTCATCAAGGTTGCCAGCTCATGAATTATCATTGCTCTCTTGATTTTAGGTTCTGATGGCTTTAAAAGGGATTGGCAATGCTGGATTGGCAGTAACAGAGGACATGCCAGTAAGCTTAGCTCAGTGTTTCTTCGAACAAGAGAATGAAAATGAGATTCGACTAGACGCCATTACTGCTTTCAGGTATAGTTATGTCTCTCTTCCTTCATTTTTCTGACTTGGATTTCTGTCTACTGTATATGCACCCTAATGTTTAGGCCTGGTTGGTGTATGCTGCCAAAAATGACGTCAATATTCGAGTACAGTAATTGCATGACCTACGATTGCATTGTGTAATATATCGAGGATTTTTTTGTTGCTCAGAATATTCTCAGTTAAGATTTTATAATAATTTAATGTATAGTTTATCCTCATCAGCCACTTGGTTTTACCTATGGAATAAAACCCATGATTTCTTGCGTAGAACTGTGTTAGCTATTTTTCGTTTGTTACTTGCTTCTTTACATTTCTCATTTGATTACAAAATCTTATTACTTTCCCAAGAAGCATGCTTTTATAAGCAATGTAATTTTAAGATTATTCTTTATATATTTTTCCTGTTTGATAATAGTAATATAATAGTTGGAAAAATCCACGTTAATATTTTTTGAATAGAACTATGTTTTATTTTTTTTTATTGAAGCAATAGTAATAATAATAACTAGAGGGGCACTCAGTAGAGCGCAGACCTCTGCCAGGGCAGCTTATTTCTTGACCTTTTGGACTGATTTTGGAAGTTTTGCTCATCCGTGACTTTGACCTTTGACCTTCCAACATCTAATAATTTCCAGCTCTTTACATAACAGTTTAAAATCTTTGCAAATTTCATTGCTTTATAAATAAAATTGTGGCCGTTTGGTTGATTATCAAAATTTGACCTTTTTCTTGACCTTGACCTTCAACTTTAACATGTATTAATTGTCATGGATTTTCATACACTCAAATATGAACCAAGTTTAAAGTCTCTGTGACAATGATGTCCAAACTTATGGCTGATTACGCGAATTGAACATTTGCTTGACCATGACTTTGACCTTCCAAAATTTTATTATTTCTGGCTTTTTACATAACAGTTAATCCCTGAAAGTTTCATTACTCTAGGATTAAAATTGTGGCCAGGAAGCTGTTCACAACCAAACACACATACACACACAAAGAAACACACAAACAGGAGGTAAAACATAACCTCCTTCCAACTTTGTTGGCAGAGGTAAGAATAATAGTAATAATAAAGTCTCCAGAATTCAAGCTTTAGATGGTTTTAATATCGAAGGCTACAAGCTCCTGTTGGTTTCTTTTTTAGAGTTGACTTATGCCAGCATAAACCCTTACTCAAATACAGTTGTATAAAGGAAAATGCATTTTTGGGAATAGGCCCGGTATAGGCCTCTGAATTCATTTGAACCATGAAAAACTCGAGAGGAATAAGTCATAATTGAAATGTCATTACTTATTTCTTTAATCAATAGCCTCCTTTTTTTCAGGCGGTTTCCCTGCCATGTCTCCCGCAAGCCGTTGGAAACTCTATTCCTGAACTCCCAGCAGGATTCAGAACTGCGAATCGCGGCTTACCTGGAGATCATGCGCTGTCCTAATTACCAGACGATTAAGCAGGTCAAGAGCATGCTTCTGTTTGAAGAAGTGAACCAGGGTAAGCCAGTCTCTTAAAATTTATTCACACTGTTGATCTTTAATGAGCAGAAAATTATACGACTGCCTCTGGTTGGATTTCAACAGATACTGTTGGTACTTCACAGTCAAAGAGCCAGTAACACTTCCTACTAGCCTCTGTTTAGACTGAATACTCATTAATGTAAAATAGTATTCTGAAATTTTAACTATAATGTTTTTTTGTTATTATAGGAGAGATGCAGCAAAAATTATACAGAAATATAGAATTATTTTTATTTACTCTTCTCATATTTATCTATTGAGTACATTACTGTATGACGCAATTGTCAAAGAGAATCTATTGAAGCTATATGTGTCTTTCAGTGTGTCATATGTATACACTATTGAATGGCAGAAATGCTAAGCTATAAAGTGAAAGTTTTAAACCTTTGCAAATCTTTTAACATCTTTCTTTGTAGTTGGATCCTTCATTTGGACACATCTGCAGAACTTGAGGGAAACAGGACTCCCCTCCAAATATGGTCTTCAGAGTCTCCTTTCAAATGAAGAAATTGTTTCCAAGTTCTCAGCCGATGTAAGGAAATTTTCAAGAAATTTTGAGTGGTCTGGCTTCTACAATGACCTAAATGCAGGTAGGAAAACTTTAAGTAAGGACATTAAATCTTTTATTTTTTGATGGATTATCGCGCGTCAAGAATATGTTGCATACTTGAATAGTCATTCTTACTTTACCATGAATTCTAATATAGCCTACAAATGAATAAGAATAAACCTAACAACACTGAAATTACCAAACAATTCTTCTTACATCACAGTCATTGTTCAGTGGCAACTTTTCTCATTTTAAGTGTAGAAGAGACTCTTTAGCTATGGTAAGCAGCTCTTCTAGGAGAAGGACTCTCTAAAATCAAACCATTGTTCTCTAATCTTGGGTAGTGCCACAGCCTCTGTACCATGGTCTTCCACTGTCTTTTGGGTTAGAGTTCTCTTGCTTGAGGGTACACTTGGGCACACTATCCTATCCTATTTCTCTTCCTCTTGGTTTGTTAAAGTTTTTATAGTTTATATAGGAGATATTTATTTTAATCTTTTTGCTCTTCTTGAAATATTTTATTTTTCTGTTTCCTTTCCTCACTGAGCTATTTTTCTTGTTGGAGCCCCTGGGCTTATAGCATCCTGCATTTCCAACTAGGGTTATAGCTTAGCAAGTAATAATAATAATAATAATAATAATAGTATACTATTGCTAGATTAAGAAAGTTGTATATATTTTTTTTGCAGGTGCTGGCCTTGATGGCAACATTATCTTTTCCCAGAGTTCTTACATCCCAAGGTCTGCGACGTTCAACTTCACTACAGATTTATTTGGACATTCTCTTAACCTTCTTGAGGTATTTCAATAGTTATAAGAATCATTGAATTTTAATTCTATTGCTTCCCATTGTAGCTAGTCTCTTGATTAGAAAAAATAAGGATGGGCAACCAGTATTCTTCAACATTATAGAAGTCATCTTATGACTTTCAAGAATAATCAAATCTAAAAGGATAGTTATCTATGTTGAATTTCAGGAATTGGGATGATTTGTTATTCATGCATGAAATGCATGAGAGGATCCCTGATATTAGGATAAAAATTTTAAAGAATGGCAGTACTCCAATGGAAAATAGAAAATTCCACGGTAAATTTTGAAATCGTAGGTGAAAACCAATAGATATGATGAGTAATCACTCAGTGGCAACTCCGCCCAAGACTGCATGTCGGGTTAAACTTTAAAACTGATTAATAAGTTAAAGATTCTGATTAGAAACTACTTCAATGACTACGACTTCAAGTACTTAAGAATGAGATTACGGAATACTTTCAAGATAATGCAGTCTATTGTGTTCTTGCGATAGTGGATGACAGCTCTTAACAACCATGTGTTTACTAAGATAACCCTGTAGCATCACTGTCTTTTATCTCTCTGATAACTAAATGATAACTAGGGCAAACTGCAGGCAAAACAATACGTTGCCAGATATGTATTTAGTGTTTCAATACAAATGACGAAACATGCAATGTCATGCAAGTTAGATAGCTTCATTCAACAAGATAAGGAGTTTGTATGTTTTGTCAATCAATTTTTTTTTCTTTTAGAATTTGAGGAACAATACATCTAGGAAAACTAATTCCAAACAATTCCTAGTTGTTAGATTTAAGAGTATTTTGTGAAATAGATCTAATTTTATCAATGTATGATCTATTAAAATATTAGATGAAATACTTCACATATTGTCCCTTTCATTTTATGCTGTAAATGTCAGAAAATTGGATTTAATGGTCACATCCTGTGGTGGATAACAGGGGAGGGTGGGCTGAGGCACCCTAGTAGTACCAGCTGAACTCGGTTGAGTCCCTTGTCAGGCTGGGAGGAATGTAGAGAGGGGAGGTCCCCTTTTTTATTTTATTTGTTTGATGTCGGCTACCCCCAAAATTGTGGGAAGTGCCTTGGTATATGTATGTGTCTTTTAACATGTTCAATTAAATTATTTGAGAATATTCATCGCTGCCCAGAATTTTTAGTTTATCTCTTATGTGAAATTACCCAGACTTGGGAATTAATGGGAATTGCCTAATTTCTTATCTTTTGATATGTAATTACACAAAATTATGAACGTTTGGTCAGAAATTACATAAATTGTTACTTAATTAGGTTTCAGTGATGCAGTTGTAGTGTACTAGTACAAAATTCATCTCGTTTTGTGTACAAAAATAATGACGATGTGTCATGTTTTATAGAAAAAGCCTTGTTGTAGTAGTAGTAGTAATAGTAGTACTTTTTTAATTCTCTTGCTTGAGGATACACTCGGGCACACTTCTATCTAGTTTCTCTTCCTCTTGTTTTGATAAATTTTTATAGTTTTTGTAGGAAATATTTATTTTAATGTAGCTATATTTAAAATATTTTGTTTTTCTTTATTTCCTTTCCTCACTGGGCTATTTTCCCTGTTGGGCCCCCTGGGCTTATAGCATCCTGCCTTTCCAACTAGGGTTGTAGCTTAGCATTTAATGATAATAATAATAATATCATTATTGTTACTTTCTTTATTGTTAATACTATTTTTATTATTACAGTTATCATCATTATCTGAAACACAATTCAATACAAATAAAACTTTCCCATACGTAACTACAGTACTGTGTCAGTTTACATGTGAGTGTGTGTTTATCCGGTAGATTGGTGCTCGCGTCGAAGGCATGGACCGTTATGTTGACAGTGTCTTCCGTCCAACGCCTTATGAGGAGACAGACAATTTTGTCAATGGCAAAATTAATGAGCTGATGGAACGAACTGGAAAACGCTCACAGTATTTGACAAAGGATGCTGAAGTAAGTAGAAGGAAGGCGTGTCAGTTTTAGGTTATTTTAGTAAGTACAGTATAGAAGTGGGAAGGAGTTTACTAAGTTTGTTGGGGTAACGACTCTGATTCAAGGTGCTAAAATAAGACGAAAACAAGTAAGAAGTTCATTGAAGTTTTGATAAAGATGAATAAAATTTCAACTATTTAAGTTAGTATAAAATGGGGTGGAACTTTTCTGACCACTAGGAAGCTCAATATTATTTAGGGAATTAATATTTTTACAGTAGTGTAGTATGAAGAAATTTTCTAAGCTCAGTAGCTGCTTGAATCATATTTAGTCTGGTGACTGTTGATCATTCTAATGATTTAAATAACATATAGGATTCTAAAAGATTTTTAAAGAAACTGGAAATGTTATGAAGCTTATCAGAAAGTGGAATAAGTTTTAAGCTTTTTCAGTAACTGAAAGTTTAAAGATATTTCCAAACTTCTTTAGAGACCTGAATATATAGAATATATAAGTAAGAATATCAGTATAGAGACATGTTCAAACTGTATTCAGAATTTTAACATGAATTATATTTTTTATCAAAGAGTATGTTAGATTTTACGGATGCCTAATAAGCTTTACGGACACCTGCCAAGCCTTACCAGAAATATGTTAAGGAGTTTCTTGAACAATATATAGAAACCTTTAATTTTTATGCAGTATACTGAAATGTAAATTGATTGCTAAACATATTTTTCCCTTTGCAAAGTAAGGTTACATTTGTGTACGTTTAATCATCAAGAAAAATTAACAGAAATTGATAATCTTCCATCTGTGATATACGACTTTAGTCACTGTTTTAAACAACTATATTTCTAATATAGCAAATGAAAATTAAACTATTACTCTGCTGGTAAGACCTGTCAGTGTTTCTTAGGAATCCCCCAATAATCATATATCATTTCCCAACAGCTTTCTCTTCACATGAAGACCTTCGGAAGTGAGATCTATTATCGCCACTTGCATGGAATGGACAAGATCATGGAAGCAATCAGCACTCTCAACCCAGCCGAACGGATTAGGAAGTTGAATGAGGGAGAGGTTGGTAACTTTTTAATGAATGAATGAATGAATCATATAATGGTTCCAATGAGCAGCTCAGTGTAAAATTTGGTTGTAGAATCAAATGTTTTTTTATAATTCCTCCTCCAAGACTAAAGAGATCATTTATGGATGAAGTTTTAGGATGAAATTCAACTCTCCTTCTAGTATAATTTATAGGACATCCAAATTGAAGTTAAAGCGTGCTGTTTAATATGATTGATTAATTATATTCAAAATGAATCACATTTAGAGTTTGTTGATAAAATAGCCTAAAGAGATTAATTGCCTGCATTAGTTTGGAATAATTTAAAGGAAATAAAAATATATTTAAGCAAGATGACTATCAGTTTTAAATTTGTAAAGAAATACTATACAAACTGAGTACAGTATTCATGCACAGGTGATTTATTAAGAATATCATTGTCAATCTGTTTCAGATAGTTATTTTTTCCTATATTTGTAATAAAAAATTACACTGTATCATTACGCAAAAGTTCAAGTGAATTGGCTTTTACCACATATATCAGTTGAAGCAGTATCTTTAAAAGACATAATTTCTTAATCAGTCTTTTGAGACCTTAGGCTATAACCCTCGAAATCTGTCTGTGCTGTGTGTTATGAAATAATCTGGAAATTATTTTTACCAGTAAATATTCACACTCATTATATTAATTGCTACTGGACACTATGATTTACATATGAAATTTTTTTCAATTCTTCCTCCAGTTATTGCAAAATCCTTATAGATATTTTCTTTTTTCTAGAGAAAGGCTACATGTATCTAATTAAACCTATCATAAAGGATTAAAGTTCTCTTTCACATATTGCAATATCATGCTCCACAGGACATCAACTTGCAAAAATCCTGGTTAGCTGTTGAATCGGCGTACATCATTCCAACCACTGCCGGTATGCCCTTGAACCTCACTATCACTGCCAGTATCGCCCTTGATGTGCATGCAAGTGGTAAACTAGATCTCTTTTCCTTCTTTACTAGTGGCCAGGCTAGTATCAGTGGACAGCTAAAGCCAAGGTAAGGTAATGGTAGTTCCAGGCAGGCACATGGGTTTAGAAATTATTTTTTGGTCATAGCATTTTCTGGCCAGGATCCATGGCTTAGGTGCCTTGAATATTCTGATGTTATGTTAAATCAATAAGAAAATGAAATTAACGTTAACATTCCTACAAGATCCGACTTATCTACATCCCACACCCCCTCATCCTGGCTATATCTATTCCTTCCACATAAGTCAGTGGGACCATGGTTCAGTAACTAATTGTATCCCCAAGCCAGATTTAGATTTTGGTAAAATAAATGTCCGTCAGTATATAAACCATGTCTTTTATTACAAGCCTTATTTCATCCCTCACAATGTTATTTGTTACTGAAATAAGATTATAAGAATTATTTCATGTTCTCTTTGTGCTGCAGGGTTAATATTATTCACTGCTCGGGATGAATGGTCAGTTTGTTGATTTTGTTTAATTGCAGTAATTCTATTCTAAATGAAAAGTTGCCTTGTGAATGTATGTTTAACGCTGATTTCCTTTAACAGTGTTGGTATCGAGGTTGTCGGTTCAATGATTGTCGACGGCCATTCTTCTCAGTCGGGAGCCGAGATCGTTGCAACATTGCATTCTTCAACTGTTCTGGACGGCAGATTTGACATAGAGGGATCAGAAAATGTTCGCATTGATATCAAACTTCCAAGAGACAAGGTGGAAATAATGAATATTACGTAAGTTGTGTTACAGACTTGTGATTGCTTAGGATTTGAATCTCTAGGAGTTCGGGTCACTGTTAGATTGTGAATTAATTCTTCAGTGATTTTGCTAATTGGAGGAAAATCCAGAATAAGAATAAGGCACTTAGCGTAAATGATAAAAGTAGTACTTGGATTTCCAACTTGGAATAATGATGTATTTAGTAGGTTCTGTACATTGTAGGTAGGCTATTTGAACCGTGAACAACCATTCATCTTTTAATTCTATTTTCTAATGTGTTAGGGAAATGTCCGTACAGTTTATATAATGTAATATAAAGTAAAGAGAAAAATATCAGGTCCCTAAATTGATTATAGATTAATATGTGATAGAACAAAGTTAAAGCTTTATAGAATAACTTACAGTAAGAACTGCAATGAGAACAGCTTTAAAAAGGGCATTCTCCCTGGCAAAGTTTGTTTTAATATCCTTCATTATTTTGTGTTAAAACATTGACCTATGCCAAACAGATCAAAGCTATTCCTTGTCCACGGATCATTGGACGTGTCGGCCGAGGGATCCCGAGAAGCCATAGAAGGGGTGGCCATAGACCGAATGGAAGTCAGCGGGTGTACGTCTTATGAAGAGCAAATTGGAACCAAGCTCTGTTTGAACGTCCAGTACCCCAACGCTTCGAGGGTACCTGAGAGTCCTTTTTACCCTCTGACTGGACCATCACAGCTGCAATTGGTCCTGCACAAAACGGACCCCAGTTTGACCTGGTATCAACTACGCTATACGTGGGAATGGAGGCCTGTGAGTGTTACTCTTGAATAATGGCGATCAATTTTAATATTGCTGGTTTTAGCTCAGTTAGGTGCCACTTCATAAACTGCTAGTTATAGTTGTATTCTACCTCATTTCACACAATTACATACCTGTACTATAGAACAATGAATCACCTTCTTTAAGGACCAATCCAAATTAGTTTGAAATATGGAGAACGAAATAAACTGAATTTTAACGGTTGGGCATTTGCACTTTGTTGATATATTTAAACTCGGTTAAAGAGTTACATAGTGTTTCTCCAACTGATGAGTGAAATTTTGTTATGCTTAAGGATTTTGTAAATGCTGAAGTTACTACCCAAAGAAAAATAAACAAATGGTAAAGTTACTACACAAAGATAAATAAAAAGCAAATGCTGATCTAGGAAAATACTTTTGAAACCTCTCTTAGGTAATGTAATTTCAAGATGTTCTTTAACTGAAGTATTTCAGGATGCAATAGGGCCATCTATCTCATTTATAGCTATCATGTGTTAAGATTTGTTTTCATAGTTTATTGTAGTGTGAGGTTCTAAAATGAGTTCTGTAGATATCTAACTACATTCTATTGTGGCATGAAGAAACCAGATGATATTAATCAAAAGTGAAGCTATCTAGGTTTTTATATACAGTATATTCTAATGGCAGGTATCCTTAGTTTGACAAACTTTCATATTCAAATCAGTACTGTTAGATTATATTTCTTATCATATCGTCGTCGTCGGCGCCCACTCGTGTCCGAGTATTGGGTTCTGTCGTTAGCCATCAGCCTCCTATCTGTGGGGTGGGTGCTTATGCCTGATGTGGCATATATACGCATTATAGATAAGAGAATACTGTAATGTCATACTCTCTAAATAAATCAGGTAGAGAGGCAGAAGCAGTTTGCGTCAAATAGCATTTGAAAGGAGTATTCTCAATTATCTATTTGTAAAAGTATCTTAGATGGAAAGAAAGATTAAGTATGTTAGCATGATCATAATTTCAAGTGTCTTGCTGGAAACTGGATAGTTTAGATTAGATGTTTTCTTAGCCCTTTCAAAGTGTAAGCCTATGAATCATTTTGGGGTTGCCTATAGCCTTTACAAAAAAATTAGTTTAATAATTGAAACCTCTTATTAATTGCAGGACTACAGAACATTTTTGTTATCAGTGAATACTCCAGGAACAACAAGTCCTCGTGAACACAGCATAAAATACAACATTAA
Source organism: Palaemon carinicauda (assembly GCF_036898095.1). Taxonomy (NCBI): domain Eukaryota; kingdom Metazoa; phylum Arthropoda; class Malacostraca; order Decapoda; family Palaemonidae; genus Palaemon; species Palaemon carinicauda. Next base: position 129,813,958 of record NC_090739.1, read on the forward strand.
CTTCAGATCGCAGAATATTATACTCGAGCTGCGGTCTCCGATGACGAGCATATTAGCAAGAGGTTAGTGTAATGGGCCATTGCTGGCGTCATTTGATGCTGAACTCTGTACCGAGTACCAAATATAATTTTTCATATTTGTGGACAATCAAAGCTACAAAAGTTTGTAACAATGATAATCCTCTAGTGAGACTTGGATGTAGTTATCCGTGCTACCAGTTCAGTCTGATTTACGATGGTAGTTCATGCGAGGGAATCATTGATTTTTGGTTACTTGGTCCAAAGTTTGTTGCAAGATGCTTAAAAATACCAGAAAACATTTTCATGTAACACCGTTTAAGACCTGTCTGAATTACTCATCTTGACAAGTTTCAGTCATCAATTCTACACAGAACATTTTTAAATTCTTTATTACTCTATAGGCAACTAAAGTGTATAGAATTACAAAATGCACTTTTGAATGGTATAAAGTAGTCTATCTCAGTTTCTGATCTTAAAAAGAAAACACCATGTAGGCATATTGCTGCCATAATGTAAACAAAGGAGAATGGAGCAATGTAGGGTTAATATATGACTCTTCAGTTGTACACAACTTAGACCCTACCGTAGAAGAGACAATTTAGCTATGGTAAGCAGCTCTTCTAGGAGAAGGACACTCCAAAATCAACCATTGTTCTCTAGTCTTGGGTAGTTTTATAGCCTCTGTACCATGATCTTCCACTGTCTTGGGTTAGAGTTCTCTTGCGTGAGGGTATACTCAGGCACACTATTCTATCTCGTTTCTCTTCCTCTTGTTTTGTTAGTTTTCTTAGTTTATACAGAAAATATTTATTTAAATGTCATTGTTCTTGAAATATATTATTTTTCCTTATTTCCTTTCATCACCGGGCTATTTTCCCTGTTAGGGCCCCTGGGCTTATAGCATCTTGCTTTACTAACTAGGGTTGTAGCTTAGCAAGTAATAATAATAATAATAATTATTTAGCTATGGTAAGCAGCTCTTCTAGGAGAAGGACACTCCAAAATCAACCATTGTTCTCTAGTCTTGGGTAGTTTTATAGCCTCTGTACCATGATCTTCCACTGTCTTGGGTTAGAGTTCTCTTGCGTGAGGGTATACTCAGGCACACTATTCTATCTCGTTTCTCTTCCTCTTGTTTTGTTAGTTTTCTTAGTTTATACAGGAAATATTTATTTAAATGTCATTGTTCTTGAAATATATTATTTTTCCTTATTTCCTTTCATCACCGGGCTATTTTCCCTGTTAGGGCCCCTGGGCTTATAGCATCTTGCTTTACTAACTAGGGTTGTAGCTTAGCAAGTAATAATAATAATAATAATTAGTTTGCAGTTAACATAATGTTGTGTTAATTGTATTACGTTTCATAATGAAGTTATACACGGTTTGTCAAGCAACCCAATTTTACTTTAAAAGTAAATCATGATGCAGTGTTGAAAAAGTAAAGGGTTCCAAGGATGACTCTGCAGGAAATAGGATTTATTCAACTTTGAGGACTAGCCTACATCCAGTTTTGTTGCTCAACATTTATATGAATTATTTTCCATGATGGATCCATTGTCATTGCCCTGTGAAACTTTGGCAAGCCTTTTACAGTCAGTGAAGTAGAATTATGAGGCTTAGAGTGTGCTCTTTGAAACTAAAGTCCAAGAGGAACTATTTGAAATAGCTTTACCTAAAACTACAATACTGTATATGATTTATAAGTTATCATGGTATTTTTAAGTTCCAACCACATTTATTATGAATAGATTTTAATCCTGTTCCAATTTTTCTTCCATTCTTGTTTTATTTCATAATGCAAATTTGTTTTTTTTTTTTAGAGTTACAGGCAAAAATCCCAAATTCTGTCGTTATTACTTCATATCATTAGCTCTACAGTATTTCAGCTTTGCTCCGGTTTTCATTGCAGGACGCTATGTGTGGACGGAAATGGAGAAACGCATGGACATAAGTATGACGATCAATGACCAGGAGGCTTCAACAGTCAATGCTGGCTTTTCACGTCATAGTAAACAAGGACGGGATGTGTTCAGCCCTATATTCACTATTTCCTGGAGAGGAGAGGAAATTGTTAAATTTACAGGTACCAAGCGATTTGATATGTCCATTAAGGGATTCAATACTTTGTAAGGGATAGAATATGTGTATTAAGGATTTTTTTGTTCATTGTAGGTGTAATACCTTCATTAAGGGATCAATTATGTTCATTAAGAGAATTCATATGTCCATGACATAAACAGCACTTGCTTATGGCTTTATAAAGTATGAATTCTAACTGAAACTTGTTCACATTCACTTTTTTACTGATGAAGGAAAATAAAGTATATTTCAAATAGAAGGGTCATTTTATGAATTGGAAATAGTTACTTTAAGCTTACACCTCTAACACAATACTAAAATGATGATATATATTTACTGAGCATTCCACTAATAAAGTGGTATTTCTACAATGTAAGCTGTACGAACTAAAATGCACTAAGTAATTCATCCCGATAATAACAGTCTTTCCAAGAAGATTCACAATTCCTCATATTCCTTAAAATAGGAGTCATAGATTTACGACAGAAGGCGGGGGCTCAGTTGTACGAGGTCGATGTGCAGGTGAATTACCTGGTGCCAGGCCCCGGGGGTACGTGGCAGCGAGCGACGGGAACCATACAGGGATCGCTTAGTGACAATGGATCTGAAAGGGATGCAAATTTGGACATCGTGTATAGCCCATCGGTATGTTGTAATTTAGACGCTTTGAAGTAATTTAATTTCTCTTCTCACGGCAGAAGAGAGACAGGTAGATGGCATTATGAACTCTCGGGTAATTGAAATCCATATAATTTGTGGGTAATTCTAAATATCTCAATCTTTATCAATAACCCTCAGGATATTCTGTAGTAGATTCTTAATTTTAGATATCCTAATTCTTAAAATAACTAAAATGCATTAAGTGAATTAAGTTTTACCATCATCATCATAATAGTTTTTATCAATATCGCCAAAGATATCCATTCCAGGAATGTCCCTGGTGAATTGAAAGTGTAATATATGAATATTAACACTTGTTTAATGTTTGATTTTTCAGTTATCATTGCCCAGGGAAAACATCAAGATAGAATACCGCGTGGCTAACTCATCAACCACCAGTGATATTAAATTTGAGCGTCGATGGCGATTCTTCTTCTCTCAGTTCCCCAACATTAATTTCATGGGTGCTTGGTTTTATAGGGTGAGAAATGCTTACGAGTTTTTGAGGACGGAGTAAAATTATCCTTTAGGTTATCAGCATGTTTTTCAAACAGTGCCATTTTGTATATAAACACTCATTTAACGATACATTTATGGTTGAAGGGACTGAAAAGATTAGAACTTTTGTGCAAAAAAGGTGGAGTTTTCATTAAGAATTGCTTTTATTATTGATGTATTTTTTTCTATTTTTGAGCATAGAGAGAATTCTCGGGCACTTTAACTGCTATATTCAAGTTGTAATAGCTTCTGTAGTAGTTAAAAATAGGTATATTGTTGTATTACTGCATTTAAACTCCTGAAAATTATAGATAGATTATGATTTCTTAAAATCTCATTCCTTGTGTTCTATCAGTCTCTTAAAGGTAATTTGTTTCTATTTCCATTCTCTTGCAGAGTCATTTTGGTTCCTTCGAAAATGACATTCAAGTAAACCTTGGTGAGAACTTTGAGAATCCAGATCATCAAGTGGACATATTCCAGTTGTTTACTCTTTACAATATCGATACAAGGACAACATTCAACTCTACCTTCAACGTCAAGGTGAGAGACCTTTAGCTGATCCTTTGGAAACGACCAAGTAGTTGCTAAAAAGAAGAGATTAGCCTTATTTATTCATTTGAATTAGTCTGCCCATGGGTGTTGGTTTGCTGTAATTTTATCTCTTTGAGTCATTACTACTGTATTATACTACTAGCGCCCTCTGATCTACATCCTTCTGCAAGAACTATGGCTTGGAAAGGAAAGGGTGGGGCAACATAAGGGAAGGGTTTCACCGGGCGTCACAGGTATCTCCCCAGAAATAGATTTTTTCTTTGTCAAAATCCCTTTATTACTACTAGCAAAACTACAATCCTAATTGGATAAACAGAATGCTACAAGCACAAGGGCTTCAAAAGGAAAAGCATCCTAGTGCAGAAAGGAAATAGAGAAGTAAGGAACATACTATAAATGAAGAATAATAAAACTTAAATTATAATGATGTTAAATATGTCAAATAAATAAGTTGTATAGACCATGAAATGAGACTTCCGTAAATCTACTCAACAAAGAACCATTTTCAAGATGTTTGAGCTTTGAAGTTGTACGTATTTTAACTGTTCTATTAGAATTGAATGAAATTTCTTTGAATAAGTGGTCTTACAAACAGCAAATGACCACCGCAGTTTCAAAATTGTTAACCAGAGAAATTCACCTGTTGAAAGCTTTAATGTATTGACACCTCTCCTCTTCTTTATTTTCATCATACAACAAATTTCTTACTTGATCTTTGTCTATTTTTATTACATTTTCCACTGTTATTCGCCTTTAGAAATTTTGATTTTATTTTGTTTGTAAATCCCATTAGGTTTTCTGAATTGTTAAATTTTCATAAATTAACATTTCTGTAATTCTGAATGTAACAGAATTGTTTCTAATTACTGTATTTAATTGATCCTGATCCTTAACCCTTTTACCCCCGGGCTATTTGGAAATTTCTAACCCTTAACCCCCAAGGGTTATTTTTTTTCAAACACATTTTGCAGTATATTTTTTTCAAATTGCTCTAACAGCCTTAATTTTTGTCATAGAGAGGTCAGGTTGGTCTCATTCTCTTGGAAAATGCCTGAAGTTTCTCAAAAAATTATCAAAAATATGCAAAAAAAAAAAAAAATTGAATAGCATTTTTTTGCAAGGACGTACCGGTACGTCCATGGGGGTAAAGGGATGAGTTTTGTGAAACGTACCAGTACGTCCTTTTGGGTAAAGATTTAGTTAGAGAACAGGTTTCCATCCTCAATCCAATTTTATCCTTATACCATCACTAATCAACGCTTAGATTTCTACCTGAACTTGAAAATAAGGTTTTTTTTTTTTTGTAAAGTAAAATAAAGAGTTGTGTATGCAGTATTCATAAAACATGGAAATTATTTTGCATATTCTTCATTTTGTTTCCAGCACCCCAAGAGTAATTTGGACCTCAAAGTAGGTCTAGACTGGTTCCATGATGACCATATACTTAACACAGGCTTTATTGTCCAATATGCAACAGGTGAGTAATTTATTATTTACAATTTAACACTCGTTGTAATTGTTGATATTCGTAATTACTGTAAGCAAATCGTTCTCGGTGAGTGAGTAATGATCCTGAATTATGCAATAGAAATTTAATATACCTCTGTTTATGAGATATATTAACTGATACACTTTAATATTAATTGTAAGCTGACCATCTTTTTTTTTTTTACAGCCAAAGAAGTTGTATCTCGTCTGCATCTAAAAAAGGAGTTAATTGAATACGTGGAAGTTGAGGGGTCGTGGTTCATCAAAATTCCAGACACTGCTGACCTCGAAGTTAATGGCCAAGTTAAAGAAAAGAGAAGCAAGATTTACACTGTGAGTAAATTCCACTTTTTTTTTTTTGTATCTTGGTTAATTATTTAGTTTAACTGTATACCGGTAATTAGAATATAACATCAACAATTTTATAGCATATTTTTTATTGTTACCTGTTTTTGGAAAAACATTTATTTTTTCTATTTTAGTAGACTTCTTCAGAAGCTAATTACTTGTAGCATTTGGGAGCTTCTGGTTTACTTATCAAGTAAAAAATAGTTTTCAATATTAAACTTACCCGATAATCATGTAGCTGTCAACTCCGTTGCCCGACAGAAATCTAAGGAGGGATACGCCAGCTATCACAATACTAGAAGGGGGTGTACTAACAGCGCCACCTGTGGCCAGGTACTCAAGTACTTCTTGTTGACACCTCCTCAATTATTCCTCTGTCGTGCCTCCGGCTAGACGTTCTGGGATACGCTCATGGTCTTCGAGTTTATTCTCGCTTATTTGGTGATGTATTCTCTTTGATTTACGGCTGTCGCATTACTGGAAACCTTCTGATATTAGCTAGATAGCTTTTATTTAATTCAGTTTAACGGTTAACGAATTTTTGCTTGTTTTTTGGATCTCCCTTTGACTTCTCTTGAAAACAAAATGTCTGACATTTCGCAAGCCCCCTCCCATAGACGTTGTAGGTCTTGCAATAGACGTATTCCGAAGGTCTCGGTAGATCCTCACACCGCTTGTTCTGACTGTAGGGACAGACCCTGTCAGTTAGAAAATCGATGTGAGGAATGCGCCGGTCTTTCGGAATTGGATTTTGTCCGACTTTTAAAGTATTCTTCTAAGTTAGAGAGAATTAGAGCTAGGAGGAGTTCTTCTCACTCTTCTTTATTTTCCTCATCTCATGATCCTCTTCCTGATCCTACCCCTGTAGTGGCTACCCCCGATCCTACTGTGTGCCCTCCGCCTGATATGTCAGTGGTTTTACGTGCTATTCAGGCTTTAGGCGATAAGGTAGAGTCAGTGGTAAGTGACCATAAGTCTCTGATGGCCGAAGTGAAAGAGTTGAAGGCCAAGAGTGCAGTGGGTGAAGTTAGTGCCAGTGCTGTGACGAGTGCTAGTGTCGGTGCAGTGCCTTGTACTAGTGTTAGTGCCAGTGTGGTGCGTGGGGATTTTTCTGTGCGAGCCAGTCGTTCTCCCAGTCCGGGACCTCTTGCAAGCTCCCAAGCCCAGGGGAGAAGCAATGTCGAAGGGCATAAGGGTTCGGCAGGCCTTGTTAGGCGCACAGAATCATCCTCAGTGGTTGCGGGCGTGTCTACCACAGACCGTCACTCCCACTTGCAGACGATTGAGCCCGTCTTCCGCTCGTCCGCTGATCTTCTCTCGGGGAAGAATCGTTGGTCTCAGGTCTCTAGACCTCTTAAACGCAGAGTCCAACCCACGAGTGCTCAGCCAGGTTGCAGTCGTTGGCTCAGCTCTGACTCTCCTCAGTCTTCTAGCGATTGTACTCCGCCCAAGAGGAGTAAGGTACAACAGAGCTGCACCGGTGGTGCAACCACTGTTATGGCTTTACCTCAGTCTGCTACTGTCTCTGCTGATCCCAAGTGGTCTATGCTTCAGTCCATGCAAGCTCAGCTTTCGGACCTGATGCGTGAGTGTCGTGCTGAGAGTGCTGCACCTCCTGCACCTGTGGTGCACCTATCTCCTGCACCGGTTCAGCCTGTGCTGCACCCTCCTGCACCGGTGGTGCACCTACCTCCTGCACCCGTTCAACCTGTGCTGCACCCGCCTGCACCGGTGGTGCACCAACCTCCTGCACCCGTTCAGCCTGTGCTGCACCCGCCTGCACCGGTGGTGCACCAACCTCCTGCACCCGTTCAGCCTTTGCTGCACCCGCCTGCACCGGTGGTGCACCAGCCTCATGCACCGGTTCAGCCTGTGCTGCACCCGCCTGCACTCGCTGCACCCAGTCGCAGCTCCATCTGCCAGGCGTACGATGTTGAACCTCTTCCACCTGTGAGTCAGTCTGCTCAGCTGCTGCACCGAGCTCTACCCGTGCACCCTGATCCTGCTACTCAGACATCTCTGCTTGCTGGAACTTTACCTTGTTCTGCACAGCCTCGATCTATTCACGCTTCACTCATACCACAGGAACAGGAACTTGCTGCACCTCCTCCTTCCACCTCTGTTGTTGTTCCTGCTCGTTCTGACTCTGCGGTTCAGCATTCGTATCCGATCCCGTCGCCTCATTCTGGGGTTGAGATTTCGGATGATGAGGAAGCACACCTTGATCCCTCTTCGGACGTGGACGACTCCAGACCCTCTCCACAGTCTCTTGATTTTCGCAAGGTCTTGGCTCTTCTCAGGGAGGTTTATCCAGACCATTTTGTCTCAGCTATACCCCGCTCTCCACCATCTGAGTTTTCGCTGGGAGTGCAACAAGCTCAGTCTTCCTATACCAAGCTTGTCCTAGCTAGATCCTCCAAGAGGGCTTTTAGGATCCTAGGGGAATGGCTGCAGTCTAAGCAACTTCTTGGCAAGACTTCCTTCATGTTCCCTCCAACGAAGCTCACTTCGAAAGCGAGCGTTTGGTATGCCACAGGGGAAGCACCAGGCTTGGGAATACCTGCCTCTGCCCAGGCTGACTTCTCAAGTCTGGTAGACTCGCCTCGAAGATCTGCTATGAGACGCTCAAAAGTGTGTTGGACCTTTTCGGACTTGGATCACTTGCTTAAAGGAGTGTTTAGAGCGTTTGAAATGTTTAATTTTCTAGACTGGTGCCTGGGGGCCCTCAGCAAGAAAACCTCCCATACGGACAAAGATTCTGCCATGCTGTTAATGTCCTGTATGGATAAGGCCATCAGAGACGGATCGGGCGAGCTAGCGTCCTTGTTCGTGTCAGGGGTTTTGAAGAAAAGGGAACAGCTGTGTTCTTTCCTTTCCGCCAGCATTACCCCTTGCCAACGTTCACAACTTCTGTTTGCTCCTCTTTCGAAGTTTATTTTTCCCGAAGAGCTCATTAAAGATTTGTCGGCTGCTTTGATTCAGAAAGACACGCACGATCTTGTGGCTTCTTCGGCTCGTAAGTCTAAGGCTTCCACCTCAGCCCCTAAGACTTACCGCTCCCCAGTGACTGATACCCCTGCGACTAGATTCATACCGCCCTTTCGTGGTAGAGCCCCCAGCCGAGGAAGCTCCCGTCCAGACTCTTACAGAGGCAAGTCCAGGAAAGGATCCAAGCCATCCAAAGGAAAACACTGACTCTCCGATTCTCCAGACGACAGTAGGAGCCAGACTCAAGACCTTCTGGCGAGCTTGGGAGATGAGAGGTGCAGACGCACAGTCTGTCAGTTGGCTGAGGTTCGGTTACAGGATTCCATTCTTCCTTCAACCACCTCTGACCACTTCGCCCATCAACCTCTCTCCCAACTACAAAGAGGAGGACAAGAGGCTAGCTTTGCACCAGGAGGTGTCGCTTCTTGTGCAGAAGAAGGCTGTGGTTGTAGTCCGGGACCATCAATCCCCGGGCTTCTACAACCGCCTCTTTCTTGTGGCCAAGAAGACAGGAGGTTGGAGACCTGTCCTGGACGTCAGCGCTCTCAACGAGTATGTCACCAAGCTGACGTTCACGATGGAGACGACCAAGTCGGTTTTAGCAGCGGTCAGACAGGAGGACTGGATGGTCTCATTGGACTTGAAAGATGCTTATTTTCACGTTCCGATTCATCCAGACTCCCAACCTTTCCTAAGATTCGTCTTCGGAAAGGTCGTCTACCAATTCCAAGCCCTGTGTTTTGGCCTAAGCACAGCTCCTATGGTCTTTACCCTTCTGATGAGGAATTTAGCCAAGTTCCTTCACTTGTCAAACATCAGAGCCTCCCTCTACCTAGACGACTGGCTGTTGAGAGCCTCCTCGAGTCGTCGTTGTCTGGAGAATCTTCATTGGACTTTAGACCTTATCAGAGACCTGGGTCTATTAGTCAATTTGGAAAAATCTCAACTCATTCCCTCACAATCCATCGTGTATCTGGGAATGGAAATTCAGAGTCAGAGTTTTCGGGCTTTTCCATCGGCCCCCAGGATAAGCCAAGCCCTAGAGTGCATCATGAGCATGCTGAAGAGGAACAGTTGCTCAGTGAGACAGTGGATGAGTCTCACAGGGACTCTCTCGTCACTAGCCCTGTTTGTCGAGCTGGGCAGACTCCACCTCCGCCCTCTTCAATTCCACCTTGCAGCTCATTGGGACAAGAGTTCTACCCTGGAAGCAATCTCTATCCCTATCAACCAAGAGATGAAGACCACTCTCCTGTGGTGGAAGCACAACCTTCTTCTCAGAGAGGGTCTATCCTTGGCCATTCAGACCCCCAATCTTCATCTCTTCTCAGATGCATCGGACTCGGGCTGGGGTGCAACCTTGGACGGAAAGGAATGCTCCGGAATGTGGAACGAGGAACAACGATCTCTCCACATCAACTGCAAGGAACTGCTGGCAGTTCATCTAGCCCTGTTGAACTTCAAGTCCCTCCTGCTAGGCAAAGTGGTGGAGGTGAACTCGGACAACACCACAGCCTTGGCTTACATCTCCAAGCAAGGGGGGACCCATTCGAGGAGCCTTTACGAGATCGCAAGGGACCTCCTCATTTGGTCAAGAAGTCGAAACCTCTCTCTAGTCACGAGGTTCATCCAGGGCAATATGAACGTGTCAGCAGATCGTCTGAGCAGAAGGAATCAGGTCATTCCCACGGAATGGACCCTCCACAAGAGTGTGTGCAACAGACTTTGGACCTTGTGGGGTCAACCTACCATAGATCTGTTTGCCACCTCCATGACCAAGAGACTTCCTCTGTTTTGTTCTCCTGTTCCAGACCCTGCAGCAGTTCATGTGGATGCCTTTCTACTGAACTGGTCCCATCTCGACCTGTACGCATTCCCTCCGTTCAAGATAATCAACAAGGTTCTGCAGAAATTCGTCTCGCACGAAGGGACACGGCTGACGCTGGTTGCTCCCCTTTGGCCTGCAAGAGAATGGTTCACAGAGGTACTACAATGGCTAGTAGACTTCCCCAGGACTCTACCTCTAAGAGTGGACCTTCTACGTCAACCTCACGTAGACAGGTTACATCCAAACCTCCACGCTCTTCAACTGACTGCCTTCAGACTGTCGAAAGATTCGCTAGAGCTCGAGGCTTTTCGAAGGAGGCAGCCAGGGCTATTGCCAGAGCAAGGAGGGTTTCCACTCGTAGGGTCTACCAGTCTAAGTGGGAGGTCTTCCGAAGCTGGTGTAGAGCCAATTCAATATCCTCTACCAATACCTCTGTGACCCAAATAGCTGACTTCCTGCTTCATCTTAGAAATGAGAGATCCCTTTCAGCTCCTACGATTAAGGGATATAGGAGTATGTTGGCCTCAGTTCTCCGCCATAGAGGTTTGGACCTGTCTTCCAACAAGGACCTTCAAGACATTCTTAAGTCTTTTGAGACGTCTAAAGATCGTCGTCTTTCCACTCCAGGCTGGAATTTAGACGTAGTCTTAAGGTTCCTTATGACATCTAGGTTCGAACCTCTCCAGTCAGCTTCATTTAAGGACCTTACCCTCAAGACTCTTTTTCTCGTTTGCCTGGCAACAGCTAAAAGAGTCAGTGAGGTTCATGCCTTCAGCAAGAACATTGGTTTCACGACCGAGTCTGCTACATGTTCTTTCCAGCTTGGATTCCTAGCAAAGAACGAGCTTCCTTCACGTCCTTGGCCTAGATCGTTCGAGATACCTAGCCTTTCCAACATGGTAGGTAACGAACTTGAGAGAGTTCTTTGCCCTGTCAGAGCTCTCAAATATTATCTAAAGAGGTCTAAACCTCTCCGAGGACAGTCAGAAGCCTTATGGTGTGCCATCAAGAAACCCTCGAGACCCATGTCCAAGAATGGGCTTTCGTATTATATAAGGCTTCTGATCAGAGAAGCACATTCTCACTTAAAGGAGGAAGACCTTGCATTGCTGAAGGTAAGGACCCACGAAGTAAGAGCCGTAGCTACTTCGATGGCCTTTAATAAAAACCGTTCTCTGCAGAGTGTAATGGATGCAACCTATTGGAGGAGCAAGTCAGTGTTTGCATCTTTTTATCTGAAAGATGTCCAGTCTCTTTACGAGAACTGCTACACCCTGGGACCATTCGTAGCAGCGAGTGCAGTAGTAGGTGAGGGCTCAGCCACTACATTCCCTTAATCCCATAACCTTTTTAACTTTTCTCTTGAATTCTTTTGTTGTTTTTATGGTTGTTACGGTAGGCTAAGAAGCCTTCCGCATCCTTTTGATTTGGCGGGTGGTCAATTCATTCTTGAGAAGCGCCTGGGTTAAAGGTTGTGTAGAGGTCCTTTAGTAGGGGTTGCAACCCTATATACTTTAGCACCTTGGGTTGATTCAGCCTCCAAGAGGAACGCTGCGCTCAGTAAGGAAGACGAACTTAAAAAGAGGCAGAGTAACGGTTCAATTCGACTTCCTTACCAGGTACTTATTATTTCATTTGTTATTAGAGATAACTGTTATATGAAATGTGGGGATACTTGGCTATCCTTTAATCTTGTTCACTGGTTTTCACCCACCCCCCTGGGTGCGAATCAGCTACATGATTATCGGGTAAGTTTAATATTGAAAAATGTTATTTTCATTAGTAAAATAAATTTTTGAATATACTTACCCGATAATCATGATTTAATTGACCCTCCCTTCCTCCCCATAAAGAACCAGTGGGATCGAGGAATAATTGAGGAGGTGTCAACAAGAAGTACTTGAGTACCTGGCCACAGGTGGCGCTGTTAGTACACCCCCTTCTAGTATTGTGATAGCTGGCGTATCCCTCCTTAGATTTCTGTCGGGCAACGGAGTTGACAGCTACATGATTATCGGGTAAGTATATTCAAAAATTTATTTTACTAATGAAAATAACATATTAATGAAAACCCCAAATCTCTTTCTAGTTCGAAGGTGAGGCAAAATCTGGAAGTGATACCAGAATAGAATTGAGTGGTGCTTATGGGGACCTTTCTACACGCCTTGAAAATTTGCACAATCTCTTGTTGGACATCACTTTTCCATCTTATGGATTGATACGAATAAATTCCACTTTTCATTCTAATGAAAGAGGAATGAGTCTTGTCACGCATGTAAGTATCTGTCGAAGAGTTAATATCTTCGTTTAAACATATCGCATGATAACAAATGAAACATCTGAAGGTTAAATTCTGAATAGATGATCATCAGAACATCAGCTGGGCATTAAAGTCTCCCACTGTTGTGCCCAACCCCAACAGTAACCTCCCAAGTACATAGCTTAAATTCAAGGTCCAAGGCACAACTCAATCTGCTGTCTTGTGAATGCAAGGGGAGCGTGTTACCTCTTAAATGGGTATTCATTTTGAAGATTAAACTTTAAAATCTTCCAAGATTAATTTTATATATTGGTGATGATCTGACTCACTCTTATGCTAATAAGATTTAGTAACATTAATCAAGATATCTAATTACTACGTGATAGTATCTAGCTAATGGTATGTTTATATATTTTCTATGCAATGATCATGAATAAATGTTTCAGAATTATTTAAGTTTCAGAATTAGTTTTCCATTCCAGGTACTCACAAACAGTGGACAGAAATATGGGGTCAGCATTGGTTACACCCATGGAAGGGACCATCTATTGGCTCAAACTCACACAGTCAACTTGGAAGTCCATCTTCCTGGCCAACTGTATACGTCAAACACCGAAATAAGCATAGGGAATGTTATCACCATCACCAACGACTTGCATTTGGATAGGTGAGTTGTACTGTTAGCTGCAATTTGCAAATTATTCATTGCATCCTTTCAGTCATTTTCTCTTTTAAAGTATTGTTGTTCCGTATTAATTGATATTACTGTATTTTCAGGCAGCGAGACATTCACGTGAGTGTAATTGCTGATATTCTACAGTCTCATCAATATGGTTTTCAAGCCCTTTTGAAGTGGGATGCCAACAGGTAAGTCATATTCCATATCAGGAATTCATGTATGTATGTATAGGCATATATATATATGTATATATATATATACTGTATGTGTGTGTATGTATATGTATGAGTATATACGTATGTATACACATACAAACATACAGATATACATGAGTGTATATCAATATACGTATTTTCATTAAGGGCAATACAAAATTGCCTTTGTGGGTCAATGAGTAGTTTCTTTAGATTCCCCGGATTAAGCCTTTTATGAAAGAAATGGCGATATATACATATATATATATATATATATATATATATATATATATATATATATATATATATATATATATATATATATATATATGTGTGTGTGTGTGTGTGTGTGTGTGTGTATATATATGAATATACACATATATATATATATATATATATATATATATATATATATATATATATATATATATATATATATATATATATATATATATATATATATATATATATATATATATATATATATATATATATATATATATATATATACTGTATGTGTATGTGAACATTTGCAAAATACTACTAAATTCCTAAGAATACATGGACTGTCTTTACCCAGACAGATGTTATATTTGATTTTGGTATCCTAAAATCTAGAAGCAAATTACTTGAGACAGGCCTACCAATCAGTCACATTTCAGTCAAGGAGAAAGAAGTAATAAGAACATCTTTTATATATTTCATATAATATAATTGACATATGCACATCATAATCTTTGAATTCCAATCTCATTTAAAGGTCTGGATAAAATCAGTTAGATTCAAGAAGTAATAAATAGACAAATGAAATTATGTTGTGATCAATTATCTAAAAGGCCATAGATTTAGATTAAAATGGAAGAATCTCATACCTTGGGGTTGCAGGAATAGTACAGACTTCTTCCCCTATCAGAGATAAGTCGGTTGTCAGTTGTCGCCTAACTACCAAGACAGTTTTTTATCATTTTGATTTATTATTTATAAAAAGATTAAGATGGTCATGTTTTGTTTATATCAACAGGGATCCAAATCAAAAACTGGTTTTTGATGTTTTATACGAAACCCCGAGTGACCAAGAGTTCACATTCACTATGGACGGTCAACTATTCTTCTTGGGACAGCAGTATCGTTCGAACTGGAAGACCCACAAATTCTGTGAGTCATCTATTTTTTAAATGTTGATAAGGGAATATCAAGCTCAATTATGATCTTAATTTTGTATTATCTTTGTCTACATCTTTTCCCACTTCTATGTGGGGTCAATGTTTCTGGTCAGCATTCTCCATCTACCTCTGTCCCACACTTCATCACCAGTTAGTCCCTTTGATCGAAGATCATCCTTGATACAGTCCATCCACCTTCGCTTTGGTCTCCCTCTCCTTCTCGTTCCCTGTACCTCCATTTCCATCACTCTCCTCCCAATATATTGTTCATCTCTTCTCATGACATGACCAAAGCGAAGGTGGATGGACTGTATCAAGGATGACCTTCGATCAAAGGGATTAACCAGTGATGAAGTGTGGAACAGAGGTAGATGGAGAATGCTGGCCAGAAACATCGACCCCACATAAAGGTGGGAAAAGATGTAGACAAAGGAGAAGAAGAAGAAGACTGTACATATTACTGTATTTCAAACTGATCCCCTCAGAGTTTTTAATGATCAAGAAATAAGAAAATAAAAGTTACTGCAAGAGGAGGAAAAATTTATAACCATAACATGAATTTCTTGCAGTAACTTTTATTTCCTTATTTCTTGATCATTGAAAACTTTGAGGAAATCAGTTTGAAATTCAGTAATATGTACAGTAAACTTGGATATAATCAGTAAGGTAGATCATATAATATGTACAGTAAAATAGGATATAATCAGTAAGCGAGATCGTCAAGTAATGAAAAGAAAACTGTTATTGTCATTTTTTTATTTATTAAACATTTTCTCTAAACAAATAATGTTGACAAAAGATTCTTATGCAAATTATGAAGAAAAAAGAAAGATCGATATAAGATAAAACTCAAGAGTGATTGATCAGAAAATTTCACTGGCTTGAACTGTTATCAGTCAGAACTTGGACTTAGAATTAATAACAAAATATTTCATAAAAAGGTCTGTCAGTTATGTTTTGGTTAAGCTTTTTTACCTGAAATTCTAGAAAAAATATTCATAAAATGTTAGGTAGATAGTAAGGAACTGAAGTTCCAGGAAAATATTCATAGTATTAATGTAAATAGTGAGAAACTGATGATAAACTATGTCATCAACTTTTCATAATCTTCCTATTTCAGAGGAGTGAGCATCATTTTAGATTGCCATGTTTGTATTTAATAATTTTTCCAACATCTGCACAGTGCAGTTTATAGGTGAAGACTTAATTTGGGAACACAGGAATGAGGGTGGCATCAGTTGGATGGAAAGCAGTCGCAGCATTCAAGCCATAACGACGAACTTCACGATGCGTCTGAGAAGAGGTCATACTGCTGAACTTTACGGTAACTTCGATATCAGTACGCCATTCGTGCACTGGAAGAAGAATTGTCTTGAAATCAAGTAAGTGTGTCTTTATGATTAATCTTTACAGCATATTTTCTGATGTATATATATCCAGATTCTTAAATGATTTTCATAATAAGGTGATGCCACGGAAGGAATTTTGTCATACATGGGAACAAATAAGAATTTTACTTATAAATCTGTAAAATGCTTTCATGAAAGTTATGTTGGCTATAAAAGCCTATTCGTAATACCATGTAGGTGGTTATGTAAGCTCATAATCATGTCATTACATCATAGAAAATATGTTTCATCTGTTTAATTATTTTCCAGGACTTCAGTTTAATTGACACTTTCTCGTAAAATTTTAAAAAGAATAATAATTTTTCTATTGTCTTTACCTTCAAAAATACATGATCTTAGTAAGTGAATAAAAACATCCTATCATTTCAGTCTTTATGCTATTTGGGGAACTTGAATAAATTGTAAATATTGAAAGAACACATTTTCTACAGGTATTTCCGTGACCCTGATCACATTGAAGGCACTATGAAAGCTGGCTGGCATGACAATGAGTTTATCGATATGCAACTCTTAGCACGAAAGAGGATTGACAATTCTACCTTCAGGATAGAGACCAAGTTGGACGTGAGCTCCTCTTTTGAGGGTCTCATAAGTGCTAGCACTGGAGCTATCATAGAGAAAACTGTCGGAGTTCTTGATATGAACTTCTATATAATGGTGAGTGAAATTGTTGCCTTAACTATTTAAGGTATTTTATTGGAAGGAATACTCACCAAGTATGTTTCAGAAAGAAACCCAGATACGTACACTATATTGAAAATTTCTTAACCCTTTTCCCCCAATGGACGTACTGGTACGTTTCACAAAACTCATCCCTTTACCCCCATGGATGTACTGGCACGTCATTGCGAAAAACTGCTATTTACATCTTTTTTTTGCATATTCTTGATAACTTTATGAGAAATTTCAGGCATTTTCCAAAAGAATGAGACCAACCTGACCTCTCTATGACAAAAATTAAGGCTGTTAGAGCAATTTAGAAAATAAATATTGCAAAATGTGCTTGAAAAAAAAAAATACCCTGGGGATTAAGGGTTGGAAAATTCCAAAAGGGTTAATGAGTTAACACTATAGATAGCTATCAAGCACTCTAAGGATAGGTAAGTCTTCATGTTTCCTACAGGTGTTAATTACCTGAAATTTTACTAAATCCAACCGAGTCAGAACAAGTCAAACTCTCTGTGATCTTGGAAGCTACTAGAATGTATACAGGGTGATGCAAATTTCCCCCAAGGAGAAGTACACTTTTAAGACAGCCAGTATTAATAGAAAATAGGTAAACAGCTACTAAATATAGCCAGTATTAAAAGAAAATAGGTAAACGGTTACTAAATACTCTTTTTACTGGTTGCAACCCTCATTTACACATTTTTCATAAGAGCAAAGACTAATTGAGTTATTAAAAGTCAAAATCCCATCTGCAACTGTATTAAAGACCCAAAAACAAAGCATAAAAAGTTTGATACATATAACAAGGTTATTTGAATTAAACATAATACTATAGATTGCAGCATAAGAAACAGCACCTGTGACTGGGTAACGAGTCTAGATAAGTAATATGTGTTAACTGCTAATTCTTGACGGTCTGTTGGTGCGAGGGACGAATGTTTCCTTTCTCAATTGACTAAGAATTCTTTAGAATTATTCAAAATAATTTCATTACAAACATAATTGAACACAAAAGAAAACTTAAGGTTACTTTTTTACAGACTCCTTTTACTATCAAGACTTGCTCACTTAACACAGCCATATTACAAATTTCTCTGATAGTTACGGATACTTTTTTTTTATCCATAGTGGGACAAAGATCGACTGGAAATTACATTTGAAGGCAAAGACGACAGTATGAACGATATTCTGAGGTATTCGCTCTTTGGTCAAGTCCGGACTACGATTGAGGGTTACAGCTTGATGTCTGCCGCTGTTGACTTTTCTCTCCTGCCCTTGGCCTCAGATATGCGAGCTAAAGCCAAATGGGAAGGACATGAATATGAAGTAATACTTGCAGGTATGGAAGTCATTTCAGAACTTTTCATCCAGAAAACAGGAAAATGATTGTCTTTACTTCCCTGTTGCAATCTTCCTAAGTAAGTGGAACTTAATCAGGAACTTCAAAAGTTTAGTTTTGCAGCAAATGTGTTTTATGTTGAACAGGCTGCCATAAGTCTCTTTATAGTTTATTTATGAAAGATCTATTTTAATGTTATTACTGTTTCTAAAATATGTTATTTTGATTGTTCATTACTTCTCTCAAAGTTTGTTTATTTCTTTATTTCCTTTCCTCATTTGGCTATTTTTCCCTGTTGGTGTCCTTTCCCTTATAGCATTCTACTTCACCAACTGGGGTTGTAGCTTAGCTAACAATAATGATAATAATAATAATAATGATGATGATTATAATAATACTAATAATAATAATAATTATAATAATAATAATTATTATAATAATAATAATAATAATAATAATAATAATAATAATAATAATAATGATAATAATAATGATGATGATAGGCAACTACTAAGAGATTCAGGGCCTCTGTAACACGGTTTTTTGGACTTTGCTCCTTATCAAAGCATCGGATGTAGCTGAAAGTTGACTTATGTATATTTTACAACCACACACAAATTTTGTCAGCATTATCAATAACCTAAACCCGATAGTTTTAATTTTTATAGAGTAAAAATGATCTAGCCGACGCCATGGCCAGTGATAACGAGCCAAGAGTCGAAAACATTCACTACGTAAGCAATGTAAACACCTATTGACAAAATTTTGCCCCGCCCATCCACCAGACACCCATTCACCTTGTTCCATCGGCTCTGAAACCCATAACAGGATTTGGAATTGCCCCCGTGGTTGCAAAACTGCATTTGTCTTACGAATTACAACTTTATACAGTCAAGAGAAAGCCCGTGGCCATATTTACTATCGCCTGAATAGGTAATTATTCAGTTTCTAGTTTAAATCCAATGTTCATAGTCTGATTTGTATTTAGCGTAATATGATTATAATACTTGTAATGTCATTCAGGCTTTTGAACATTTCCATTAACTATTCACTATGCCACCAAAAGAGAGAGAAAGAGAGGGATTGTATGTAAACAGTCTTTATATAACTATTTTTGTTAAAATAAGATTTTTGTGCTAAAATCTCCGTCAGACCAACCGTGTTAGCTATGTTTTGGGCATGACTGCATTTTATAAATAAATCCTGAATAGTTTTAGGAGTTTTATTTGTACATCTAATGGGAATTTATAAAAGTGAAGTGAACATAATTCATTTATCCTTTAAAATAATTACTACATGTAGCCAAACAAATAGTAGTAAAGATGATAATGCAATGAAGGAATGATACCATACTTTATCTTTAGCTTCAACATCGGCAATAACATACCCAGTTGCCATAATTTGTCAGCTTAATGAAATAACCTATCATCTAAAGTTAAACTTAATTTCTGAGGAGGCCATGGCTTATTGCACATTGAAAGAATATGACAAAGACTTTATGAATGGCGGAACGATACATAAATGTGGGTGGGGTATTTGTGCTAGCGTAGTAATACTACTGTACTGTAGCAGTAGTGCCGTAACAGTACTATACATGAATTAAACGTTTAGGCCAACTGCTGGGATCCTTGAGGATCATTTACCACTTCTTACAACTACTCGAAAAATTAGTTTTTATAGCCAGAATTTAAATTTTCTGATCCAACAATGCCCATGATAGCCTTCAGTGTTATCCTGAATTACAACGAGGCCAAAGTGGGTGGAGCCTCGTGAAGTCATCATTCTGACGATAATTACTAGTGAAGGTTTAAAGCCAAAATATGGTACCAGTTATTTATTTATTTTTTTCTTTTTTACAGTAAATACGTAGGTAGCTAGACAATAAATAAAAATTACTGGACATTGGATATAGCAGTTATCAAATCAAGCTGGTCTATTACGTTTTTGAAAATTACCAACTAATCCATACACCTTGTCAATCTGATTGTGACCTATAAAGTAGACTGTAATTTCTTAGGAAACTTATTTTGGGAGTTAGACAAATAATCGAAGTGTTTTTGTATTTATTAACATATTTTGTTCGTTTGTTCATTATGACAATTCTCAGTGGAGAGGTTTCAGAGTTCATAAAGGTGTACTGCTTTGCTTTTATTTACACTTTTGAGTTATTGTTGGCAGAGGTATAGCCTTCGTTACGTATAACCAATCATCGATCGAGAAAGAGAGAAGAAATGCCGTCATAAGTTACGTAACGAGTGCGTTCGAAACCTTTTCTCTGAGTAAGTTGGCCCGTCTTCAAAAATCGTCACTTTTACTTAATAAAGTACTAAATTTATTCAACCTACGTAATGCAGAATATAGTCAAAATTTATGTGTACATATAATGTGCATTCTGAATAAGCGTTATATTTATGAAATTCATAGCAAAAAAGTTATTGCGAAAAAACCGTGTTACAGAGGCCCTGAATCTCATAGTAGGGAGTGGTGATATATACAATTGTCTTTTGTTTGAAATTCATTATGAATGATTAGATCCCTGACTTCAGGAGGTAAGTAAAATCAATCCTCAACTTTTCATTGGAATTATTATATGAGTGATGAGTTTTATTTCGTGTATTAGTGATCTTGTTAAATACAGTTCCCTGTAACTACCTTTTACAACAGTTGGGTGATTTCAGTAATAAGACCAAGTCTATAGGGAAGTATTTGTAGAGACTGTTAACTTTATAATCTAAAATTCCACTCATTCTAATCTCATTCTTAAGATGTGCAATGGGACATTAAATGTTTATATACAGCCAGGAATGTGAAGGGCTTTTTTTTTTTTATTAATTTATGATTCAAAATTATGGTCATATAAAGAATAAATTCATTCTTTTACAAATGCCTTCAAGGCATAAAGGCCCTATTTGAAAAAAAATATATTGTCATAATTTCATAAATAAGGATTAGCTAGGAGACAATTTGGTTGTAACACAGCTCATGAAAAGTTTTCCTGGCTAAATTTTACTCGACCAACATTTCCTTTTGAAGTTTGGATATAAATTACAACCGTTATTATATAACATTTTTTACTCTCTGTATAATGGCTGTCTGCTAAAGAAGGTGATGAATGCAAGAGTTGATGAGAGAAGCACAAGAGGAAGGCCAAGCTTTGGGGGGATGGATGGAGAGAAGGAAGCTCTGGGTGATAGGAGGATAGATGTGAGAGAGGCAAGAGAGCGTGCTAGAAATAGGAATGAATGGCGAGTGATTATGACGCAGTTCCGGTAGGCCCTGCTGCTTCCTCCGGTGTCTTGGAAGACCGCTGAGGTAGCAGCAGTAGGGGATTTAGCGTTATGAAGCTTCATCTGTGGTGGATAACGGGGGAGGGGGGGGGTTGTGGCACCCCTAGCAGTACCAGCCAAACTCGGTTGAGTCCCTTGTTAGGCTGGGAGGAACGTAGAGAGGAGAGGTCCCCTATTCTGTTTCATTTGTTTGATGTCGGCTACCCCCCAAAATTGGGTGAAGTGCCTTGTTATATGTATGTGTATGTATATAGGTTATTATGTCTTCAGTTGCGTGATTCTCTATATTAGCACTAGGGAGAATCGACATTTATATGTATGCTGAAATGTTTATCACTTGTAATTTAGTACTTTTGGCAGAAACACTTATGTAATATTAGACTTTTGGCTCAATTAGGTGGAATACTGCATTCACTACAATTTTATCAGAATAGATAATATGCTGAATTATATGCATACAGTATATAAATTTGTAATACTGTACCATAAATGATGAAACATCTTCCTTTTTTTCAGGCGACATGTACCATGGATATGATTTCCTCAGGGGAAACTTGTCTGTGTCGTCATTACAAAAGAAAGACATGTTGATGGCCAATATACATGTGTACCATGATCCACAAGCTTTGGAGGAGAAGCTAAGTGTATGTAAACAAATACTCATTTAGGATTTCACTAATGCTTTGATTTTACCATCTAAAAACATCTGGTTATATTTGGAAGAAAATTGAGAATAGATTTTATATAGAAGAATGGACCAGAGATATAAAAGTAGGATCTTTTTTGTAATAATTTTGAATTGGTTTATATTTTATGCTTGGAATTTATTTTTATACTCATTGCTAGGATAAAGCATTTCCGAGAAGACAGTGCTGTATCAGAAAATGTCAATACTTTTAATGAAAACCTGATTGAACACAACAGTAGAATTCTGTATTTGAATCCCACGTGAAAAAGCAAGATTTAATTCAATTAGCCACAACTTGAACCAAGGTAGACTTATTCGATTTGGAGTATCACAGTGTTGTTCTAATTAAAGATAGCAGTACTTTGGGCTGATGAGGAAATACACATAGAGGGTCAAGTGGCTACTTTACCTCAACACTTCAAGGCTGGCATTCTGATAGAGACCTCCATGGAAGAGTTTCGTAAGGCGGGCATCATCCTAGGCCACTCAAAGGACAAGCATATAAAGGTGAGAGTTAACAACACATAGTTCATGATCTAATTTACTTTCAAGATAATTTTTCATTAAGTTGAGATATTTTTTTTTGTGCCATGTAGAGTTTTGTTATCATGGGTTGAAATTACTGTGGTGTTCCAATGTATTGTAGATAGGTGTGATTTAGTAATTAATTTCATATTTTTCTGTAACCCATTCTTAAAATGATCAAGTTTCAATTTAATATAGTAGTAACGATTTCACGTCGTTCTGAGGATTTGGAAAATTATCCAGTTTTTATTTACTCTCTTTGAAAAAGGGATGTGGTAACCTAGTTTTTTTTTTTTTCTTTTGCAGACAGAGGCCAGAGTGCAGTGGAATGATAAAGTCGACGCTGGTTTCATTCTGTTTGGCCAAGTCACATCCCTGACTGACTTCTTGGTCAGCTGCACTATACGTACACCTTTTCCAGGGTATCAGGTAAGAACATTAGGCTAATTACATTAATATGACTATGCTGCAGAAAAAAATTTTACTTCATAGCTATCTATATCTCAGTCATGAATACTAGAGTATGTGTAACACTGTCTGATAATGGTAAATTCAAAGATACTTTATTTTTTCGTTATATTGACACTATGTATGTACAGACCTAAGAAAAGGAAAGTTTTACATTTTCTTTTATGAAGTCTTGTTGATAGGTATGAATTTGTACCAATCTTTCACATTTCAAATTATTTCCAAATGTGACATAAGGAATTTTGCCAATTTTGATTATCTTCTTAAAAATATGAGACCAATCATTTTCAGTTTAAGTATCATCAAACTTTTCTGCTGTTTAATGGGCAGTATTTTCAGCTAACTTGTTTAACATAATCTGAGGAATAGTATTTTAAAAGTATCTTTTCATAAATTCCATTTGTTTCTAATTTTAATTCTTAAATCCCTAGTTCTCAGAATCGCCCTTAATTTTCTATTACTTTAGGTGATAACAGGAGAACTTAGAAACCTATTTACATTGCAACCAGAAGTTCGTGTTCACCCCAGGATTTTTGGTCAGATAGGAGATAATAAGGTATGCAACGTTGTGATAGAATTTATCACAAATATCCAACTTTTGTATTACTTAAATTTCATTTTATCTTTTTTAGACTATTATTAATGATATCTCAAAGTGATCTACATACAAGCATCATTTAAAAAACCTACAATGTATCATGTACAAATATCAAATTACAAAAAAAGATGTTTGGTGCTTTTGGTTATTTGCTTCAGAGATGGTGTTTTAATTTATCAAAATGTTTAGAATTTTAAAACTTATTTGTTTCTCGCGCATCTGCAGTATGGCCTTGGGGCTCGTTACGAGCAAGGCCAACTTCCTCGCCTGCGCATTGCCATTGAATTGTATTCCCCGTTGCCTGAGCTCCATACTGTCGTTCTCGATCTGTGTGATAACACTACGGATTCCAGTGTGAGGTATGACCTTACCATGAAATATGGACCTACAAAAAACTTACGACTAAATGTGGACCTTGAGGTAAAAGTTACTGTTCTATTTCCTTATTTGATTTTTGATAAATGTAGAGTTCCTGAAGCTCCTTCATTAGTTTGCTTTAATCCTGCGATGCTTTCAAGAGTGGTATTATCAAAATTTAGAATCTAAATTTAACTCTCTTTTTCCCTGTTCATGACTCATTGTGATATAAATGAACCTGTCAGTGATTTATCATAGTAGACACTCATTAGCTGATACTTCTATGATAAGGATGCATTTTGATATATTGCATATTCCTTTCTAGGTTTTACTAGTCAATGATGTGTGATGTAAAATAGGGTAGTGGAAACCAGTACTATTTGGAAGATGAATTTTGTATGAATCAGTTTTTTTTCCATGTAAATTGGAATTTATTTATGTAATAAGTTTCATGAAACCTAATTCATTTGATTTTGAGTTCAATGCATTTGTCTCCGGTCTCTCTGATACATACAAAATTCAGTAAGAAATAGGATTCTTATTTATCTATTGGATTATTTATCTATATATTTTGTGAATCTTCAGAGAAGTTCTGGTGGTTTTGAGGGCCATGCCATAGCTGAGTTACCCTTACAGTCCCTAGATAATAGACTCACCGATGCCAGTGTGAAGTTTGCCGGTTTGATTTCATGGGATTCAGTGCCAAAAGTTAATATAACTATCCAATCAGAAGGTGCAGATACATCCAAGGTAAAGAAATGTCAATGATTTTTGTTTCTAAACATGGGATGTGAGTTTTCTACTATATGGAAAATACATTAGAATACAATTTAGTTATGGAGATATGTTACCATCTGAGTGTATGTAAAGCTTATCACCCTAAGTATGAGATTGTTTTCTTTCACCTCAGCTTGTGGTGAAAGGAAGTTTACCGAGGATTGAAGAAGGAGATCTACACGTTTCTCTGACTTCCTCCATAGAAGGATATGAAACGTTTGATACCACTTGGGAATACCTCATCCCTACGAGCGAGGACGTCGGGAAATTGAGTGGTAGCATTCATACGAAAGAAGGCGTTTATGAGATCTTCGCTCAGGGCACAACCAGAGACCTCTCTGGGACATATTCATCTCCGATTGAGCCATTTAGGTCAGGCATAAAAAGTATCTAAGACTTTATTAAAAGATATTCAAATTACTTATCCTATATTTACCTGCTTATTGATGTATTTTTAGAATGATACTTTATGATTATTTTTGCCAAATTATATTTGCTCAATAGAAGATTTCTTCCCATCAAAACTTTTGTCGTTTGTTGCAAATCCTATAAATTTTTTTAACCTTTTTTCAGAAATGGAGAGTTTATGTGGCAACTAATTGTTGTTGATATATTGAAATCTCGTCTGAAAACAAAAGTCGGATGGGAAAGAGGAAATATTGTTCTTGACGCCACTGTCAAATATGATCAGAACTTCATTCGTGAGGTAAATGGAAATTCTCTTAGAGTTGGCTTACTTGCATAGGTGTTTACTTATGAAGTTGTCAAGAGACATGTCTTATTAATCTATAGAGGTTAATCAAGTTAAGGAACTAATAATGTTTTATTTCATTCTACAACATGTAGCCATTCATGTATACTTTCATTTGTAATTATTCTTTATATATAGTTTTTTTTTTTCTTTTTAAACAAAATGGGCATCAGGTTATATGTGCCTTTTTTAAAATCCCAGACAAACAAAGGACTAACTTGTTTTTACAAAATGCTTTGGTTATTTAACATCGATCATGGAGTACACTTGTCTTTCAAAATTCTGTTTGTTCCGTAACCGAAATACAAACCACGCTATTTACAGAGGGTTTACCTTTTAGCGCAGCTGAAATGGCGAGCCATTAGAATTTAACGAGGGTGTATTACCCCCGCGCTAGTTAGCGGGGGGGGGGGGGGTAGGGGAGTGGTAGCTAGCTACCCCTCCCCCCCCACACACACACAGATGAATGCTCACTTTCACTTTTGGCTCGGACTGTGACAGACGTCTCTGTCTTGGTCCTCTCTTGGCAGCCATTGTTTGTTTTGTCTTTACTTAATCGCTTACTTTTCTTTTACTCAATATATATATAAACATGTTTTTCATGTTTGTATATATATTTGAGTATAGAAATCAGTAAGTTTCCTTTTCAGATTTGTGTGTAGTGTACGATATCTACGTGGTGTCCTCGGCTGTTTGGCCACCACGGCGTATTTTATGGGTGGCGATCGAGTTTGACTTCGGTCTTTCTCTCTCTCTCTTGAGGTCGTTCACCCTTTTACTACGTGTTACTACGCCCTTGTAGCTTCCTTTCCGTGTGGGGGGGTTGCTACGCCGTACGTTTGTCTCAATTAGTTTATGAATCTAATTGTAGTTTTTTTTTTTTCAGCTTGTAGAACGATTCCTTTCGGGGTTTTCGTTCTTTCTTTAGTGTTCATTCATTTTTAAATTACATAATTACATAGTTACATAATTATAATTGTTATAATTCTGTTTTGGTTACAGCTCTCCTTCCGTGAGTGTAAGTGGTTGTGAGGGCACGTGCCTGTTGTGTAATTCTTGTTTCCTTTCCCTCGGGATTCCTCTTCGGAGCCTTCCCGGGGGAATGAATGTGTACTAATGTTTTTTGTTTTATTTTTTTACAGTTACCGATCTAGTTCGTTTCTGTAATATGGCAACGGTGTGAGCTGTCTTGTTGAGGCCTGGGGATTCAGCTGTTGCTGCCTCCCCCCTTGTATTTTCGTCAGGGGCGTGTCTCCTTCTACTGGAAGTACTCCCGTGACGACGGACAGCTCTCCAGTTCATTTTAGAACTCTCAGGAGGCTTGCCTCCTTGGGCGGGTAACTTTCCTTCCGAGGGAAGTTTTTCCTGTCCAGGCTTGAGTTTTTTTCCCTTTTGGGGGGTTCTTCTCTTGCCTTTTTTTCGTGCGACTATGCTCTTGGTGCTGAGCGATCACACCTGCAGTTTTGCTCAAGGGGCTGGGCAACTGCAGGAGCTCCTCTTCGGAGGATTGCTCCTTTTAGGTCACTGGCTGACCAGTCTCTTCTACGAAGTGTTTCTCTTTCGTTCGCGAGAGAGTACACTCATAGAGACTCCTCTTCGGAGGATTCTTCTGTTGCTGTTGCTGTTGGCCTCCCTCGCCGTAGGCCCACCGTCCGCCTTGTCGTAAGGGCCTCTCATCTCCCTATAAGGGTGCTAAGAGGCGCCTTTTTGAATCTCCGTTTGCAGCCTACAACTCCTTTTTCTTGATCTTCCGCCTTGGTGCAGATGGACAGCAGTCTGATCTCGTCTTCCGACGGGCAACGGTCTTCCCGACGGACAACGGTCTTCCGACGGACAACGGTCTTCCGACGGACATCAGTCTCCCGGCGGACAGACAACGGTCTTCCGACGGACATCAGTCTCCCGACGGACAACGATCCCTTCGGGGCAAAGGGTTGCCTCCCACGGGCGTTCTTCCCTTGCGTGTCAGGGTTCCCCTGCGCGCCCTTCTGCTGTGTTCTCTCCTGCTCCTGCTCAGTGTTAGCGCACAGGCGCTCTCCTGCTCATCAGCGCTCTCCTGTTCGTCAGCGCTCTCATGATGATCATCCCTGCTGTTTCTGTTGGTTCCTGTTACGCGCCCTGTGCGCCCACGTTCGCCCTCGCGATCTAGAACTTCGGTTCAGGTCGGGGTCAAGGACTCTTCTTCTATGCGCAGGCTTCCACGCGTTGCCTTCTGCTCGTCAGCGATCATCAGTTCGCCAGCGATCACCTGTCTCTCGGCGATCTCCGGATCGCCCGCGTGTGTTACAGCCGGCACGCCAACGTTCTCCAACACTTCTGAAGGAACATGGTTCGCCAGCTACTAGCTCACCTGCACATGCTGCTCGCCATCGCGCGATCGTCTACCTGCGGATGCTGCTCGCCATCGCGCGACCGCCCACCTGCGGATGCTGCTCGCCATCGCGCGACCGCCCACCTGCGGATGCTGCTCGCCATCGCGCGACCGCCCACCTGCGGATGCTGCTCGCCATCGCGCGACCGCCCACCTGCGGATGCTGCTCGCCATCGCGCGACCGCCCACCTGCGGATGCTGCTCGCCATCGCGCGACCGCCCACCTGCGGATGCTGATCGCCATCGCGCGACCGCCCACCTGCGGATGCTGATCGCCATCGCGCGACCGCCCGCCTGCGCATGCTGATCACCATCGCGCGATCGCCCACCTGCGCATGCTGCTCGCCATCGCTCACCTTCGCATGCTGCTCGCCATCGCGCGATCGCTCACCTGCGCATGCTGCTCGCCAACGCGTCGGCATGCCACAACGCGCCAACGCCAACCTGCGCGTTAGCGCTCACCAGCTCACCAGCTCACCACCGATCGCCTGTTGATCCATATCGCCAGCGGTCTTCCTCGCCCACGCGGCAGCGCGTTTCCTCGCCATCGCGCTAACGCTTGCGTTCGGCGCCTCGGACTCGCGCTCATTCACCTGCCCACCCTCGCGACCGCTCGCCTGCGCGCCCGCGCGACCGTTCGCCTGCGCGCCCGCGCGACCGTTCGCCTGTGCGCCGGCGCGACCGTTCGCCTGCGCGACCGTTCACCCGCGCGACCGTTCACCCGCGCGACCGTTCGCCCACGCGACCGTTCGCCTGCGCGACCATTCGCCTGCGCGCCCGCGCGACCGTTCGCCTGCGCGTCCGCGCGACCGTTCGCCTGCGCGACCTCTCGCCTGCGCGACCTCTCGCCTGCGCGACCGTTCGCCTGCGCGCCCGCGCGACCGTTCGCCTGCGCGACCTCTCGCCTGCGCGACCGTTCGCCTGCGCGACCGCTTGCCTGTGCGCCCGCGCGATCATTTGCCTGCGCGCCCACACGCCCACACGCCCACGTGCCTGCACGTCTACACTCATGCGCGTCCGCGCCCATGCTCTCCAATGTTCGCCCGCGCGCGAACCAACGGTTTTCCATCGCGCGGACGGACGGTGTTCCGTCGCGCGAACCGACGGTGTTCCGTCACTCGAACCTACAGTGTTTCTTCGCACAAACGTCGGCTTATTTCTTGCAGTGTCCATTGCTCGTCTATGGGTTATCGCTCGCCGACCACCAGCTCTCGCCTTTCCTACCATGCTCGCCCTCCTTCTGCGCTCCTTCGCTCACCTTCGTTTGCGTTCCTGCGTTACCGCGCATGGGCGCTTCCACGTTCGCCCACGCGCAAATCTTTGAATTACCATCGCGCGAGCTCCAGGGCGATTGCGACCACGATTCCCATTGGGGTTTTCACAGCATGGCCAGCCTGGCGAGTTCTTCTGGAGCGTATTTCCAGAACACGGCCTCACCCCGTAAATGCAGAGCATGGCACTTGCAAGAATAGGAGAAACTTCAGGGAGATCTGAGCAACACTCCTCTTTCCAGAACCTGGGTTAGCCCTTCCCCGTCATTCCCTGGAAGGATTTTTGGCGGGGGGGCTTTCCGTTCGACATTTCTCCATCGGACAAGGGGTGACTGCTTACCCCTTCCTCTGGGGGCTTACCAGGTCCTTTCCCTCCTCGGTTACGGCCCGAGGTTTGGTTCAAGGAAGCTACAGGAAGATCATGGGTACTTTCCTCCTCTCGAGCTCAGGCACCTTGGCCTTTCGTCGTTAAGTATCTAACTTGCTGACAAGCTCGATGTTGTACCATCTGGACGCGCTGACTGAGGGCTTCCTTCGGGTGTCTCATCTGTGGAGGTCGACGACCTCAGACACCCTTCCATCCTTGAGAAGAGTTTGTTTGTGCCCAAGGACAGAGACTTAGACAGCGGCTGTGCGGAGGAAATCGACTTCCGTTTTCACTCCTCCAAGGCGCTTTCTTCCAGACTCTGCAGGGCTCCAGCGCCCTTTTCTTTCAACCACGTCGGCCTAAGTTATCGGCTACGACAACTGGGACAAGGTGTCCAATTGCAGTTTCCTCCTGTCAAGAACAGATGGCACGGGAGGCTCCCCCGGGGGGGCATAGTCCTAAAAGGAGCGGCAGAGTTCACGAACTCTAGGATTGCAGGTTTTTCGCTGGGAGGATGCTTAAGGTTACTCATCCGAATGACAGCTTCCCGATGCCCATTCCCGCACAATCTCTGTGATCAGCCAAGGATATCGCGCCTGCCGTCTCTGTCAGCGAATTCAGTGTCTCTGAACCTCTATGCCATAGCGTCAGCAAGAGTTGCCCGGTTGGGCAGAATGATCCATACCTTAGGCGAAGGTCTTCCATAGGATCATCGACGGCTTCACCCCCGGCCTCTTCAGTCGATCTTTTCTTGTAAGGAAGGATCTGAGAGGGGAGTTCCGTAGTCAACCTCTGAGCCCTGATCAAGTTTGTCGAACAAACTTCGGCCAGCGTAGAACAGCAGAATCGATCAGACTGGTAACGAGGCGACAGGACTCCTTAAACCCTGGATCGGAAGGACGGGTACTTTCAGTTTCCATTCCATCCATCTTCCAGGGAGCTCGTCGAATTCAGCCTAGACTGCAAGTATTCCTGCTTATGATGCAGTGTGGCTATCCCGCCGTGGCATAGCAGGTTTTTTTCCCCAGAGAACTCTCCCTGCCTTCCTCATGGCCGCTCAGGTGCAGGCTTCCGCCTCCTCTGCTGTTTGGAGGGCTGGTCAACTCCGGTAGGCTCGGGTTCGACCGTCTTCAGCGCCAGGACAAGCTTCCGGATGCTTCCCATGAGTGTGGGTTCATGGTATTTTGCTTGGAGCCTTCTCTTCTTCTGCCTCAACATCTGGAGTTTCTGGCCATGATATTGAGTCAACGGCCTTACCACGTTGGAAACCCCGCTTCTCGTCCGTCCAGCGAGGTTAAGCAACGTCGGTTCTGGTCGGAACTTGGATGGGTGACCACCTGGGGACGCCAGATTCTGTTACCACATCCTCCGAGCCTTCCTTTCAGTTGACTGTGGCAAGACTGAGGAGAGTCGCAGTACCTGTTCTCAGTCAAGCAGAGCTTTCAGCCCTACCTTGGAACGTTTCCTAGTTCTCCTTTCCTCATTGACCCGTCTATAGTCCGAACGGTCGCCTCAGGATAAGTTCCATGTGGGGCGGTCCAAGTTCCGGTGGCTTCAGGCAATGTTTAACCGGACTTTCTGGCCCCTATGGGACCAGCGGAACTATTAGACCTGCAATGGGTGTTGACCTATGGAACCTCTTGATGGTAGTGGATATTCTCGTCCTTTCCCCACATTCTTGATGCTGTTCTCGGACTCGTCAAAGGAAGGGGGGGGGGGCATGTTCCGGTCCAGGCCTATGGTCAAGACCTGAAGGATACCTCTCCATCATTCAGGCAGGCTTAGGGGCCTTAGTCTGGCCCCTCTACAGATCCTACAGCTCCTGCCGAGTCGCCCCGTGCGCGTCGACTTCATGATTCTGGCGTATTCTAACCAGCAGGGGACGCATTTTCACACCTTCACATCTTGCAGTAGAGATACCGGGATGATTGAGATTCTCTCAATACCACCATCGGCTCTCTCATTCCAGGCAGGGGAATGTTCTCTCCGACTATCCGAGCAGAGCCTCGTAGAGAGAGTGTACCGGGGGGTCTTTGACCTTGGGTAACCAGCAAGTCCTGGTCTGGGGGACCTGATCGCGACAGCTTGGAACCTCAAGCTTCCGCTGTTCTTCCCCCCAGTCTCAGACCCCGAGACTCTGGCAAGATGCACTCTGGTGATGGTGGGACAACTTCGACGCCTGCGTCTTCCCTCCTTTTTGTCTGTGGACAATGGGTCTCGACAAGACCAGGTGTCTGTCAACCTTTCAATGGGAGAGCTCCACTGGGACTATGTGCAGAACAGTTTCTATACCCTCTGCTTCCCCTGACGGAACTCACGGGAGAGCTTCTCCCACGGCGCAGACTACTCAAACAACCACACTGCTACATCTCTCCCGAACCGGGGCGTCGCTTCGGCTTCATGCCTGGAGACACTACGCCTCCTCCTCAAGAAGAGACAACCCGCTACAGTCGCGGTACGGAGGTCGCGTCATCTGCGATAGTCATCCGCAGGGGTCTTCCAGGCAAAGTGAAGTGTCTTCGGTGGTTGGTGCCGTGGGAGATATACCTCTTCCCTTGAGGCCTCTTCTCCAGCAATAACGGTCTTATTGCCTTTCGGCGGGAGGAAACTCCTTTCCGCTCTCGGCAATGAAGCCTGTCGCTCAGCCTTTCCCTGACCTTCAGGCTTAAAGGAATAACTTTTTCCTGCCCGCTGGATCTTTCCTCGCTCATGCGAAGCTACGATCGTCCCTGCCCTAGTCGGAGGAGGACCTCCAACTTGGAGCATGGCTCGGACTTTTAGTCCTTTAAGAGATCTTCTCAAGACCCTTTACGACAGTCCTCGGATTGCATTCCGCCTTGGGTCTCCTGCTCACTCTGGCCACGGCCAGTGTGTAAGCAATCTTCTTGGTATCGTACGACTCCGCCCTTTCTAAGGAAGAGGGGAAGGCAACATTCAGGTTCGCTCCTGAGTTGTTGGCTAGACTCAGAATCTGGGGGTCCCGGCCCTTCGGTCCAATTCATTCAAGATTTCGAGTCTCCATTCTGTATCTGATGTCCCAAGACCTTCTCTTTCTTGCCAGTAAAGGAATCGAGAGGTTAGCGCTGGGAACAGGTGCAGTTTGTCCTCAGTTGCAGCCGATTTGGGAGCACAAGGAGGACACATGGGAGAGTCACCAGTATACCTCTTCAGCCCGGACTCAAGGACATTCATCTCGACCTGTCTCCAGACCCTCCCCCGTCACGTCGCCCTACAGCACGATGTTGGATATATCGCAACGTCCCTCGCCTTCGAGTAATACTACTCTGTGACGCAGGTGCTACAAGCTGGAGTCTGGAAGCGTCTAATGACCTTCGCAGCCCGCTTCCTGCAGGGCGTGACCCACAG
Source organism: Palaemon carinicauda (assembly GCF_036898095.1). NCBI lineage: Eukaryota > Metazoa > Arthropoda > Malacostraca > Decapoda > Palaemonidae > Palaemon > Palaemon carinicauda. The sequence continues at coordinate 129,846,961 of NC_090739.1, forward strand.
GAGTCTCGATACGTTTTCTATCGCTCTGTGGTGGCTACACAACAGCTGGTCTAACCTCAGGCTCCTTTTGGACAGGTAGCAGAAGGTTGAGGGCATTGTTATCAGGTTTTAGTCTGCATGAACGAAAGAAGTATGTCTGGCCCTTATTTCTTTCTTCATCATCTCCTCTACGGGGAAGCAGCATCCTGGTCTCTGCATAGCTGACCTCGAACCTCTGCAGGTAAACCATGCTTCCTTGTGTTCCGAGTATTGAGTCAATACTGTCGCGTCCCCCATACCCTGACGAGGTGGTATTGGGAACGTCCTAACCCAGAGTTCCTTCTGGAACTCCAGGTCAACTGCCTAGGACGGGTCACACTTCTTCCTTCACACACAAGCTTACGTAGGCCACATGGTTCCTTGCGGAGTAAGGAACTTGTGAGGTGCAGGGACTCCTTTTCTTGAGTGCGACTCACTCGGATTCTGAGTCCCCGAGTAAAGGCAAAGCCAGTATGGCTGGGGACTTTCCACCTACCTAAGGGGTAAGTCACCCTCTGTAAATAGCGTGGTTTGTATTTCGGTTACGGAACAAATGACAAATTCGAAGATAATTTGTATTTTTCCTAACCATACAAACCTTAGCTATTTACACATATTTGCCCGCCAGCCCTGTCCCCCAAGACAAGTCCTACCTCTAAGTGAAAGTGAGCATTCATCTGTGTGTGAAGGGGGGGAGGGGTAGCTAGCTACCACTCCCCTACCCCCCCCCCCCCCCGCTAACCAGCGCGGGGGTAATACACCCTCGTTAAATTCTAATGGCTCGCCATTTCAGCTGCGCTAAAAGGTAAACCCTCTGTAAATAGCTAAGGTTTGTATGGTTAGGAAAAATACAAATTATCTTCGAATTTGTCATTTCAGAAGTTTTATGATTTCTTATGGTTAAAGATTAATTATTTTATATGGAATGTCATATCATTCCTCAAACAAATAGAAAAGCTAACCAATGTACAACAAAGGGTAGAAAGAGAAAGAACTGTAATGAAGATATTTTTAAGAATGGAATAGAAGCAGAAGGATCATAAATATCTGCAAATATTTAAATGTATAAGGAAAAAAAGCCAAATTCCAAGAAGATCACCCTACTGTATTATCATAGATTTGGCAAAGTATAGGAGCCTTTCTTGAGACCTGATCGTTCAGAAAAGATTGTATCTTCAACTCAAAGTAGTAATGCCGTTGGCAATTCTTGTAATATTAATTGAACTATTTTCTGGGATTTTCCTTTAGGTTCTGTAATAGTTTCTATGTTTATAATATATGAATCTTCACTCCTACATCTTTAACAAGTAACAAAGGACATAGGGGAGTCATTGTTGCTAAACACTGTGAAATAGAAAAAAATTTACCAAACCATATAAACTTGACAGTTTTCGTACCTTTTCAGAAGGTTTAGTAAGTTAGTTTACCTTAATGTAATTTGATTTACAGTATTATAACAATTCTTCAGTAAATAGAAAACAGAATTGTTTAACTCTCTTTAGAAATACATTGAGGCAAAAAGTTATTTAAAACTTTTTTATCAAATTTGAATATATATACAGTAATATCTTGCATTTAGGAACTTTTGATAAGTTACCCTTTTAATTCTAGCTTTATTTATAATCTCTTGTGTGTGTATAAGACACCTAACATTCATTCTCCAAATATAGTCCTTCATCTAACAGGTAGGGAGAATCTGCTTTTAAAGTGTAATTAGTTGTTACATCACTTGAAGTTACACCAAATTATAGTTTCTGAAAGAAAAAAAAAGGCAGTTCAGAGCAAGAAATCAAACAAATTACAGAAAGCAACAATATATGATAAAATTTTATAGATATGCTTTAATAACACATTATGCTGTTTCAGTTGGATGGCACTCTCGAGACACCCTGGGAAGACTTAGAAAAGTCCAGTTTACGTCTTGTTGGCAAACCGCAGGAAGGGGGTTACCGAAATAACCTGGTGCTCGAAGGTTCAGGACAAACTTACAACGGCAATCTCTTCTGGAAATATCGCAGTGAAAGTGACTGGGAAGTTGACATCGAGGTAAGGACTTGATCCATTTAGCTGTGGTGGGATTCCTTTCACATCTAATTTAGCGTATTGATCTTCTATATCAGAAGCTGTGAAGTACTGTATAATACACAGATCTTTTATATTTCTTTTGAAAAAGACACAATAACTCCATTTATTGTACAATGTGTTCATTAAAATACAAAATCTATGTTACGAAGCTTTTATTGTTGTCTATGCAGTGAGTAGGCTCTGCTCTGAATACCATAAGAAAGTAGATAAACTAGGTGTTGAATTATTCTATTATATAGATTAATTTTCTTTACCGGGTGTAGGATCTCACCAGTATTTAGCATAAGCAAATGTTATTTTGTCTGCTTTAATCATTTTTAAATATTTAACTTAGCCGGTGAATATATAATAGCTGAGCCTCCGGCGGCTCGACAGAAAAACACACAAAAACTCGCGAGCGATCGCTATGAAGGTTGCGGGTGTGCCCACTAGCGCCAACTATCGGCCAGATACCGCATATACATGTAAACAGACCCAATTTTTCTCTGTCGGTCTGATCGACAAGACGTACCATTACTCGCTGTTAACCTGGAGTTTTTTAACAGTCTTGGTGAAGTACTTCCTTTTGGTTTGAGCTTTCGTAGTGCAGGTGTTTTATCTTCAACTTAAATCTTGAACTCATTTTTGGATAGATTTAATTGCTGATGACTTTGGATTGTTTTTTGGACTTTCTTTGACTTTTAAATGGCCGACCTTTCCCTTAGTACGGAAGTGTGTTTTAGGCTTTTAGCAATTATCTTATCACGTTATAAATTGTTGTTGTTAATTATAAATTTTCCTCTATATATTTTATATCTCAACCGCCTTTATTAGGCCTCTTCGATTAGCTTTCCATTTATAATAAACATCAAGATAAATTTTAATGATTTGTTTATATGCGACCTTACCCATTCCTCCCCTAATCCGAGAGTAGGCAGTCCTAATTTGGAAACCGAAGTTAAACAACGTTGAGCCCTTGCAATCGTAAATAACTTTTATAGAGCAAATGATTTAAAACTTATTAAATGAATATTTTTTAGTAGATATTTTATGAAAGATTTTCTTTGAATAGTCTTCGTACTGTTTCAAAGATGAACTAACGTTTAGTTTATTTATGCTACGCAGTTTGCGCTCTATCGTTACGATAGAGAGAGAGAGAATCACGGTTTCACTTTGCAGAAAGAGTAAATCGATTCTGACGTTTTGTTCATTCTTCTTTCAAACTTAAATGTTTTAAATACTAATTTAAAGGAACTTGTTAATTTTCAATTTCTTAGTCCTTTCAGTTTTTTCCTTTGGTCAAATAACCTGTTTATTGACGAAAGGTAAGTGGGCTTTTCTCTTCGGTGCGAAATCAAGAGAGAGAGAGAGAGAGAGAGACGGAGAGAGAGAGAGGAAGAGAGAACGTTCCGATCTTCATTCTCGTCCCAAGCGAGTAACGTTGTTCTCGAGTCAGTTTTTTACTCTCGTCCCTAGTCTCTGTACGGGGAGAAAGGATAAAACGTTTTTAGTTTTTATTCTCGTCCCAAGGCACTGTACGGTGAGAGATTGAAAACGTAGTTTTGAATGAACTAGTGTTTAGTCTACTCCCCAGCCACTGATCTTTTTATCTTAATATATGTTTACTGTTTTTTGCTTGTATTAATGTGCTTACATTATACGACTTATTTCGCAATTATAACCTTTTGATGAGGGTAGAATTGCGTGCTTCAGGTAGAAATCAGTTTTATTCATGCCTAATGTGAATTGTTGAAAAATTCGATTTCAGTGAAGTAAGTGCAAAACAGAAAATCGTAGTGATAAAGTGATAATTGCGCAAAGTGTTATCAGTGTTGCGACCGAGGGTTCGTCTGTTCGTGCCTGTCGTTCGCCTAGTCCGAGACCTCTTGCAAGCTCCCAAGCCCAGGGGAGAAGTAATGTCGTACGACTTATGGGTTCAAGAGGCCTTGATCAGCGAACAGACGTTCCCTCTATGGTTTCAGGCGTGTCTCATCAAGACCGCCCCTACCATAAGACGAGCGAGACGATTTTCTCCTCGTCATCCGAAGGCTTTTCGCGTAAGAAACCGTGGAGCAAGGTTTCGAGGCCCTTAAAGCGAAAGTCAGTCCTTTCAGGACAGGTCCAGCGTCCTGGTTGTAGCCATTGGGACAGCTCTGACCCTATGCAGTCATCGGAAGACTGCTCGCCGCCTAAACAAAAGCGTAACACAGGCTCCGAGAGTCTTTTTGTAGGCAAGGTTTTGCAGTCACAGACGTTACCCTCGTCTCTTACCGCACCCATTCCCGTTGATCCTAAATGGGTTGTACGGCAAGACATGCAGAATAAGCTTGCCTCTCTTATGGAGGACTATTCTGCTGAAAAGGTTCACGATGATCCTCGCCGCTTAGTTGATCGAGATCCTGGCCGTCAGCCGCCCAAACGAGCCTTTGCTCGTCCTGTTGACAGTGACGTTACAAAGTCACGTCAATCGTGTTTTGTAGAGCCTCACTCGATGCAGTCCCGTGTTGACTCTCAGCCGCTGCCGCTTGCTCTTGTTGACGTTCAGGACGTTCGCCAACCAGCATAGTTGACTTGTTTTGACGTTGAGCGTCAAGCACCGCAGTCAAGAGTTGTTTTGACTGCTCAGTCTAGGCAGTCAAGGCAGTCTCGAGTTGACGTCGAGCGTCCTCCCGCACCTGTTGTTGTTGCTGGTCAGTCCTTTAAGCAGTTACATGACATAGCGTCCTTGACTGCTACTGTTGCCTTTGCGTGTGGACTCTGCTTGTCAAGCATTGCCACCACGGCAGGTCTCTCCCTTGCTTGAGACTCGGCAATTGTCGGACAAGGTTCCTTCAGATGAGGAAGTTGCTGATCCCCCTCCTACTGATATTCCCTTGAAGACTCTGTCAGACGGAGAGGAGCCTAAAGCTGCTCAGCCCTCTATGGACTTTAAATAAATCATGCTGATTTTTAAGGATCTTTGTCCGGATCTTTTTGTAACTGCTGCTCCTCGTTCGCCTAAACGTCAGAGTTTACACTAGGCCTAGCTACTTCAAAGCTGTTGTTTTCTAAGCTAGTGCTCTCTCGCTCTTCTAAGAGAGCTTTACGTTTGCTAGGCGACTGGTTAATCACCAGGAGGAGTTTGGGGGAGACAGCCTTTGCTTTCCCTACTTTTAAGCTGGCTTATAGAGCGAGAGTCTGATATGACACGGGAGAAGTTCTCGGCTTGGGAGTTCCTGCCTCTGCCCAGATAGACTTCTCAAACCTCATAGACTCTCCCTGGCGCCTGGCCATGAGACGCTCCAAGATTTTATGGTCGGCTTCAGAGCTAGACCATCTCCTGTTAGGAGTTTTTTTTTTTTTCTCGAGCGTTTGAAGTTTTGCTGTACAATTATGTCATGCATAAACAAGGCTTTCAGGGATGGTTCCAATAATCTGACAGCCATGTTCTCTGCAGGAACAAGTCTATCAGGGATGGCTCCAATGATCTGGCAGCCATGTTCACTGCAGGAGTACGTAAGAGGCAAGTGCGCTCAATGTGTTCATTGTCAAGACAAACTTCACGATGAAGTCTACCAGGCTGTCTTGACAGCATTAATGGAAGGCGACTGGATGGTCTCTCTCGACCTTCAGGAGGCATACTTCCACATTCCTATACACCCGGATTCCCAACCGTTTCTGAGGTTTGTTTACAGGAATGTGGGGTACCAGTTTCGAGCCCTGTGCTTTGGCCTCAGTCCTGCTCCTCTCGTGTTTACGAGGCTCATGAGGAATGTGGCAAAATCCCTCCATCTATCGGGATTCCGAGCCTCCCTGTACTTGGATGACTGGCTTCTCAGAGCATCGTCCAGTCTTCGCTGTCTGCAGGATCTACATTGGACGTTGAGTCTGGCCAGGGAGTTGGGACTTTTGGTCAACCTAGAAAAGTCCCAACTGATCCCATCCCAGATTATTCTATATTTGGGGATGGAGATTCGTAGTCCAGTTTTTTCGGGCTTTTCCGTCTGCCACCCGAATAGAACAAGCCCTGCTCGAAGTCCAACTAATGCTGAAAAGAGAACGTTTGTTCAGTCAGGAGTTGGAACAGTCTCGTAGGGACTCTCTCATCCCTGGAGCAGTTTGTCTCGCTAGGGAGACTACACCTTCGGCCTCTCCAGTTCCATCTAGCCTCTCACTGGAACAAGGACAAGACGTTAGAGACGGTATCATTCCCAGTCTCCGAACCAGTAAAGGCATGCCTGAAATGGTGGGACAGCAATATCAGTCTGAGAGAGGGACTATCCCTAGCAGTCAAGAACCCAAACCACGTGTTGTTCTCAGACGCGTCGGATTTGGGTTGGGGTGCGACCCTGGACGGTCGGGAATGCTCGGGTCTGTGGACCTCAAGTCAGAAGAGCATGCACATCAACGGCAAGGAGCTATTAGCAGTCTACTTGGCCTTGATGAAATTCGAAAGCTTTCTTCGAAACTAAGTGGTAGGGTTCAACTCAGACAACATCACAGCTTTGGCTTACATCTCCAAGCAAGGAGGCACACACTCCTTCACGCTGCTCGAGATCGCAAGGGACCTTCTCATATGGTCAAGAAATCGAGGCATCTCCCTGTTGACGAGATTCATCCAGGGGGACTTGAACGTCTTGGCAGACTGTCTCAGTCGGAGGGGTCAGGTGATACCCACGGAATGGACCCTCCACAAGGACGTGGGCAAGAGTCTTTGGGCTACTTGGGGTCAACCCACCATAGACCTCTTTGCCTCCTCGTTGACCAAAAGGTTACCAATCTATTGCTCTCCAGTCCTAGATACAGAAGCAATCCACATAGACGCGTTTCTACTGGATTGGTCTCATCTGGACTTATATGCATTCACACCATTCAAGATAGTCAACAAGGTACTGCAGAAGTTCGCCTCTCACGAAGGGACAGGGTTGACGTTGGTTGCTACCCTCTGGCCCGCGAGAGAGTGGTTCACCGAGGTACTTCAATGGCTGGTAGACATTCCAAGAAGTCTTCCTCTAAGGGTAGATCTGTTACGTCAGCCCCACGTAAAGAATGTTCATCAAAGCCTCCCCGCGCTTCGTCTGACTGCCTTCAGACTATCGAGAGACTCTCAAGAGCTCGAGGCTTTTCGAAGGAGGCAGCCAGTGCGATTGCGAGAGCTAGGAGAGCTTCTACCTTCAGAGTATACCAGTCGAAGTGGGAAGTCTTTCGAGATTGGTGCAAGCCAGCATCTATGTCCTCTTCCAGTACCTCTGTAGCCCAATCGGAGATTTTCTTTTACATCTGAGAAATGTTCGCTCCCTCTCAGCTCCCACGATTTAGGGCTACAGGAGCATGTTGGCTTCGGTCTTTCGTCATAGAGGCTTAGATCTTTCCAACAATTAAGATCTCCAAGATCTCCTTAAGTCTTTCGAGACCTCTAAGGAACGTCGTTTGGCAACTCCTGGATGGAACTTAGACGTGGTCCTAAGGTTCCTCATGTCAGACAGGTTTGAGCCATTACATTCAGCCTCCCTGAAGGATCTCACCCTCAAGACGCTTTTCCTAGTGTGCTTGGCTTCGGCTAAAAGGGTCAGTGAAATTCATGCCTTCAGTAAGAACATCGGCTTTTCTACAGAAAAAGCCACATGTTCACTTCAACTTGGTTTCCTGGCCAAAAATGAACTGCCTTCTCGTCCTTGGCCTAAGTCTTTTGATATACCTTGCCTGTCAGAGATCGTAGGCTACGAACTTGAAAGAGTGCTGTGTCCAGTTAGAGCTCTTAAGTTCTACTTAGCTCGTACTAAGTCCTTACGAGGTGGATCTGAGGCATTATGGTGCTCAGTTTAGAAACCATCATTGCCTATGTCAAAGAATGCTTTGTCATATTTTATCAGACTTTTAATACGAGAGGCTCATTCTCACTTGAATGAAAAAGACCGATGCTTACTTAAGGTTAAGACGCACGAAATAAGAGCTATAGCAACTTCCGTGGCCTTTAAGCAAAATAAATCTCTGCAAAGTATTACGGACGCGACCGTTTGGAGAAGCAAATCGGTATTCGCGTCATTTTACTTAAAAGATGTCCAGACTCTTTACGAGGACTGCTACACACTGGGTCCATTCGTTACAGCGAATGCAGTAGTGGGTAAGGGTTCTACCACTACATTCCCTTAATTCCAATATCCTTTTAATCTGCTCTTGAAATGTTTTTTTAATTGGGTTGTACGGAAGGCTAAGAAGCCTTTCGCAGCCTTTTTTGATTTGGCGGGTGGTCAAATGTCATTTCTTGAGAGCGCCCAGATTAGGGGTTTGATGAGGTCCTGTTGTATGGGTTGCAGCCCTTAATACTTCAGCTCCTGGGAGTCTTTCAGCATCCTAAGAGGATCGCTGGGCTTCGTGAGGAAGACAGACTAATAAGGCAGAGTAATCGGCTAAGTCAACTTCCTTACCAGGTACCTTTATATATTTGGGTTTTGTTATGATATAACTGTCAAAAACTCTAAGCATATACGCTGTAAACTTAATTAACTCTGGTCTCTACCCACCACCATGGGTGTGAATCAGCTATTATATATTCACCGGCTAAGTTAAATATTTAAAAATATTTTAATTATAAAATAAATTTTTGAATATACTTACCCGGTGAATATATAAATTAAAGGCCCCCCCTTCCTCCCCGATAGAGACCCAGCGGGATGAGAAAAATTGGGTCTGTTTACATGTATATGCGGTATCTGGCCGATAGTTGGTTCTAGTGGGCACACCCGCAACCTTCATAGCGATCGCTCGCGAGTTTTTGTGTGTTTTTCTGTCGAGCCGCCGGAGGCTCAGCTATTATATATTCACCGGGTAAGTATATTCAAAAATTTATTTTATAATTAAAATATCATATTTAACATATTCAAGTAATATATCATACTTATGCCTGTTTATGATTATGCATAACTATATCATTATAAAAGAAAGTCTTATAAAAGCTTTTAGGACTTTTTAATACTAAACTGTAGAAACGTTGTTTAGTATTTTTAAGACATTGATATTGTCTCTTTGATTTGCATTATCGTTCATAGTTATAAAGGTTTATGTTATTGCTCATGAGTGGCTCAAGCAATGGACAACAAGATGTCTTACAGTTCAAACTTACACACAAATGATCAGTGACCTAGTGTATCACCACCAATGGTAGGACCAGGAAGAGCCAGGCAATGGTTGTTGATGCCCAGTTGGTAGACCTATAAGCTCCCCAACCATCTAATTCTTAGCTAGGTTGCAGACATACTCCAGACACATGAGTTTCTGATCAGGGATACAGTATATCCAATCAGTTACCAAGTCCTTCACACACATTTTGAGTCATATGACATGTCAATGAAGAGCTGGGATAACATACTTCCTAACTGCAAGTCTATGTGCTAATATAGCATAATCTATCCACCCATTATACCATCCAAGATGTTGCAAAGCAAACAAATGATTGAGTACTGGCAGAGTCTGACCTACCTCCAAATGAATGACTATTTTACTTATTTCCGACAGGGTTTCAGATATCAAAGTCTTTCAGCTCGGAAGATAAGATATTTGTAAGTTAAGAGTTATTTGTCTAAAAAGCACAAATATAATTTTTTAAATTTATACTTACATCAACAGAATTGTGGTTTAATTATCATAGCCATGATAATATTAAATAATCAAAGAGATTAGAATAATTTTGTGTTATAAATAGTGAATAACGTAGAGCTGTTCATGACACAAGAATAAATAATGAATTCTATGCAATGTAGAAATCAGATTTATGATTTATCAAGGAAGATGGCTTCAACATTTAGTTATGAGAATATGGAATTAATAAAAACCTCTGCAGTGATCATATGATAAAAAACTAATTTCTTGAAGACATAAATGTCTCAGATTTATGTTTATCTGCAACATCAAATCTCGGGTAATAGTTTGTGCATGACTAAAGGTGTAACTACTTTTTAAAAGATATGGGACCATTTACCATTATTTGCCCAAAAAAAAAAAAAATACAGTTTTATATATTTTTTGCAAGCATTGGCTATGCAACAGTTTTCTAAATGATTGAAAAGGCTAAAATAAAAGTTTTTTTTAGGTAGAGCGAGAGCGAGGCAGTGGCGAAGGGCGTTACACTGTCAACTTAGCCTTGACTAACACCCTCAACAAGCCATTTAAGCTGGCTGCCCATCTTACCACGCCCCACGAAGGATTCAGAGAAGTTAACTTTGATATGGATATGAGGTAAGTATTATAATTTCATATGAAGTCATTTACTTTTTCTTAGTGTGACTTTATTATTATTATTATTATTATTTTTATTATTATTATTATTATTATTATTATTATTATTATTATTATTATTATTATTACTTAGCAGCCAAGCTACAGCTCTAGTTGGAAAGGCAGGATGCTACAAACAGTAGGGTTCTAACAGGAAAAGAGGGCCTGTGTGGAGAGAAAGCAGAGAAATAACAAATAAACTATATATGAGAAATAAGTAAAAGTACAAGAGATATTAAAATCAATAACAATTTTAATATAAATCAGTCAAATTTAAACTATGAGTCTTTGGTCAACCTATTCAACTGAAAAGTATTTGCATCAAGTGTGAACCTATGAAGTTCCAGAAATTTAGTAGTAATCACCAAAGTAACATACATTAGCAGAATTTTGAAAGTGGGAAAGTACATAGAATAAAATCAAGAGACCAAAGGGAAATAATTGAAATGGAATGTTTCATAAGATTTTATTTGAATATCTAAGTCATTCTTTAAATTTGCTAGATCATTCAGAATCAGAATTTTAATTGCTCGAGCTAATACCGCTAGTTCATGATTATTTCTTAACTATATGCTCCCGAAACACATACACACACGCATGCACGCACATACACATACACACACACACTTACATATTTATGAGAGCTCATGGGATATGGGAAATAAATATATTTGTAAATTATGAAAAATTAATATGCCACCTATTAGGTAGCCTGATAGTAATTTGGATCTATTTGAAATTGCCTGTAAATACATTTGATCGGTTTTCCAAGAAGGCATACTAATCATTGGTTGTCTGATATTAAGCTTGATATTTCTAATTAGTCCAGTCCATTTCATAAATAGACTAGTCTAGCCAAAGAGAAATGAAAGGCTTAGAAAGTATAGAATTAGATTTTAATTTATTGCATTATGAATTTGCATTAGAAAAATTGCCAGTTAGAAATATCAACTTTCCATGTACTGTATTGATATTAGTCTTACCATAAAAGTTAATCTTTTTTATCAATTAACATGTAACCAAGTGGACCTCCTGATAATAATGATAAAACAACTTTTCAGACGTTTCCGAGCTCCATATTACTTAAAAATTGGATGGGGGAACTCTGAAGAATCACGTAGTATAGACATCGAGTTCAGGAAGCTGTCAATCAGTGAAGTGCAGGGTGTGATGCTGTTCAACTTCCAGAATAAACTAGGAACTAAGAAATACTTTACTCTTGACCTTGATGTGATCAACCATTCCACGGATGATACAATTGATGTTTCATTGACTGCGGATGTCAAGAGCAATAACGATTACCTTGAGTAAGTATTGATTATCTCTGTGGTATGAGAATAATGGCGAGGCAGATCCAAGCTCCAGTATGTATCTGTAAGGCTACCAAGAAGCCACTCGCCTTACACTACTGAAATTCAGTTTACATTACAAGCTTAAAATGATTCAGAGCCAGAGACCATTCATCCTGTTTGGACTGGTTGAGAATTCATTGCAAAGGTATGATTAAGTGAAGCCTGATGTGGGAACCTATCACGATTGAATTGCTGTGGGTGCATTCATTATAGCCAAGAGTTTCTGGAAGTTCTTGAGGCTCCTTTGCTAAGCCAGAATCCCCTTTTCCCTTTCTCTGCAGGAAGTGAAGAATCAACCTTTTCCTACCTTTTCTACAATAGTTCACTTGGCATTCAGAAGAAACAAGAAAGGGGTATTTTTGTAGTGATTATCAAATTGCACTAAAACTTGTTCACTGCTTAACCCTTTTACCCCCAAAGGACGTACTGGTAAGTTTCACAAAACTCATCCCTTTACCCCCATGGACATATCGGTACGTCTTTGCAAAAAACTGCTATTTATATTTTTTTTTTGCATATTTTTGATAATTTTTGAGAAACTTCAGGCATTTTCCAAGAGAATGAGACCAATCTAACCTCTCTATGACAAAAATTAAGGCTGTTAGAGCAATTTAAAAAAAAAAATACTGCAAAATGTGCTTGAAAAAAAAAAAATAACCCCTCGGGGTTAAGGGTTGAAAAGTTCCAAATAGCCTGGGGGTAAAAGGGTTAATAAAGAGCTTTCCTGGGTTATAACATTGGGAATAAAGGAAAACTGTAGTTTACTTGATAGTTGTTTTCATTGTCATATGTGAATGGTATTCTTAAATAGGGGGAATCTTAACGTTTATTTTTGAAAAACACCTTTTACCTCTATAGAAACAAAAATGCTCCTTGTGTTCCAAGCTATGATTACAAAGGTAGACCTAAATTGGGAAACTGGAGTCATTCTTGATGTCCCGTACTAAGTATGATGTTTAGACTCCTCAAATGGGTCCTTTTCTTTATGCCCTTATATTGCTGTTTGGTCAAATGAGAAATTTGTCCAAACATGCAAAATTCTTTGTGTCCATCTACAGCTTGGCTATAAAACCTTGAGATTATCTAACTGAAAAATTAATTTCAGCTTAACTTATCTTTATTGAAATAGCAATATTAATGTTAACTATTTACTCTACAAACTTTATGATATGATCAAAATATGACTAAAACTTTGTATTGAAAATTGTATAGTAAATTTAAAAACTAGTTAACTTAGGTTTTTGTTGATCTTTCAGCCATATTGTTATGAAAGCAACAGTTCGGCAAGTAACAGTAGACCCAGGAGAGCTTAGTTTGTATCTGCTTTGGCCTGGTGCTGATCCTATCTCCTTCAAGGCGATTGCTGAACACTATGATGACTTCCAAATCATTAAACCAACTGTCATACTAGATTTGACTAGGTCTAATTATAGTTTTTCTGGTGAGGTATGTATACTATTTGTAAGATTTTGAAATCTTGGATTAATATATGTAGAATAAACTTCAATGTATTGGTTCAAATACTTTTAACTGCCAATGAATGGATGAAAAAGACTTATTCTTAATTCAGGAATGGGTCACCATTTATTTCAGATGAGGAAGAAGGGCAATCAGCTGAACATGACTGGTGTGTTGGAATGGAAACGAGCAGATTCAGAACCCCAGAAAGTGGTGCTCCACACACTTTTCACATTTGCTGGAAATATCGTTGATGGAGAACTCACCTTAGATCTACCAATGGTACCCAGTTGGAAGGAAAACAATGCTGTTATTCACTATGAGACTCTTGAAAATAAAAGTTTGTTCAGGTGAATTTATATTATTGTATCTTGCATATGGGAGATAATTTCCAGAATTCGGCTGTTCCAAAGAAGCTTAAACTATTTACATTTAAAGACTTCTTGCAGTATCTGATATTCAGGGAGTCTATAAACCTCGTATCTAGAAATATGAATAAATAGTAAACTAAATATTTGTTGAATATATGGCCATATTACTTTTAGGACTATTCTTCAAGATTTTTTTACAACCACATGCTATTTGTGGTTTTAAAGAAACTTGATTAGTCTTTATAATATGGTGTAGTGATGGTGCTATCACTACAGCGGCATCTGCAATTAATTACCTGGGAAGTGAGGAAATAACAAAGGGATATATTTTGTGATAATTTCAAAATTAAAGAAAGATTTGGTAATTTTTCACAAATTTTCATAAGGGCTTTTAGCTTTGAAACTAGTGTGATTAATTGAAATTCCCTTTCAATAATGTGGTTATTTACGCAAGTTTAATATGAGTATTTTTGTTGCAGGATAAATCTAGAAACGGGCAAGGAAGTAACAACGATTACGGGTAGTATGTTAGGTGGTCGTTTTCCCGGAGGCGACGGGGAAATTACCGTATCTTCAACAGCAATGTGGGAAAAGCAACCTCTCACATTGAATTTCAAACAAGTATGTAAAAATAGTGCTTAAGACATTGTTTTAAGGTTACCTCATTATTTATCATTAATCATAAAGAACATTTTACATTATACCTCTACCAGTACATTGTAGCTCATCTAAAACTAGTTTTCTAAGCAAAGAATTTTCTAGCTTGTGTGATAGGTAAATGTTCTGCTCACACAGGCAGGTGTAGCTGAAACTTCGGTACCAAAGAGGGTCTTAGATTAATAAAGAATTATTTCTAAAGCCATTATTCCCTGTTTTTGTAATTGTCCACAGGAGCTAACAGAGCATGGATATGAAGGTGATTACCACTTAGAGTGGCCGCACCGTGATAGCATATCTGAGCCTTGGGGTAGAAGTCCAGTTGTAGCCTCCCTCAAACACACATTCCTACAAGCTGGTCATCGTGGAATATTAAAGATAACTGCCGCTTTCACCAATAATGAAACTGTTCAGATTGATTATGGCTTTAAGGTAAGCTAATTAGCTCGATGGATATATCTGGAGAAATACTCACGTTTGGGTCAAAATAAAATTTATTCCTTTCATACTAGTCATACTGTAGCAAAACTGATGAAATCAATAATACGAAATACTTCTGCTCTTTGAAGATTTGGATATTAGCTACTGTATATTTTGGAAATGATTTACTTAGAAAATTATACATCAGAGGTAAGTAAACCCAGATAATATTTCATCTAAACTAAGATTAATGTAGCTTTAAAATCTTATACCTTGCATATGATTGACAGCTTTATTTCATTCTCAGTTCCCTGCAAGTGGTGACGTCACAATTGAGCTGGGATGCGCTTATAATGTGGTGAATGTCAAGGTGAAAGTAGACCGAATAACTGTGATCTTAGCCGAGGGAGTTTACAGGCAGAGGACGTCCTTTGAGTTAGACAATCTCCTGTGGCCGTTTGGATTTTCTTCCACAAAAGAATCTAAAAGAAAATCAAGCACAGAGCTGGAGGTAAGTTACCTGATATTCATTAAGGCTCCTTATTTCCCTTATATAACAAAGAGCTAGTGCCTGACTATATATATAGATATATTTCTTTCTGGTGGTTACACTCAGCTCTCCCCGTCTGGTTGGAGGGAAGGAGAGGGAGTAGTCATATCTCTAGTGAGAAAGGCGTGTGTGTGTGTGTGCATATCTATATAAATATTTAATAGGCATTTATGACAGGTTGCATATACTAGTTCTTTTATGTTTTGTCAGATTTCTTTTAATTCGTGGTCAAGATATTTACAGACTATATAAATACAGTATCTAATTCCGTTTATTTTTTCCTACCAGAAAATGACGACATTGGAGCTGTATGACCTTTCTTATCCCGAAAGGAAAGTTACTCTCGCCTTCAAGCACAACTCTGCCATATCTGGAAGGCAATTCATAATCAGAGGTTTTACTATATTATCATTTTGTTGTAGATATTAGTTGGTTTGCCATGGATTGGTACAGTTCAGAAAAGTTATCAAAAACAAATTATAGAGATTATCCTTGGTTCTCAGTGTCTGACACATTGATAAACACAATGTGATTTGTAGCCCCATTGTTTACTATATAATTTCATGATATGAACAAATGTGCTAAATGGATTTCACTCTGTTCTTCAGGTAATGCTCTGGGCCGTGAAATAGTGTTGGTCATGGGGTACGACTTGACTCCCGATCATTTCCGTACCAATTTCTTACTTTCTTGGTCTAAAGATGAAAGAATAGCTTTTGATATTGATTGGAAAGATATATCAAAGGTAAGGACTTCTAAAAAATGTATCATTTAGCCCTTTTAGACTTCAGTTGAAAATTATATATTGCAAAAAGTTTAATCTTGATTATTAGTGTACTTGAAGTACTTAACAGGGCTAATTCCCATAACAGTTTTTGAAAATATAATTTTTAGTGTTCAGTCTTCATTAATGTAGCCTGCTCATTCCTATTATCATAATATAATAGCCCAGGGGAAAAAGATAACTTTAATGTATTGTGTGAACAGCATCAAAATATATTGTTTTCCTGCTTGATAAGATACCTCAGCTCGGAAGTCTTCATAAAAAGCTATTTTACTTTTTATATATTGCATGACTTTATTATGTTGGGTTAGTTTCAACATATGTTACACATTAATATTAAATCAGTAATGACGGAATTCATCATACTTTATTTATCTAGTTATGAAGTTTCCATTATAGTAGGTTCATTTCCCATGCCGTTAATATCACTAGCAGGTTTATATAAGGATACATCATAGTTATATAGATCTTAAACCTTTATTTATTTTCATATTAGTATTTTTGTGGGGGTGAACTGAAATAAGATGTAAAGCATTTTCGAAGAAAGTAAATCCATTAACCCATTTACCCCCAGGCTATTTTGAAATTTCCAACCCTTAACCCCCAGTGGTTATTTTTTTCCAAGCACATTTTGCAGTATATTTTTTTTTTAATTGCTCTAACAGCCTTAATTTTCGTCATAGAGAGGTCAGGTTGGTCTCATTCTCTTGGAAAATGCCTGAAGTTTCTAAAATAAATTATCAAAAATATGCAAAAAAAATTTAAATAGCAGTTTTTTACAAGGACGTACCGGTACGTCCATGGGGGTAAAGGGATGAGTTTTGTGAAACGTACCAGTACGTTCTTTGGGGGTAAAAGGGTTATTTTAGCTTCCTTTGAAATTCTATCACAATTTATTAGGATAATAAATTCTGCTTGAAGATAATATTTGAATCTTTGAAAATTCATTGTTTAATTTCCAAGAATATTATAATTCCAACTTGAATAGCATTCCTAGGTTAAGTAGTAGGTAACTAAGGGTGTGAGTTTCAGGTTACTTTATACTTTGGACACTTATTTTAATATAAAAATCAAAATTATGAAAATTGAGTAATTGCTCAGACTTGAAGACATTATTTTGTGGATTTTCCGAGTTTCATTGACTTAATCTTAATTTGGGATTTTATGTAAGATGATTTATTCTTCATGGTAAAGGGATTTATTTCTACTAGCCCAGCTTTTATTGTATTGCTTGATCAAAAAAGTCCATAGATCTACACTAGGCCTTTTATTCTCTTGCTTGAGGGTACACTCAGGCACACTATACTGCCTTTCGTTTCCTTATTGACATTCTCCCTGTTGGAGCCCTTGGTTTTATAGCATCCTGTTTTACCAACTGGTTGTAGCTTAGTTAATAATAATGATAATAATATTAATACTAATAACAACAACAACAACAACAACAGGAATCCATATTGGTGTAAGTTCTACTTCACCTAAATCAAACCATCAACCAGGCTGTGACTTATCTTCTCTGCTGCTGTAGGATATTATAAATCTGTTTACTTGCAGGGTTTCACCAAAGAACACATACTGACAGGAAAGTTTTCTCAGCCATATCGCACAGTATTACTCGATGGCTACTACAGGAGGTCGCCTTATGGCTTAGATGCTTTCATCAAATATAACTGGGACTATGAAAATACAAGGTATGATAAGGTAGCGATATTCATTGTTAATAATATTTACATTATCACCTTTGATTTGTTCTGCAGTAGATAGAAATATGAAGACAGACAAATAAATGAGATTTGATAGAATTAAGGGTTCAACAAAGTCCTATATTGAACGTTTTTCAGAAAGAGAGAGGACTTTACCTTCATAGATTATTGATACATGTGTAGATATGTGCTAAGATAGCACAGTAGATGGTCGTTGCAGTGTCTTTATTCAATTGTTCTCCCCAAAAGCAAATTGAAATGGCTATGATTTAAAAACAAATTTTTAAGCTGTAAAGTATGTTGTAGATGGAGTTGAACTGCAGTAATACTAAAATGTTATACTATACTCCCATTCCATATTTTGTCTCTCTAACACCAAACTTAATCATTAAGAGTATTATCTATGATATCTGAGTTTTCTTCATCTTCAAGATTTCTTTTTACAGCATTTGGAAACATCTTTTAATGATGCCAGAAACTTTGGTTTTGTTGGGAGATCTCATTCTTTCTTTGGGGATTCTACCATTTGTGACATGTCATAGTTTTTTTGTTCTTCTTTTATTGGAATATTGTTCTCCTGTATATAAGAATAGATACTTCAAATTTCTATTATAGAACAGTAATGGTTACTATGACTTAGGGTATAGTTAGGAGTTATCATGTGTGACCATCCTTTGCAAACTTTTTTTTGTTAGTACTGTATTTACAAATCCGATGATGTTTAGTGCAACACAACACCATATCCAATAAGTTGCACAGGATATGGTACTGTAATATATAAGGTATTTAAGATGTATGGTACATAACATTACTAAAAGGTTCTTCAAGAAGCTGATGGTAGTTTTGCTGATATCAGGTGTATTTGCCAAATAATATTAGAATATTATTTCATAATGCATGTATTTATTTGTGTCACTTTTTTATTGTTTATCAAAGCCTTTATGCTGTGTTTATTTCACTACAACAAGTACTAGAATCAGATAAACCAACATCTTGTTTTTTCGACTTTCCAGCAAACCGGAGGAAATCATTGGTAAAGTAGGATATGTAGATGAAAGTGGGGCTCAGCAAGTACTTCACAAGGCATTTGTCAGTCTTCAGCATCCTTTGCTGGAAGAGGTAAGAAGTACTTGATTCTCATATTGGAGGGAATAAAAGCAACAAGTGCTTATCTAGCACTTTCTTCAATTATTCTTCTATTTCAAATGTAAAACTAAGTGGAGGTTTAGCATGCAGTTAAGATAGACATTGATAACAAGGGGGATTAGAGCCTTATTTCATTCGTAACCAAAAAGATACCACAGGATAAACAGTGGGAAACAAAAACAAACTTCATATAAATGATACGCAATCAATTTTTTGAGGATTTGATTATTTCATTTTAGCTTGTAGTGCCATAGGCGATAAGGAAGGTAACTTCTAGTTAGGAAGGTTTCATGTGCTAGTTTTATTCCTCCTTTTTTCATTTTCAAATTGTAATTCAGAGGTTGATTTTACTGCCACAAACTAAAATGCTGACACTTTTGAAGAGAGGTTTTTTCTGTGATCATAAAATGGTCAAGATATTTTTTAATCTTTAAATTTCTTATGTTGCTTAATTTTTGTATTTTAATGTTTATGATAGAAAGAACTGGCTATTTATCTCGAATGTAAACAATCGTCTCACAGGCAGCTTGGACTGACCTAATAGAATAGTGCTTGTTAGATTTAAATCTGCCTTAAGATTCTGATTAATCAAGTTTAATTTGTATTTGTTAAATCATAATATTAAATTCTTCAAATTCTCTCAACCTTCATATTTGCCTTTTGTTAACAGGATGTAACACTAGCTGGTGAGCTTCGACAAAACGCTGAAGAGTTATTAGCTCTGCAAGTGAAGCTCGAGTATTCTCCAGAGGAAAGCAAAGATGTCGCATTTGACCTTATCGTCTCTGATGATGCAAGCAATCCCACTTCCAGGATATTCAACACCAAAATTCTTGCACAACACGTCGACTCAAAGTAAGTGTCATTTCATGCCGTAAATATCTATGTAAATAGTAGATTGTAAGTTATTGTTGAATATGAAATAAAGAGAAATTTTCTTTTTAAATTCAGATAGAGGGTTTAAGAAATCATACTTTTATGCCCTTTTACCCCCAAAGCTATTTGGAACTTTACATCTCTTAACCCTCAGGGGTTTTCTTTTTCAAGCACATTTTGCAATATATTTTTTTTAAATTGCGCTAACAGCCTTAATTTTCGTCATAGAGAGGTCAGGTTGGTCTCATTATTTTGGAAAAGTTATCAAAAATATGCAAAAAAATGTAAATAGCAGTTTTTTGCAAGGACGTACCGGTACGTCCATGGGGGTAAAGGGATGAGTTTTGTGAAACCTACCATTACTGTCTGCCAAAGATAAATAAGGAACAAAAGGAAAACCCACTTACATCATCGTTCAGTAGTACAGTATTGAGGACAACTCGTAACAGAGCGAGTACAAATCCGGGAACCAAACCATATAAGGGGCTTGTCCCGGTTCCCGGATAAAGGAGATGGCGCAGTGTGCGTGAGACCGACAGAGGTCATGCCCAACGGGGTCGTTGAACGAGGCAGGGCATCCTTGGTCAGTACAACGGACCTTCTGTAAAAGAAAGGAGACATAAGTCTGGATGTTCCTTGAAACTCTGGTGAGGGATTAAAAATCTACTAACAGAGCTTAGTTTATTGCAATATTGGTGCTTAAGGGAATTCAGTGAGTGAGAGCCGGAGCTCCCTATTAAAATATATTAGATATGAAAGTTCCAGCAATGGCAATGGGGCTGTATCATTCTAAAAGTGATAATAATGAAATAAGAATAAATAATCTAAAGCAATCTGCCGACCTCTGAGGGTCGGGGAAGCAGTGACAGGCCCGTAAAATAAATATAAAACACAAGCCGTAGCTAAAGGCAAGGCTAATATAAGTGTGAAGTGTATTGGCGATCTCCGGTGAAGCCGGAGGTCGATGATAGGTCCTGAATAATTCAATTGTGAATAATAATTCAATTGTGAAATTTATAAAACACAGGCCTTAGCTAAAGGCTAAGGCTAATAATAGTAAAGCGTCTTGACGATCTCCGGTGAAGCCGGAGGTCGATGAAAGGTCCTGAATAATTCTATTGTGAATAATAACTCAATTGTAGTAACAATGGATATTTGTGTGGATATGGCCGTGGCCTGAGACCGGAGTAGGGGCCACCGGAGGGTCGTATCTAAACAATATGAAGGCCGTCCCAGAGGGTTGTATTTAAACAATATAAATATACAGTATAACAAAAGTTCCAAAGTCATTGAGAATCCCTCATGGCGGAGTAGAACTCAAGGCGGAGTGGAAAAATGTTCAGAACTACTCCCAAGCCGTAACAGGGAGAGGACGGAACTCGGGACCTAATAAATAACGCTAACAATTGAAAAGTAACCAAAACTAAATAACTCGTAAGCTATCATACACCCGTAGAGGGAGGGGTGAGGAAGGGAGAATTCGTTGAACGCACAAAACGGAAAACGGGAAATCCACTCACCCACCTGAGTTAAGAAAGAAAACGAGAGAAAGGGGTAACTCGTGACTGAGAACAGAAAACGGGAACCCCAATCTCTCGCTCCCGTGGTTACAAATCAGGACTTAATAAGCACACAACACTATTATAAGCGTATAATGATAAAATTGTAACATCAAAATAAGACTACGAACGAAGAATAACGTCTGCTAAAACCTGAATTAAAGGGAAATAGTCGACTGACAAACGCCTCGGGGGGGGTGGGTACTAAACTATAATAAAGCTAGAATGCTATTCTTGTTCGCAGACTGGACTTGCTAGCAAAAAGTACCATGGGAATAATAACGATAATAATAATGATGGTTCATAAAGGCATAAGGCCAGAGACTCGCTAGCAAAAAGTACCATGGGAATAATAACGATAATAATAATGATGGTTCATAAAGGCATAAGGCCAGTGACTTAACCAAGAACCTAAGTGACAGAGTACCAAACGGGCAAGACTAAGATGAACTCCCAACAAGACAAGGGAACAAACAATGGCTGCCGACGGACGGGCCCAGACGGTAAAGATAAAACAGAATATACTGGTTAGATGACAAAAGCCCGGTACTACAAAAAGCTGTCAAAACAAACTATGGTACTTAACATGGGAATGGGTGAAGATGGAGCTTCGGTCATGACGAAATAAATCCACAAGTGTGAAAAAACGCCGAGAGCACGACAAATTACACACACTCGAGCAAGTCCAAATAGAAGGATGATGTTCAGATGGCGCTCGCGTCGGGACGTGGGTGGCGTGGCTCTGGTAGATTGGCTGGTGCCTCTGTATCGGCCCATCCCTTTGACGAAGGAATTACAGTAACTAAATGGAAGACAGCCTATGAATAGTGGCTTTCACGTGCCTTTGCTTTATACACGACACCCACAAGGTGCTCGCGCGAGGGTAGTAACCTCTGCATTCCATGCTTTTATCTTTCTCTGGTATAATTGGAAGATTTTATCAGAAAAGTGTATTAGAAGGACCCCTTTTCACCGGCCGCCACAGGTCGACCCAGAAATATGCAAAAAAATGTAAATAGCAGTTTTTTGCAAGGACGTACCGGTACGTCCATGGGGGTAAAGGGATGAGTTTCGTGAAACCTACCAGTACGTCCATTGGGGGTAAAAGGGGGGTAATTAAGATTGCAATATTCATTCATTCATATATCTAGAGACATCATTCAAACATTATAGAAGAAATTGCTTCTACCCCCTGATAATATATCATGTTGTAAATGGTCTTTTGTAGCTTGCTGGTTCAAACCAATGGATCACTGACTCTGGATGAAGGAAAATATTCTTTACTACAGCATTTCCTGTATACCAATAAGACCGAATATACCAGCACGGCATATTTCGTGACCGTCGTGGACACTTTGGAACAAACTTTGCAGACTTCGGTAAGCAAGATTTCTGTTTTTCTCCTTGCAAAACATTTAGATTCCCATCTTTGCTTTGTGTATATTATCTTCTGTTGAATCTTGATTGGGTGAAATGTTATTTTAAATGAACAAATGACAAGCAGATTTCTAGCAGTCATGTCACTATTACTGTATATAGCGAGGGAAAGTTACTTGTATGCTCCAATTAGGTTAAGTAAATTTTTGTGTTTAGCTTCCTTCAGCTCGGGTTATCAGCTTTTTTAAAGATGCTTTTCTGAACAAAATTACTAATAGAATAAAGAAAATTCTATTGTCAGCTAATAATTACTCAGGGCTTCATGCCAAACTCATATTATATTTTAAATCAGCTAAGATAAAATTAACAATGTTTTAACCAGGTAAATATAAAAAAGACCAAATAAATTACGGTCTTAGTCAGAGTTACCAATTCTTATATATTTAAAACCATCAAACTAAATAACTTTCCTAAGTTTAGAATTTTATTTTACATAAGTACTGTTTTCTCATTGTTAAAATGTACCCGGAATTTCTCGACTATTTCAATGCTTTAGTAACCAAGCAAAACTGCTAAAGACTGAAGATGTGTTACTGTTATAGTTGCAAATTCTGGTTTCAGTTGTGTCACAATGTGTGAATTTGTCTCCTGCTGAGATATAAATTTCATAGATATTTTCACACACCAAAGGTTTTTTTTTTTTTTTCAAATATTTAGAACTTTACTTCTGGCTTTAATATATACAGCAATCTTTACAAGAGCAGGCATTTGGTGTGCTAAGTTTTTTTATCCAATACCTACAGTATATGGACATAAGTGATTAGTGCTCTCTCTCTCTCTCTCTCTCTCTCTCTCTCTCTCTCTCTCTCTCTCTCTCTCTCTCTCTCTCTCTCTCTCTCTCTCTCTCTCTCTCTCTCTCTTTGTCAAGGGTTTTATGTGTACTGTATTTATGTGTCATAGTTTTCAAAAACTGTTTTGTCATTTTTATTGACTTTGATATTCACTGAGTGATAAATTCAGCCCAGTCCAGTGAGCTAGTTTTCACATTTATCAATCCGAAGGTAATTCAGAGTACCTGTATAAAGAAAATATTTTTATTGCCTATATGTTTGTTGTCTAAGAATGACTTGAAAATGTCACGAATAATATTGGAAACATCCCTGCTTGCCAATCTGTTGGACGGGAGTTTGAGACCTGCTCAAGCTCGATAGTTTCTAGTAGTGTCTGCAACCTCGCTATCCTTGTGAGCAAGGGGTAGGATGTTTGGACTAATCTACAAGTCTACTTGAGTCATCAGCAGCCATTGCCTGGCCCTCCCTAATCCTAGCGTGATGGAAATGAGCTTGATCACTGATCATATTTATATATAGCTAGTCTCTATGGCATTATCCTGTGTGTAGGCATAGGGCATTATCCTTTCCCTTACCTCTGCCATTCACAAGCGACCTTTAAACCTTTGAATCATCACTGCTACAGCTTGACACATGGAGGAAGTTGATTGACATCCACGTGGAAATGGAACAGGACACAGAAGGACAGTGGACCATCGCAGCCACCAGTGTACCGGACCAGGACGTGCCATTGATGACGTACCTGCAAGTACACCCCTCGCATCCAATTGTCACTATTACCTTCGACAACCTCCTCTCCAATGATACATCCTATGATACTTCATTCCCCAGATGTAAGGATATTTTTTACATAACACTTGTTGCAGTATATTTTTACTTAATTTTTTTGTCAGAGCGCTCATTCTTCAGTACATGCCTCTTACATGACATTCCTGGGATGTAATTCTTCTATGTAACCATGATTATCCAGATGTAGTTCTTCTACATAATGCTTATTTACTTGATGTAGTTCTTCTGGAAATTCCCTTTTCCCTAGATGTAAGGATTGTTAAAATCCCCATTTTCCTATTAAAGTCTTAAATGGAGTCTCCCTTTCCATTGATGTAGTCTTCTTAAAATCCCCTCATCCCTTGATGTAAGTTTTCTTTATGGTGTTTTGGTCTATTGTTTTTACATGAAAATTCCATGTCCCCAGAATGCATCATTTGATTCAAGTGCTTCCCTGGAGTAGGCAAGTTAAGTTAGTACCGAAAGTTCTATCTTATCACTCTAGTGCTTTCTGCTTTTGTCAAGCAAACCTTAAGTATAAGATAAGCCATTTTTTTTTTTTTCAAACAATTTAGGAATGGAAGAACATATCTTTCACTTTCCTAAGTTTACATAATGAATACAGGAATTTTTGCAACAACAATACTTATCGAAAGATGAGAAGACAATGAAAATAGAATATCATATATTGTACTCCAATACTATTATAAAATGGTCTTCTTCGTTTCAGTTATTGCTGAACAAGTTGTGTTGGAAGGCGGGATTGAGGACCTACGTCACGCTCGCTTCTCTATGAAGCACCGAAGACCGGCCAGACTGAGTGAAGAAGAGGAGAAACGACCTTATTGGGTTTCAGATGCTCAGTTCTCCTTCAGGCTGAATCATTCTCGGCTTCTCACATCGTACCTGAAATGGAGACCTGAGTTGAAGGATGAAATGATGGTAACATATCTGCTAGCATATTTATAGACTTGGTAGTGCCAGTATTTGTGGGTAGGAATTGAGCGATTTTAAATATTCATTTTAATGAGGAAGATACCCTGTTGTTTTGAAATTATGCTTAAAAACATTTTGATCAATATGGTATTTTTTCATATATTTAAAATAAATGGGATTGTTAGAATGATAATTGAGAGTAGCAGCAAAATGGTAATAAATATTATAATGTAACCATGTATGAAGATACAAAAACTTCTTAGAATACTCTTAGCAAATAGTATTATTTTAAAAGATATTGGAAATATTACTACATCAAATCATTTATTCCATCGGGCATCCTAAGTATATTCTTGATACTGTATCAGTACGCTAATTTTCTCTATATCTAAATGTAAAACGTGAACGATACGGTAGGTCTCTAGTAAACTAATATTTCTTCATAGAAGCACTATAAAGATATCTTAGAATTCCTGTCAACCATTTTTTGCCATGACATAGCAATTAGATTAATACATCTGAGACAATAATCCAAGTCATAATAGCTACAAAAAATATTCTAAGAATAGATTGCATTTAACAAATCTCATCATAATACATCAAATAAGATGTGATTGAATTGGTATTCAGGATACAGTAGAATATTTTCACCATGGTATAGCAAAGAAAAAAAGCCCTTGATATTTCTATTGGCAAGTATAAATGTGTTTTGCAGAGTGAACTTGGAGAGATCGTCGGGGCATCTTACGATTTACGTCAGAGTGCTGAAGAATGGTTTATGATGATGGCTGGGAAGGCTGGAGATGAAGCTCTCTCAAGATTGCAGCCTGTATTGCAAGATTTGATAGACATCTCCAAACCATTACTTGATGATTTCAGGTGACTAGAAGTGGTGAACAGTTTTTTCCTCATTTCTGTTACTTTATGATATTTTTCAATAATTTGAAGAAAATTTCTAATCTAGATACTATTTTTCATAGTGACTGTAATACTGTATGTGATTTCATAGATCATATAATTCTACTTCGTCATAGATTTTGCCTTAAACACATAGATGGACACAATAAGTACAATTATTAGACTACTGTACATTATTTGGTTTATGTTAGCAAGTAAACTACAAATTTCTCTATTAGATGCAGTGTAGAATATGATAAACATTATCATTAGGAAATTCTGAATATGACATTCACCACATTACTGCACAGCAAAATATTCATCCAATCTGGGAGCATGAAAAAAATTTATTGAGCTATCAAATAATATAACATAAATTTTATCTGATTAGGGAGATAACTGTCTAATTGCAGCAATATGCAGCATTTTAATCAATCTGCTGGGACACTTGGAAAATTTCACCCAATTAGAGGAGAGAAGTAATAATCCAATGGACATCTAAATGGATGACCATTAGGTCTAGTTAAACCTGACAGAAGGTTGCTTATTCATCAAATAAACATAACTACTTTGTGATTAGTCATTTGGTATTTTCCTCCCTATTTAGACTAATGGAACAGATATTTTAATGGTATATAAGCAAGCTTAAAATTATTATTAGTTACTATAGTATGCTGTACATAGATATTTTTAAATCTTTTCTTTATTTCTCTATTTCTAGGAATGAGTCACAAGAATTTGTAGAGGACCTTTGGCATCTTTATGACAACATTAATTCCACAGCATTTGAGCTCAAAGTTCAAGAATCAGTCAAGTTTGTGTTTAGCAGTATATATAAAACTCTGAAAGATATGTAAGTTTATCACTGGTATCTAAAATTCTATCCTATAATTTTTTGTTTGTTGAATACACTCAGAGATCCAAAGCTGGGAATTTTACGTTCAAAATTCCTTGATAAAAGAGATTCGTTCCAATGTATTGTGTAGAATATATTTTGATATCTTGCATACTTTATGCTTGAAGGTTTTTCAACTTGATACCTTTTTCTCTTCTCCTTACAAACTTCCATTAAAGCCCGGCATTCAAACGACTCCAGACAAAACTGGAAAGTGGTGCTGTCAGGGGACAAATGAAAGCTTTATTAGAGAACCTTAGAAATATATACAATCATATCTTCCATCCCGTAAGTGATTTCCTACTTTTCTGTATTCTTCTAAAATTTATTATAGATTTATGTGAACTTGCATGAAATTGTTATCTATTTTATATGATTCTTTCATAGTTTTTATGCTAAAAACTATGATGCATAATCTTTGCATACATTGTATTTGAAATAATTGTTATTTTTTTTTTTTACAACAGGATCCCTCTGGCCCGAGTTTAACCAGTAAAATAAAAAATGTGTTATCGATATGTGCTCAAATGTATGACCAGGTAAATACAATTATTCTAAATATTTTATGCACTTATCTTGCAAAGCTTTCCATTCAAGTAGCCTACAAAAACTTTTAATTATTTTATGCTTGCATCCCCTTCATTCCCCAGTATTGCTATTACTAATTTTGCAAACATAATAAATCAAATTAGGATACAATGGCTGTTAACTAGAATACTTTAAGGCTTACCTGTGTTTTATATGCTGCAAGATGTCATTTAAGTGACAGCATGAATTATTAGCTTATTCTATATAAAAGGGAACCGTTAACCTTTTCTATTTAAGGTAATAGGAATTCTTGTTATGATTTAAATGAAACAACTTTACAGAATCTCCTTGATTAAGAAATGACTAATGCCTTTTTTTCTATGGGGTTATTCAATTATTGTTTTGTTTATTTGCCTGTGTATTAATAGACTACACCGTCCTCTCTTTCAGTTTGCCAAACGATTTTACCTCAGAGTCAGCCAGTCAGTGCAAGGCTTCACTGACAGTGTTGGGGAATGGCTGAGAAGTAAATGGCGAGCTGTCTATGACAATTATAAGCCGCACATTTTAAGGACTTTTGATGACGTGGAAACAAACGCTTGGAATTTCGTGAAGAATGTGATGGGTATATTAATAACAGATTTATTGTGCTACATTTATTTGAAGCAGTCACATTTGTCATCAGACTAAGTTCTACCATTCTCCTCAAAGTGTTTTATTAAGGCTTTAATGTCAAAATATATCCTTATTGACAATGCTTTATATTCCATTAACATTAATTATATATGGATTTTTTCTTGAAGTTCATAACAAATCACAAAGCTCTGATAATTAATTTATAGCCTTTTTTATTAGGATGGCTCCAGGGTGTTGGTCTTGAACTAAAGTCTTCTGCAACTTACCAGAAACTTCAAGAGGTGGTGAAGTACATTGAAAACATATATAGAGATTTCAATGAAAATTCAAAGCGAGAAAACTTGGAAAAGTATTATACCGTTGTTGTGGAGAAAATTAAGCGAGGAATGAGAATAATTCTGAGTAGAGGTAAGTACTTTTTATAGAAAATTCCATGTTATAATAAGATGAGTTGTGATTAAAAAAATGTAATAATGAATTAGCAGTTACTAAAACAATTTAGATTCATGTTTAAAGATTTCTAGTAAAGGTCCATTTTGTGATTTAAGTCGTGTTTTTTGCAGAGTATTCTGTGACACAAGAATTATCTCTTGCCTTCTGTTTCCTTCTAATTACATTTCTCTTTTGGTAGGGGATTGGAGAGGGTAGGGTAGTGGTAGGAAGAGGGTTCTATCCTTAGAGTTGTTCTACTTACGGCCATTTGAAGGTTATCACGTGTCGTACAAAAGAACAAGACATTTTTAATTTTATTTTCAAATAGTAATGTTTAGAAGATTGAATTAAAAAACTGAAGATAGTTAAAATAACTTCTGAATGATTCAATATACAAATAATAAAAGTATATGAAAATGAATTAAGTTAGAGTTCAAATATGCAACTTAATTCTTGGTTTTTCTCATTGAATAGTGGACTATTAGATAATGAAATATTTTATATTAGAGCCCATATTTTAGATAAATATTTTATATTTGAGTCTATATTTTAGATAAATATTTTATATTGGAGCCCATATTTTAGATAAATATTTTATATTAGAGTCTATATTTTAGATAAATATTTTATATTGGAGCCCGTATTTTAGGTAAATATTTTATATTAGAGCCCATATTTTAGATGAATAGTTTATATTAGAGCCCATGTTTTATAGCAGGGGTGAAATTAGGATTAAAATGTCATGGCAAAGGTTGATCTTGACCAGTCTTCTTCTTATGCTTAATTTATTCTGCCAATTATCTTTATTACCGAGTTGTATTCCTGTAAAACACAAACTTACCTATGAACCAACAAATATTCTAGATGTACAGTAGCTCTTACATCATTGGTAATCCTTAAACTTTATCTCTTTGACAACATTAGGTGTTTATATGTGATACTTTGTTTCTTGAAAATCTTTGGGTATCTCTATGGTGAATTTTATATAAGTCAGCTTTATTACAGAGATATTTCAAGTTTCTTATGTGAGGAGACCTATCAATTTTTTGTCTTTTCTCGAGACATTGGTCAACTACATTCTACTATATTTATATCCAAGTGTGAAAACATTGTTATAGATATTCCTGCTCTAGACAGAATGGGGTGTCTGTGATAAATCCTCGGGAATTAAGGATGTTAAAACTAATAGAAAAAATGGTGCTACTATGGCGTGATTCCTACCCTCATTTTCTGTTCCTACCTCAGTATGGGGATTCAGACCTACAATAGGGTGGTTCCTACCAAGCAAACAACCAAATAATGTAATATTCCCCTTCCAAGGTGTTATTACAAGAGTAACACCACAATTAAGCCTTACCAAACCCACTAAACAAGCAGTGTAAACAAAACGACCATTTTACCTAACTTAACCTAAGTGCATTTTATGGATTTCTCACCATGTTTTATAGAATAGAATAGAGTAGAATAGTGTCAAGAAGTATGTTTTATCTATCCTCCTTTGGTAGGAATCACCTCATACCCGAAAAATAGGGTAGGAATCACACCATAGTAGAATCCTGATGGTAGGAATCACACTATAGTAGCACCAAAAAAAGAAAACTAATGAAATACCACCCATAGGAATTTGAAATATATTTAGGCTTTCTATAAATTTTCTACCTCATAATTGTATTCTTTGCTGATGTGTCATATACACAGTATAGGCATTCTTTGTCGTAAAACTTATCAAGCAACTAAAATTTGTATTCACAATGAAGGTGGTCATTACCCGAAACATGACTCTGCTACAAATTGTGGGGCTAAATATAGAGAAATATTTGTAAGAAAATCTCAAGTAATATTCTAAAAAATAAAATAATAAAAATGACAATGGCAATAATAATAATAACTATAATAAAGGTGATGATGATAATGATATAAGGGTGATGATGACATTATCAATGATAACGAGGAGACCAAGACTAATGGAAATGCATGTAGAGGCAGGGGTAAATAACTTCATCGTTGGAGAGTTTATTTGTAAAATTGGTAGAATGAAACGATCATTTAGTAAAGCGAAATACTTGAGTCATTTGTTTTTCCTACATGATTAAGAGTTAAAAGTTTTTCTACCTTAGAAAACAAGTCAATATTCTTTAGTTAAAAATAATAACTGCAATTTCCAATGAAATTTTAGGCATATGAATAATGAATGGTATTTATTACTTCTTTCAGTGATGCCTTTTGCAGAAGATTGGCTGAATGAGCTGAGAAAAGCATGGGAAAGTTTAATGAGGTTTGAGCAACTGGCAAGAATAAAAGATGCTGTATTGGCTGGTGTGGATAAGGTACAGTATTTCATTTTAGTATGGTGTTCGATTTGTTAAACTTTTATTAATCATTATGTCTTTTTTTTTAAATGTGTCAAAGTGAGAAAATCATCGAGTCTTCAAATTTAAATCTGAAGAAAAATATACAGTATATTTTTTCTGATGTCAAGCCCTTATATATTCTATTGCTGGTAGAAATATTTCTTATTCAAATATTTTTATCTGGAAACAACTGTGTTTTCTAACATTAGTAATAAATATTATTTCGCTGTTATTTTAACTTATTAATTCTTAAGCACTAATTTCTATGTTCTTTTACCAAAAAATCTCAAACTTTAATAATTTCACAAAAAGTGCATAAGTCATTATCTGTATGGTAATGTTTGATAATGTATGATTTAGTATCTACATCAAATATATATTTTGTGTTTGTTATCCAAATTTTCTAGGTCTTATGGACAATTAGATACATTGACATCAAAGGACATATGATGGATGCTGCTGCATTCATCCTAGAACATGGCTACACAATTACTACCCAGACAAGTATAGAGGCCTCACAGAAGTAAGTTAATCACCACATGTCATCTAGAGGTGCAAAGGAATTATTTTCTTAATTATTTATGATTTAAGGAATTTTCTGACATCATATCGGTAACCCAGTGGTAAATTGACTCAAAAGAATGTTATATGTAAAGTTTCATAGTAATCTCCAATAAGTTAACCTTTGTTTTTAACACCTTTAAAATCATAATTACTTACCGTCAAGGCTGGTAGTACGGTACGGTACATAATGTTTTTCCGTACTCCGTACCTGGCTAAAATACCTTACCGTAATTTCGTACCGTACTATCAATAATTTTTCCGTACCGTATAGTACGGAAAAAATATCGTACCGTAATTCCGTACCTTTACCGTACTAATATGGTTGCTGCTGCTTAGGGTATTTGTAATAATGTTTAATACTGTTCCTTTGTTTTTAATACAAGACCAAGAGTATTCACTTTTGGATTCATAAAACATGTTTTGCCATGAAACTATAACGTATATTTAGTACATGAAATATAGTGTATGAAATATTCAAAATATTTCCCAGTATCATGACTCTTTGGATAATAATAATAATATTGTTGAAACCATCACTTCCTCTTTTAAGGATTCTATTATGAAAAAAAAATATACAATAATTTAACCATTAATAGAACTTAAAAGCATTGCCTGATGTTACCATGTAATAAAATAAACAATTTTTTTTTCTCAACATTCAAAAGTTACGATGTAATAAGATAAAATAAATTTTTTTTTCTCGACATTGATAAACTAAATTTACCATGTAAGAAAATAAACTAAATATTTTTTCTCAACATTCATAAACTAAAGTTAAGATGTAATAAAATAAACTAAATCTTTTTTCTCAACATTGATAAAATAAAGCTTGTAGCCTAGGCTATAGGAAAATACCTTCCAATAGCAGCTTCTTTCAACCAAACATAAGAGTTCAAATTTATTATGTATTGCATCTTAGAAACATAATGGCATCTATTATATCATCGTTCATGCCTAGTCTTAGTTCATCCAAAATGTATCTCAACCCTGAGAATGTTCGCTCTACACTCAATTGACTGACAGGAAGTGCAAGGGCAATCTTGGTGTGGATGTTTATTCCACCACGTGAATATATCTTCCCTTTTTTCTATTCGAGTTGTTATTGAAATGCCTAATTGTTTGTTTTATTTCGGTTAATCGCAAAGCATCATAATCCACTACTTTGCTCTCCCTTTTTCGGTTGTTATCAGCAACAGACAATATTTGGTCAATTATATCTTTTGAGCTCTCTTCATTTCCACTTTGGCTTTCACCTAAGTTCTTTTCTTCATTTTTTTTTTTGTAAAATGATCTTGAAAATTACTAAAGATTTAAATGAGATAATTCTCTTCCACAATGCAGTGAGGTGCAGCATTGCAAGATCTTTTTGTGGTTCAACTAATAGGCACTGAAATCTTGGATCAAGATAAATGGCTGCCAGGAATGCTGCGTTGTTGAGTAGAGAAAGCTCTTGATTCTGCATGGCAGTAATAAGGTCGGCTGAAAACTGTCTAGATGATTTTGACAGAAGCATTTTACATTTTAACCTCTCACCAAGGAAAATTCCAGCAGTCAGTTTCTGCATTTGTATGGTAATGGTCGTATTGTACACAGGTTTGAGACAGAGTAAAAGGTCTTCAATAGTTTGCCAGTCATCTTCAGGTATCAAAAGAGATTCATTCGTAAGTCCTATTTGGCATTAAAAAGATTTGCTTGCCCTGACACTCTGTAGCATCTCATAAGATGAGCCCCATCTTGTTTCGCAATCCAATTTGGGCAGTGGTTTGTCATTTTTTCTAAATACTGTACTAACCTCATATTCTGTGTATGGGTTTTCTTCACTACTTTGCACACTTTAGTTAGCAAATATTTTACATATTGATTTCCGTTGATCATATCATGCACACATAGCAGTAACGTATGAGCAGCACATCAAACGGAAATGACTCCATGAGCCCTATGCTCATAATTAAGCATAGGGCTTTTCTGGGGGAAGACTCTTCCGAAGCACAATATAGGATTATATATACGATGCTTCAAACTTTTGTTGTTATTACTTCAAGAATTAGACACAGACATCACATGTTAATTAAGGAATTAACACATGCATAGTATATTACAAACTGAAATATAAAATACCTTAGTATTGTAAAAGTGAATTTATTTTTAGTCAAGTCAATTGCTGGTGTCCAAATATGCATTAACAGTAATTGCGTAGTGATAGATATCCAAGCCTAAGGTAAGGTACGGTACGGAATTTGCCCATTTTTTTCGTACCTGAACCGTACCGTACCTTGGTAAAATTACCGTACCGTAGTTCCGTACCGTACTTATAGGCTAAATATCAACCGTACCGTACCGTATGCCAGCCTTGCTTACCGTCACTTGTTTTAAATATGAACTGGTCAAAGAAAAATTGAAGCTATTAAAAACAAGAATCGTTTTTGGGATTCTAAGCCTATTTCCTGACACTGCATGTGTTTCTTCGTGCATATTAATATAAAAAGCAGAAAAAATTTACCGCAATATTTTGGAACCAGCTCTTACAAATCTTAGACTATCAATCCTCATTTGATTAATGACTTCAGCTACAATTTATTACGGGAACTCCAAGTCCATTATTTCAAAAATGTTGTTCTATCCAAGTATCTTTTTTTATAATAATGGCCATCTTTCATGAGGTCTATTTCATGCTCATTATTTCAATATATTAAAAGCGAACAATGTCATGTTTACTTATAAGGACAGAGGTTTTCTTGTTGTTAGGGATCTTGATAGTGATGATCAAAAAGTTGAAGAGAAGAGTGAGAGAGAAGTTAATATTTTAAAGTCCCCTTTATCTTAGCATCCAGAAACTCATTAATTTCCTGTTGATTTTATCTTTACTTAATTTCCTTCTATTTTTCTATTCTAGTCAGTTGTATTTTATAATAATCCCTAAGAACGCTGACACATTTTTAATGATAGTAGAAACAATAATGATAAAAATGGATATAATTCTGATGAAAATGCTTATATAACTGATGTGTTGGAAAATCCTTTTGATGGATTAAACATATATGGGGGACAATTAATAGTTGCGTATTTGGTCGATTTTTATTTATAATATTTCATTTGCTCATACAGACAGCACATTGATTTAAATTTCAAAATTAAATTGTTCTGTAATTCTGTAAATTTTGAACTTATTAGTCATCGATACAGAATAACCAAGATTCCCAACTGACATTTACCCTAAAACTCCATTAATTCAAATTAAAGTTATTGTTATTTTTCAATATTAAACTTAGCCGGTGATTATATAAGCTGCAACTCTGTTGCTCGACAGAAAACTCTACGTTAAAAATCCGCCAGCGATCGCTATACAGGTAGGGGGTGTACATCAACAGCGCCATCTGTCGGGCAGGTACTCAGTACTCAATGTAAACACAGAACTCAATTTTCTCTCTGTCGGGCTACCAGCAAGACCTACTAATTCGCTGTGCTAACTGGATTTGTTTTCACAACTATTGGTGAAGTACACTATTCTAGTTTTGAGCTTTCGCTATGCAGGTGTTTTATCTTCATCTCAAAACTTGAACTCGTTTTGGATAGATTTAATTATGGTGACAAAGATAGTATGGACTTTCTTTCACTTTTAAATGGCCGACCCTTCCTTTAGACGGAAGTATGTTTAGGCTTTTAGTAATTATATCACGTTATAGATTTTCCTCTATATATTTTATATCTCTCCGCCTTTATTAGGCCTCTTCGATTAACTTTCCATTTATTATAAACATATAAAATAATTTTAATATTTTGTTTATATAGACCTTTCCTGAGAATAGGCGGTCCTAACTTGGAAACCGAAGTTAATCAACGTTGAGCCCTTTATATCGTAATTAGCTTTTAAAGAGCTAAGGATTTAAAACTTTGTAAATGTAATATTTTATGAAAGATTTTCTTTGATAGTCTTCGTACTGTTTTCAAAGATGAACTAACGTTTAGTTTTTTATGCTACGCAGTTGTTGACGTTCAGGACGTTCAACGTGCGCTCTATCGTTACGATAGAGAGAGAGTGTATCACGGTTTCACTTTGCAGTAAGAGTAAATTGAATCTGACGTTTTGTTCATTCTTTCTTAGCTTAAATGTTTTAAATTCTAATTTAAAGGAACTTTTTATTTGAAAATCCTTTCAGTTTTTTTCCTTTAGTCAATTAACATTTTTTTTTTTTTGACGATATATAATTGGGCTCTTCTCTTAGGTGCGAAATCAAGAGAGAAAGAGAGAGAGAGATAGAGACGGAGGGAGAGAGAGGAGAGTAAACGTTCCGTTCAAGCGGGTAACGTTGTTCTCGTGTTACTCTCGTCCCTAGTCCCTGTACGGGGAGGAAGAATAAAACGTTTTTAGGTTTTTATTCTCGTCCCCAGGCTATGTGCGGTGAGAGATTGAAAACGTAGTTATATGAACTAGTGTTTAGGCTCTTTCCCAGCCACTGATTTATCTTAAATATGTTTTCTGTTTTTTGCTGGTATTATGAGCTTGCATTATACGACTAATTTCGCAATTACTACCTTTTAATAAAGGGTAGAATTGCGTGTTTCAGGTAGAAATAAGTACAAAACAGAAAATCGAAGTGATAAAGTGATATACGCAAAGTGTTACAGTGTTGCGTCCGAGGCGCAAAGTGTTACAGTGTTGCGTCCGAGGGTTCGTCTGTTCGTGCCTGTCGTCCTCCCAGTCCGGGACCTCTTGCAAGCTCCCAAGCCCAGGGGAGAAGCAATGTCGTACGACCAAAGGGTTCGAGAGGCTTTAATCAGCGAACAGACGTTCCCTCCGTGGTTTCGGGCGTATCTACCCAAGATCGCCCCACCCACACAAAGACGAGAGAGCCCATTTATTCCTCGTCTGCGGAAGAGGTTTCTCGTAAGAAACCATGGACCAAGGTCTCGCGGCCTCTTAAGCGCAAGTCGGTCCCTTCCGCGCAAGTCCAACGGCCCAGTTGTAGCCACTGGGTCAGTTCGGACTCGCTGCAGTCTTCCGACGACTGATCACCTCCTAAGAGAGGCAAAGCGGTACCGCATCAGGCAGTCACACCGTCTGTTGCCGCACCTGCTCCTGTAGACCCTAAGTGGTCTTTGCTGCAGACCATGCAGTCTCAGTTAATGTCATTGATGCAGGACTTTCGTGCGGAGAAGGTTGACGCTGCACCAACCTCTAGCCTACAACCAACCACGGTTGTGCGTCCTGTGGACGCTGAGGCGACCTTCTGCCGCACTCCAGCTGAGAGAGTCCCGCCACCCATGCGTTCCAGTGTACCCTGCCAGCCGCATGTTGACGTTCAGCGACGCACGGAACCTTCCGTTGACGTTCGCGAGGTACAACAACAGTCTAAGTTGTTTTGTTTTGACGCGGTGCGTCAACCTCCGCATTCTAGAGTTGTTTTGACTGCTCAGTCTAGGCAGTCAAAGCAGTCTCGAGTGGACGCTGTACGTCCTCACGCACCTGTTGTGGTTGACAGTTCAGTTGTTGACAGTTCACAGACTGTCAAGCAGTTACATGACGTTGCGTTCTGGTCCGCTACTAATGCACCAGTGAGAGACTCAGCTTTTATCGGACAAGGTTCCTGTAGATGAGGAAGTTGCTGTTCTCCCTCCTACTGATATTCCTTTGAGGACTCTGTCAGATGGAGAGGAGCCTTAAGCTGCTTAGCCTCCTATGGACTTTAATTAAATCATGATGATTTTTTAAGGATCTTCGTCCGGATCTTGTCTCTGCTGCTCCTCGTTCGCCTAACGTCAGAACTTACACTAGGCCTAGCTACTTCGAAGCCGTTGTTTTTAAGCTAGTGCTCTCTCGCTCTCCTAGAGAGCGTTACGTTGGCTAGGCGACTGGTTCTTTCACCAGGAGGAGTTTGGGGGATACAGCCTTTGCTTTCCCTTCTTTTAAACTGGTTTATAGAGCGAGAGTCTGATATGATACGAGAGAAGTTCTCGGCTTGGGAGGTCATGCCTCTGCCCAGATAGACTTCTCAATTCTGATAGACTCTCCCTGGCGCCTAGCCAGGAGACACTCCAAGTTGTTTACAGGTCAACTTCTCAGCTGTTGTCGAGCCTTTGAAGTTTTGCTGTACTATTATGTCACGCATAACAAGGCTTTCAGGGATGGTAAACGGTTCCGCCTCAGTCGCTAACCCCGTCTGTTGCCACACCTGCTCCCGTAGACCCTAAATGAGCTTTGCTGCAAGACGTGCAGTCCAAGCTTGCGTCCT
This sequence comes from Palaemon carinicauda, assembly GCF_036898095.1. NCBI lineage: Eukaryota > Metazoa > Arthropoda > Malacostraca > Decapoda > Palaemonidae > Palaemon > Palaemon carinicauda. The sequence continues at coordinate 129,884,634 of NC_090739.1, forward strand.
TGATAGAGGACTTAAATGCGGAGAAGAACCTTCTGGCCAACAACCTTCCAACCGGTCGGTTGTGCGCCCTGTTGACGCTGAGGTAACCTACTCGCGTCTGCCAGTTGAGGTGGTTCCTCCACCGATGCGACCCAGTGTGGGTTGCCAGCCGCACGTTGACGTTAAGCGACGCTCGGAGGTGGTTGTGGACGTTCAGGACGTTCAACAACCAGCAGAGGTGACTTGTTGTGACGCAGTGATTCAACTTCAGCAACCCGGTAGGGTGTTGACTGCACAACCCAGACGGTCTAGACAGTTTCGGGTTGACGCTGTACTTCCTCGCGCTCCCATGGTTGTTGACAGTTCACAGACTGTGCAGCAGTTCCATGATATTGCGTCCGGGTCCGTCACGCATCCACCAGTGCGACCGGATTCAGCGAGTCAGACGTTGCCCACTCCGTTGCCGTTTCCTCATCAGTTTCGGATGAGGAACCCTCTGATGTGGACGTTGCTGAACAAGACGATCAGCCCCCAGCCCTGCTATCCATCCAGAAGATGCTGAAGAAGGAACGCTGCTCAGTCAGGCTGTGGATGAGTCTGGTAGGGACGCTGTCATCCGTGAATCAATTTGTGTCACTAGGAAGACTACACCTCTGTCCTCTTCTATACCATCTAGCTTTTCACTGGAAAAAGGACAAGACGCTAGAAGCGGTCTCGATCCCGGTTTCCAAAAAGATAAAGTCTTGTCTGACTTGGTGAAAGGACTATATCAACCTAAGAGAGGGTCTTCCCCTGACTGTTCAGACTCCCAACCACGTTCTCTTCTCGGACGCATCGGACGTAGGCTGGGGTGCGACATTAGACGGTCGGGAATGCTCGGGATTATGGAACTCGAGTCAAAGGACAATGCATTTCAACTGCAAGGAGCTACTGGCAGTACGTCTGGCCTGGAAAGCTTCAGGTCTCTCCTTCAAGGCAAAGTGGTGGAGGTGAACTCGGACAACACCACGGCTTTGGCGTACATCTCCAAGCAAGGAGGGACCTACTCTCTGACGTTGTACGAGATCGCAAGGGACCTCCTCCCCTGATCAAAAGGTCTAGACATATCACTAGTAACGAGGTTCATCCAAGGCAACTTGAATGTCATGGCAGATTGTCTCAGTCGGAAGGGACAAATAATTCCAACAGAATGGACCCTCCACAAGGATGTATGCAAGAGACTTTGGGCCACCTGGGGCCAGCCAACCATAGATCTCTTCGCAACCTCGATGACCAAGAGGCTCCCAATATTTTGCTCACCAATCCCGGACCCAGCAGCAGTTCATATAGATGCCTTTCTCCTAGATTGGTCACATCTAGATCTATATGCATTCCCTCCGTTCAAGATTGTCAACAAGGTACTGCAGAAGTTCGCCTCTCACGAAGGGACAAGGTTGACGCTAGTTGCTTCCCTCTGGCCCGCGAGAGAATGGTTCACAGAGGTACTTCGATGGCTAGTAGACGTTCCCAGAACACTTCCCCTAAGGGTGGACCTTCTACGTCAGCCACACGTAAAGAAGGTACTCCAAGGCCTCCACGCTCTTCGTCTGACTGCCTTCAGACTATCGAAAGACACTCGAGAGCTAGAGGCTTTTCGAAGGAGGCAGCCAGAGCGATTGCTAGAGCAAGGAGAACATCCACCCTTAGAGTCTACCAATCGAAGTGGGAAATCTTCCGAAACTGGTGCAAGTCAGTATCCGTATCCTCGACCAGTACCTCTGTAACTCAAATAGCTGACTTCCTCTTATTTCTGAGGAAAGAACGATCTCTTTCAGCTCCCTCTATCAAGGGTTACAGAAGCATGTTGGCATCAGTCTTCCGTCACAGAGGCTTAGATCTTTCCAACAATAAAGATCTACAGGACCTCCTTAAGTCTTTTGAGACCACGAAGGAGCGTCGTTTGGTTACACCTGGTTGGAATTTAGACGTGGTACTAAGATTCCTTATGTCAGACAGGTTCGAACCGCTACAATCAGCCTCCCTGAAAGATCTCACCTTAAAGACTCTTTTCCTGGTATGCGTAGCCACAGCTAAAAGAGTCAGTGAGATTCATGCCTTCAGCAAGAATATCGGATTCTCATCCAAAACGGCTACATGTTCTACAACTTGGTTTTCTAGCCAAAACGAGCTGCCTTCTCGGCCTTGGCCAATATCGTTCGATATTCCAAACTTATCGTATGGTTGGAAATGAACTAGAAAGAGTCTTATGCCCTGTAAGAGCTCTTAAGTTCTATTTAAAACGAACTAAACCTTTACGAGGCCCGTCTGAAGCTTTATGGTGTTCAGTTAAGAAACCATCTTTGCCTATGTAAAAGAATGCTTTATCCTATTTTATCAGACTGTTAATACGAGAAGCTCATTCCCATCTGAATGAGGAAGACCAAGCTTTGCTGAAGGTAAGGACACACGAAGTTAGAGCTGTCGCAACTTCCGTGGCCTTTAAACAAAATAGATCTCTGCAAAGTATAATCGACGCAACCTATTGGAAAAGCAAGTCAGTGTTCGCGTCTTTTTATCTTAAGAATGTCCAGTCTCTTTACGAGAACTGCTACACTCTGGGACCATTCGTAGCAACGAATGCAGTAGTGGGTGAGGGCTCAACCACTACAATTCCCTAATTCCATAACCTTTTTAATCTTTCTCTTGAAATGTTTTATTATTGTTTTTGGGTTGTCCGGAAGGCTAAGAAGCCTTTCGCATCCTACTTGATTTGGCGGGTGGTCAAAGTCATTTCTTGAGAAGCGCCTAGATTAGAGGTTTTGATGAGGTCCTGTTGTATGGGTTGCAACCCTTGATACTTCAGCTCCTAGGGGTCGCTCAGCATCCTAAGAGGATCGCGAGGCTCCGTAAGGAAGACGTACTTTAAAAGGCAGAGTAATTTTTCAAGTCGACTTCATTACCAGGTACTTATTTATTTTATGTTTGTTATTTTGAATAACTGCTAAAATGAAATAAAAAATCCTTAGCTCATAATAATGTAAACAATTATTGCTGGTCTCTACCCACCCCCCTGGGTGTGAATCAGCTTATATAATCACCGGCTAAGTTAAATATTGAAAAATGTTATTTTTATAATAAAATAAGTTTTTGAATATACTTACCCGGTGATTATATATTAAAGGACCCTCCCTTCCTCCCCAATAGAGACCCAGTGGACCGAGGAGAAAATTGAGTTCTGTGTTTACATTGAGTACTGAGTACCTGCCCGACAGATGGCGCTGTTGATGTACACCCCCTACCTGTATAGCGATCGCTGGCGGATTTTTAACGTAGAGTTTTCTGTCGAGCAACAGAGCTGCAGCTTATATAATCACTGGGTAAGTATATTCAAAAATTTATTTTATTATAAAAATAACATTTTTCCATAAATAATTTTTATTTTCTTTTTCTTTTTATCTAGGTACATCACGGAAAAAACTAAATTTAGATTCAGCCCAAATGAAGGTCAAATTCTCTTAGTCCAAAAGCTGCCTATTGAATGGACTGCCTTTGATACGATGCCGCAATGGAAGGTATGATACTGGCACACCAGCTTTCCTTTTAGGATAAGATAGAACCAGTCATTTGACTTAATATCATATAATTCCAGCTGAGTATTATGATGAGAAACATCACCTTTTCTGATGAGGTAGAATATACATCGTCATCTGACATAATTTCACTCTTTTCCCATCAATTTCCGTCATGAAATACAATGACATTGCTTGTAGGATAGAATGGAACTGCTCATTTAACTTAAGCTTATAGTATTACTTGAAAGTTTACTATAAATAATGCTACTTGATTGTGAGGTAGAATGGAACCCATCATCCCAAATATAAGATTTTACAATCTTCTCAGGATTTACCAATAGTAATGTACGTTTTGCTATTAAGACACTATGAAAACAATTGTAAATTTAATCTTACAATTCTACCATTTTGGTAACTTTAAATTAATTTCATGAAATAGTATTGAACCAATTACCTAACTTAGTAAGAGGAGGATAACTGACTAAATGTTGAAAAGAAAGAGAAAGAAATCTACCTAAAAGCAAAGAAAGTTTTAGTCAGGCCCATTTTCTTCTTATCTGATATAACTTCTAGGCATAAATTGTGTTGTGGGAATAATCTTAGAGAAATATTATTCAATAAATTGTTCTTGCAATTGCAAGAATAAAATCAATAGATCACATTTATATACCTTTCAGTTAAATAATAATTATTCAATAACAATATCAGTAGGAATCGTTCATTATTTGTTATAATTTATGAAACCTTTCATAGCCGGCTATGAGGAATTTAGAACCTCTCTTGTCATTTCTTCAATGTAACGAGTTTGGATATAAAGTGGGGAAAATATTGTTATTGTAAACTGACTTTTGAGTGATGTCTTTTCTCATTCCAGGACATTCCTGAATACAAGAACATAAGGTGGGTGCGAGACTCGCTATTTTCCAGCTCCAATACAACTGTACTTGACCGATGGTACAAGTACTGGAACCTTAACTTCAATCCTGCTACTTGGGTTCCACCTTTCCCTGGTGAGTTTACGGAAAGATTCCATACTTTTTTCCCCTTGTAGTTTGTATCTTTCACTCCTTACTCCTTTATTTTTATTTTTATTATTATTATTACTTGCTAAGCTACAACCCTAGTTGGAAAAGCAGGATTCTATAAGCCCAGGGGCTTCAACAGGAAATATAGCCCAGTGAGGAAAGGAAACAAGGAAAAATAAAATTTTAAGAACAGTAACAATATTGAAATAAAGATCTTTGTTATAAACTGTGACAAAACAAGAGGAAGAGAAATAATTTGATGTTTTGTGGGATTTATTCAGCCTCTCGCTCGAATCCCTAAAATGGCAGCCAAGTTTTTTTTGTTTCTGGTCAATAATCTTTCATAGCCTTCGGAATATGGCATCACTGGCTAATAGGTCCCTTGAATATTAGTATGCCACATTTAATTAATTAAACTAATAAATGGAAACTATTTAATCTACTAACCAATAATACATTTCCTTTACAGCAACTGGATACATGATTGGAGAACAGCACTTTGTTACTTTCGATGGTCGACACATTGAATACAAAGGTCGTTGCCAGCACCTCCTGGCAGCAGACATGATAGGTGGATGGTGGGCTGTTACTGTAAATTATCATAGTCTTTCTTCAAGGACGATTGTTGTTTATATTGATAATACTGAAATAGAATTATCAAGAGATTTCAGAGTAAGTAAATCCTTTATTTGATTTCATTTGGCATTATTTATTTTTAAAACTATGAAAAATATAAAAAGAAATTCCAATTTGATTATATACTGTAAATCTTTAGATAAATAGTCAAGATTTATGAATATACTTTGTCACACTCTCTCTCTCTCTCTCTCTCTCTCTCTCTCTCTCTCTCTCTCTCTCTCTCTCTCTCTCTCTCTCTCTCTCTCTCTCTCTCTTTTCTCAAGTATGGCCTTTTGGAGTTTCCAAACAATGTAACGTAGTTTAGGCACAATATGTCATTCAATTGCTAACAATAATTAGCATATATTCTTGAAAGGGATAAAGTCCATTAATACTCTCTCAGAACATAGTTTTTAATTACATGTATTTCAATAATTTGTGATGGTATTCAAGGTTGGAGAAATGTTATTCATATGTAACGGGCCGAGAGAAGGTTGTGAACTCAAAGGCAGGTTGGAAACAACTGAGTTAGTTTATTGTAGAACACTCTCCTTTATATACAAAATCTCAAAGCAACAAGAATTTTCATGTTGAGAAATCGACAATGTTACAGAGGAAAAGAGCAGACATGATTTTTCAGGTTCTTTTTAGTGCGAGGGGAGAGCGAAGATACAAGCACAAAATGAACTATGTACGATCATGTGACACACGGTTGGTACACATACCAAAACACCTGCTGGTGAGTTGAGTCTTGCCTCAGATATTTGAAATCAATATCATCTTTCCATTTCAGGTAACAATTAATGGTAGATCAACGGAACTTCCTACATCTGTACCATATGCGACCATTACTCGATGGTTACATAAAGTGGAGATCCACACACACTTCGGTCTAACTGTGATTTGGAATCTTGCCCATGATGTTCTCTCTGTTCGAGTACATGGTATGTTCTTCATGGATTTCATGTATCTGGACGATTCTCCAGTTGTCTGTCCTCTAAAAGACCAAAATACTATACAGTATTTTAGAATATTATATATGCAACAGTTGTCCTTAATTCATTTAAATCAGCCATTTGTGCTTTCCTGTATTTGCATATTTCTTTTTTTTACACTAATTCCCAAAAGTGATTTTTTTTTTTTTTTTTTTTTTTTTTGCAATTCCAGTACACATGTAAATATTGTTTCTTTTGTTGTCCTTAATTCATTTAAATCAGCTTTTTGTGCTTTCCTGTATTTGCATATTTTCTTTTTTTACAGTAATTCCCAAAAGTTTTTTTTGTTTTTTTTTCTCTTTTTTTCTTTTTCCAGTACACATGTAAATATTGTTTCTTTTGTTGTACCAGGCTTATACTTTGACAAAACTGGAGGCCTGTTAGGTATCTATAACAACGAGCCTTCTGATGACATGAGGTTACCCGACAACAGCCTTACAGATGTACCTGGAACACTGGCAGCTGGATGGGAAGTTAGTCGGCGCGAATGTCAGTCCAGTGGTAATATCGCCAGAGGGCGCTCCAAAGTTGATGTACCTGTGTGTTCACAGCTATTCCAGGCCAAGAGCTCACCTTTCAAACATTGCTTCTTCCAGGTATTCATGAAGGAAAAATATTCTTTTTTTCTTTACATATTCAACCAAAAAAGAAATTCAATTATAAAAAGTACTTTCTCCTGTATTAAATCATAAGAAATGTCAGCAGAGGATTGACACAGTTATCATCTCACATCTCACATTGGTTGAAAAAAAAATAAGGGTTTCAGAAGACTTCAAAAATGTCTTTACCAATACTGTGTAGCCAAGGCTATATCAAAGGTAAAACCATAGAGCTAAACCTGAGAAATACTAATTCAGCATAATAAATATTCTAGTGTTAATAAAATCTGGATAAGAAACTGTGTGTGTCGTTAAGCAATAATTTTCCGGACAGGTTAATCAAAATCTGTGCCTCACATACATATAAATTACTGATGTGATGTTATTTTGCCTTTTTTTTTTATCACATTTTCAGGTTGATCCTACTCCATATTTCCACATGTGTCTAGTGGATTATCATAATCAGGAATCAGACACTTGTACAGCAGCCACAGCATACATGACAGCATGTTCTGCTAATAACATACCTGTGAAAATCCCAGTCTTCTGTGTTAGGTAAGGAATCGTTCATAGCTTTTAGATACAATTTCATTGAGACCTTATTTAAACACATTGCTGTATGTTGTTTGTGACTATTCATATTGATTTTATTAAAGCTGTATTATTTATCATTTTTTTTTTCAAAACAATTTTCAGAAAAGGTAAAAGAATAGTCCATGTGATGGCTTCATGTAAACACATGGGTATTCCGTTCCATGTTTAGAATATTGTACTCATGAAGTCAATCATTTTACATTTTGTAGAAAAAACATCAATCATATTAAAACTGTATTAGAAATTTATTCACTAATGCAGATTGTGTTCAGACCACTTGAATTATTGTTAGAAAGTGGCAGTGGTGTATATTGAAAGGAAGACACACTAACATAACATTAACACTGGTTTAAAAGGAGACTTGTTATTAATGCATAGGAAATCCTTACATATACAGTTGTGAGTATAAGACCAGCGATGGAGAGACACACACACTAGAGGAGGGAACATCAACGCTTCTGGAGAAGGAAGACATCCCGAAATCAACCGATATTGTGCTCATGGTTGAAGCCTCGGAGTGCAATGAGGTGCTCTCCATGAAAAAACCTATTAATGCCTTTGAAGTCTTCATTAATGTTATCAATGAAGAAATGACTAAGAAAGGTTTTACATCTGTAAGGTTAGTCTTACAAAGTCAATTTTACCTTTGTTGACTATTTTTTGCAGATTCCTAGTTGATATGAAGCACGTGTGTTTAAATTTTTTAGTCTCCTGAAAAAAATGTTAGAGATAATGCTTTACTTTTATTAAATTCTGGTAATGATCTGCTTAAGTATAGTTTTATTGAGATTCACAGAATTTGTAATTAATTATTGCAAAATATCATTGCGGTATTAACATGATACATTATTGAAAGTGGAATGTGGGTACAATTGTAAGAGTTCATATTTGTGCTGTATTCAAGAGAGGATTTATTTTTGTCAAGCATTTTCTAAGACTAATCAATTAAATTAAGAAGTTATTGTATAGAACTCCTAGAATATATTTCATTTGTATTTTATATATTGGCTCTGCATCTATTTCTGAGAGGTAGATCAATATAAAGAATAAATTATTCACCTACCAATATACAACTTTGCAGGTATGCTTTGGTGGTATATGGTGGAAGAGGGGTGTTCTCATCACCACAAGTCGTCACTGTTGATAACCAAATCTTCACAGAACCACAATACATCCACAAGGCATTGGAACATATTGAGTATGGTAAGTCATTTAATTCTCCTGTCAATTATTTTTTCGTTTATGACACTTTTAGACCAAATATTAGTGTATTTGTGTGCACCACAGCTCTCTTTAATTATTCTAATGTGAAAGGCAAATGGCAATGTCCTTATACAGGGGCAAAAGAATTTATATAACTTATACTTAAATATAGAGTAAAATATTATCTGTCCATAAGAAGAATTAATGACATTTCTAGGTTTTATTAGTACTACTTGGAAGGCTGGTAAATTAAGATGGTATGTTTGAATAGGAATGTACAAAGAACATCTTGCTATTTTGTATGATGAGAAAAGCTTATCAACAGGGTAATAGATTTTACTTTCTCTGGATGTGCACTAGTGTTTGCATTCACACCATATCATTCCACTAATTTTCATACTTTAATGCTGCAAGTTTTCCTATCTTAGTTAACCAATGTAAGATTACTGAAGCCCTGCATCTTCTATCAAGTAATGTTTCAAAGGTCACTACACATGCCGCTATAAGTAATTTGTTTCGTTTTACTTTTCACATTAGGTGTATGGTGAATTAATGATTTAGGAGGGAATCTGTAATTGAGTTTGCCCCAAACATTATAACTTCTTTTATTTCATCATGTTTATGAAATTCAAGGTGGGAATGTAACAGTAGGGTTTTTCGACAATTCTCATTCAGGGAAGTAAAGTAATTCAATGACCTGAGTTGAGTTTTACTGTTTACACGGGACCTTTTACATTGCATTTTACTTTGCCAATCAGTGAATTACTGAAGCATTCAACTTCCTAGTGATCAAGACAGTTTTTAAGAGTAATTTTACTCTCCTCTAATGACTTGGAATTTAATGTATATTTGCCTGCAATGTTATATGGTAAAGGGTAATGAAGATTTTAAGAATTGATTGAATGAATGAGACCTCTGATATAGGCTAAATCTCAGGTCACTACAATATGTATATTTTCCCTCTTTAGAATCAGAATTGGGATACATTCATAGCCTTCTGCAACCGGAATTATCTTATAATTCAGGAGCGAATGTGGGATACCTATTTTCTTCGACATTTTATGTTCTAATTTATTATTTAGTTGTGATTATTTCCTCAAAATATTAATTTACTATCTCCAGACTTATGAAGGATTTGTCTTTTGTATTAAGTTCAAAATAAATTAAGCTTAGGACTACATAGAATTATATCCCAGTTGGGATTTTAGGAAATCTATGTCTTCATAGCAGTAACTGCATATTGGGGTATGCCAAAACCCTCATACGCTGAAAAGAGTAAATTTTAGATAATATTGTTTCTTTATAACCTAGGTCCTAACTAAATATATCCTAGAAAATCTTACTGTAGTTTGAAAATACTTTTGATTGCTTCGAAAAAATTATTTGTACTTTACCATCTTTGAACTGAAGTGTTTTTTTTTTTTTTTAAATATTTAACTTAGCCAGTGAATATATATAGCTGCAACTCTGTTGCTCGACCGACAAAAAACTGTAAAAACTCGCCAGCGATCGCTATACAGGTTGCGGGTGTGCCCATCAGCGCCAACTGTCGGCCAGATACCATACTCAATGTAAACAAAGACTCAATTTCTTCTCTGTCGACGTGTCGACAAGACGTACTTTTACTCGCTGTAGAACCTGGAGTTTTCTCAACATATTTGGTGAAGTACTTCATTTTGGTTTGAGCTTTCGCAGTGCAGGTGTTTTATCTTCATCTTAAATCTTGAACTCGTTTTGGATAGATTTAATTTTTGGTGACAAAGAGAGTATGGACTTTCTTTGACTTTTAAATGGCCGACCCTTCCCTTAGACGGAAGTGTGTTTAGGCTTTTAGTAATTATCTTATCACGTTATAGATTAATTATAGATTTTCCTCTATATATTTTATATCTCACCGCCTTTATTAGGCCTCTTCGATTAACTTTCCATTTATAATAAACATAAAAAAAAAAAATAAATTTTAATGTTTTGTTTATATGCGACCTTTCCTGAGAGTAGGCGGTCCTAACTTGGAAACCGAAGTTAAACAACGTTGAGCCCTTTCAATCGTAAATAGCTTTTAAAGAGCTAATGATTTAAAACTTTTTGAATGAATATTTTTAATAAATATTTTATGGAAGAATTTCTTTGAATAGTCTTCGTACTGTTTTCAAAGATGAACTAACGTGTAGTTTATTTATGCTACGCAGTTTGCGCTCTATCGTTACGATAGAGAGAGAGAGTATCACGGTTTCACTTTGCAGAAAGAGTAAATCGATTCTGACGTTTTGTTCATTCTTCTTTCAAAGCTTAAATATTTTAAATTCTATTTTAAAGGAACTTTTTAATTGAAAAACCTTTCAGTTTTTTCCTTTGGTCAAATAACATGTTTTTTTGACGAAATGTAATTGGGCTCTTCTCTTAGGTGCGAAATCAAGAGAGAAAGAGAGAGAGAGATAGAGACGGAGGGAGAGAGAGGAGAGAAAACGTTCCGTTCAAGCGGGTAACGTTGTTCTCGAGTTACTCTCGTCCCTAGTCTCTATACGGGGAGAAAGGATAAAACGTTTTTTAATTTTATTTTCATCCCCAGGCAATGTACGGTGAGAGATTGAAAACGTAGTTTTGAATGAACTAGTGTTTCTTCTCTTCCCCAACCACTGATTTTTTTTTTTTATCTTAAAAGATGTTTACTGTTTTTTTGCTGGTATTAATGTGCTTGCATTATACGACTGATTTCGCATTTACTACCTTTTGATGAGGGTAGAATTGCGTGCTTCAGGTAGAAATCAGTAAAAGTTTCGATTTCAGTGAAATAAGTGCAAAACAGAAAATCGTAGTGATAAAGTGATATTGCACAGTGTTACAGTGTTGCGTCCGAGGGTTCGTCTGTTCGTGCCTGTCGTTCACCTAGTCCGGGACCTTTTGCAAGCTCCCAAGCCCAGGGGAGAAGTAATGTCGTACGACTTATGGGTTCGAGAGGCCTTGATCAGCGAACAGACGTTTCCCTCTATGGTATCGGGTGTATCTTACCAAGATCTCCCCTACCATAAGGCGAGAGAGACAATTTTCTCCTCGTCATCCGAAGGCTTTTCGCATAAGAAACCTGAAACAAGGTTTCGAGGCCTTTAAGCGAAAGTCAGTCCTTTCAGGACAGGTCCAGCGTCCTGGTTGCAGCCAATAGGACAGCTCTGACCCTATGCAGTCATCGGAAAACTGCTCGCCGCCTAACAAAAGCGTAACACACACTCCGAGAGTCTTTTTTGTTGGCAAAGTGTTGCGGTCACAGACGTTACCCTCGTCTCTTACCGCAACCATTCCCGTTGATCCTAAATGGGTTGTACGGCAAGACATGCAGAATAAGCTTGCCTCCCTTATGGAAGACTATTCTGCCGATTAGTCCGTTGAGCCTAGCCGTTTATCTCATTGAGATCCTGGCTTTCAGCCAACCTAACGTTCCTTTGTGCGTCCTGTTGACGTTGGCGTAGCTAAGTCACGTCAGTCAGGTTGTTTAGAACCACACTCGATGCGGTCTCGTGTGGATTTTCAGCCACATTTGGATGTTAGGCCACTTGCTGATGCTCCTGTTGACGTTCAGGACGTTCGCTAACAATCGGAGTTGACTTGTTTTGACGCTGAGCGTCAACCTCCGCATTCTAGAGTTGTTTTAACTGCTCAGTCTAGGCAGTCAAAGCAGTCTCGAGTGGACGCTGTGCGTCCTCACGCACCTGTTGTTGTTGACAGTTCACAGACTGTCAAGCAGTTACATGACGTTGCGTCCTGGTCTCTCGCACCTGTTGTTGTTGACAGTTCACAGACTGTCAAGCAGTTACATGACGTTGCGTCCTGGTCCGCTACTAATGCACCAGTGCGTGTGGACTCTGCTTGTAAAGCATTGCCACCACGGTAGGTCTCTCCCTTGCTTGAGACTCAGCTATTATCGGACAAGGTTCCTTTAGATGAGGAAGTTGCTGTTCCCCCTCCTACTGATATTCCCTTGAGGACTCTGTCAGACGGAGAGGAGCCTAATGCTGCTTATCCCTCTATGGACTTTAATTAAATCATGCTGATTTTTAAGGATCTTTGTCCGGATCTTTTTGTAACTGCTGCTCCTCGTTCGCCTAAACGTCAGAGCTTACACTAGGCCTAGCTACTTCGAAGCCGTTGTTTATAAGCTAGTGCTCTCTCGCTCTCCTAGAGAGCTTTACGTTTGCTAGGCGACTGGTTTATCACCAGGAGGAGTTTGGGGGATACAGCCTTTGCTTTCCCTTCTTTTAAACTGGCTTATAGAGCGAGAGCCTGATATGACACGAGAGAAGTTCTCGGCTTGGGAGTTCCTGCCTCTGCCCAGATAGACTTCTCAAATCTAGTAGACTCTCCCTGGCGCCTGGCCAGGAGACGCTCCAAGATTTTACAGGTCAACTTCACAGCTGTTTTCGAGCCTTTGAAGTTTTGCTGTATAATTATGTCATGCATAAACAAGGCTTTCAGGGATGGCTCCAATGATCTGACAGCCACGTTCTCTGCAGGGACAAGTCCCTCAGGGATGGCTCCATGATTTGGCAGCCATGTTCACTGCAGGAGTACGTAAGAGGCAAGTGCGCTCAATGTGTTCATTGTCAAGACAAACTTCACGATGAAGTCTACCAGGCTGTCTTGACAGCATTTATGGAAGGCGACTGGATGGTCTCTCTCGACCTTCAGGAGGCTTACTTCCACATTCCTTTACACCCGGATTCCCAACCGTTTCTGAGGTTTGTTCACAGGAATGTGGGGTACCAGTTTCGAGCTATCGGAGATCAGAGCCTCCCTGTACTTAGACGACTGGCTTCTCAGAGCCTCTTCCAGTCATCGCTGTCTGAAGGATCTCAATTGGACTCTAGATCTGGCCAAGGAATTGGGACTCCTAGTCAATTTGGAAAAGTCACAGCTGGTCCCATCCCAAACTATTCTGTATTTAGGGATGGAGATTCACAGTCAAGTTTTTCGGGCTTTTCCGTCGGCCCCCAGAATAGTTCAAGCCCTGCTCTCCATCCAGAAGATGCTGAAGAAAGAACGCTGCTCAGTCAGGCTGTGGATGAGTCTGGTAGGGACGCTATTATCCCTGGAGCAATTTGTCTCTTTAGGAAGGCTACACCTCCGTCCTCTTCAATTCCATCTGGCTTTTCCCTGGAAAAAGGACAAGACGCTAGAGGCGGTCTCGATCCCGATTTCCGAAAAGATAAAGTCTTGTCTGACTTGGTGGAAGGACAATATCAGCCTACGAGAGGGTCTTCCCCTGGCAGTTCAGATACCCAACCACGTTCTCTTCTCGGACGCATCGGTCTTGGGCTGGGGCGCAACGCTGGACGGTCGGGAATGCTCAGGTCTGTGGAACTCGAGTCAGAGGAGCATGCATATCAACAGCAAGGAGCTTTTGGCGGTTCATCTGGCCTTGATAAGCTTCGAGAATCTCCTTCGAGGCAAGGTGGTGGAGGTAAACTCGGATAACACCACGGCCTTGGCGTACATTTACAAACAGGGAGGTACCCACTCACTGACTTTGTACGAGGTCGCAAGGGACCTGCTCATCTTGTCAAAAGATCGAGGCATCTCCCTAGTAACGAGGTTCATCCAGGGCGACTTGAACGTCCTAGCAGATTGTCTCAGTCGGAAAGGTCAAGTAATTCCAATCGAATGGACCCTCCACAAGGATGTGTGCAAGAGACTTTGGTCGACTTGGGGTCAACCCACCATAGATCTCTTTGCAACCTCGCTGACCAAGAGGCTTCCAATCTATTGCTCTCCAGTCCCGGACCCAGCAGCAATACATATAGATGCCTTCCTCCTAGATTGGTCACATCTGGATCTTTACGCATTCCCACCATTCAAGATTGTCAACAAGGTACTGCAGAAGTTCGCCTCTCACGAAGGGACAAGGTTGACGTTAGTTGCTCCCCTCTGGCCCACGAGAGAATGGTTCACCGAGGTACTTCGATGGTTAGTAGACGTTCCCAGAAGTCTTCCTCTAAGAGTAGACCTTCTACGTCAGCCATACGTAAAGAAGGTACACCAAAGCCTCCACGCTCTTCGTCTGACTGCCTTCAGACTATCGAAAGACTCTCGAGAGCTAGAGGCTTTTCGAAGGAGGCAGCCAGTGCGATTGCTAGAGCAAGGAGAGCTTCTACCATTAGAGTCTACCAATCGAAGTGGGAAGTTTTCCGAGACTGGTGCAAGTCAGTTTCTGTATCCTCGACCAGTACCTCTGTAGCCAAATAGCTGATTTTCTCTTATACCTGAGAAAAGGACGATCCCTTTCAGCTCCCACTATCAAGGGCTACAGAAGCATGTTGGCATCGGTCTTCCGGCATAGAGGCTTAGATCTTTCAACAATAAAGATCTGCAAGACCTCCTTAAGTCTTTCGAGACCACTAAGGAGCGTCGTTTGGCTACTCTTGGGTGGAATTTAGACGTGGTCCTAAGATTCCTCATGTCAGACAGGTTTGAGCCTTTACAGTCAGCCTCCCTGAAAGATCTCACTCTTAAGACTCTTTTCCTGGTATGCTTAGCCTCAGCTAAAAGAGTCAGTGAGATTCATGCCTTCAGCAAGAACATCGGATTTTCGTCAGAAAAGGCCACTTGTTTTCTGCAACTTGGTTTTCTAGCCAAAAATGAGCTACCTTCTCGTCCTTGGCCTAAATCTTTCGATATTCCCAGCTTATCGGAGATCATAGGCAATGAACTAGAAAGAGTCTTATGCCCTGTTAGAGCTCTTAAGTTCTACTTAGCTCGTACTTAACCTTTACGAGGCCAATCTGAAGCGTTATGGCGTTCGGTTAAGAAACCATCCTTGCCTATGTCAAAGAATGCTTTGTCATATTTTATCAGATTGTTAATACGAGAAGCTCATTCACACTTGAGTGAGGAAGACCGATCTTTGCTTAAGGTTAAGACGCACGAGGTTAGAGCTGTAACAACTTCCGTGGCCTTTAAGCAAAATAGATCTCTGCAAAGTATCATGGACGCAACCTATTGGAGAAGCAAGTCAGTGTTCGCGTCATGTTACTTAAAAGGTGTCCAGTCTCTTTACGAGAACTGCTACACCCTGGGACCATTCGTAGCAGCGAGTGTAGTAGAGGGTGAGGGCTCAACCACTACAATTCCCTAATTCCATATCCTTTTAATCTGTCTCTTGAAATGTTTTAATGTTTTTATGGGTTGTCCGGAAGGCTAAGAAGCCTTTCGCATCCTGTTTGATTTGGCGGGTGGTCAAAGTCATTTCTTGAGAGCGCCCAGATTAGGGGTTTGATGAGGTCCTGTTGTATGGGTTGCAGCCCTTGATACTTCAGCTCCTAGGGGTCTGTCAGCATCCTAAGAGGATCGCGAGGCTCCGTAAGGAAGACGTACTTACAAGGCAGAGTAATCTTCTAAGTCGACTTCCTTACCAGGTACCTATTTATTTTGTTTTTGTTATATTGATAACTTCTAAAATGAAATAAAAACTCTTAGCTTATATGATGTAAACATATTTAACTGGTCTCTACCCACCACCCTGGGTGTGAATCAGCTATATATATTCACCGGCTAAGTTAAATATTTAAAAATGATATTTTAATTATAAAATAAATTTTTGAATATACGTACCCGGTGAATATATAAATTAAACGACCCTCCCTTCCTCCCCAATAGAGACGCAGTGGGATGAGAAGAAATTGAGTCTTTGTTTACATTGAGTATGGTATCTGGCCGACAGTTGGCGCTGATGGGCACACCCGCAACCTGTATAGCGATCGCTGGCGAGTTTTTACAGTTTTTTGTCTGTCGAGCAACAGAGTTGCAGCTATATATATTCACCGGGTAAGTATATTCAAAAATTTATTTTATAATTAAAATATCCTTTTTTTTTCTGATGGAAAAGAACTTAATGGAATTGGGCACCTTGAGAACTTTAAAGTATAACGAAGACTATTTATAGATTATTTTCCTGAAAATCAATATAAGTGTACCATCTTTTCTTCTTTTTATTACAAAATAGCACACATGATTACAATGTTTTTATATGCTGTGTAATGATGATAATGATGAAAATGTTAAAAACAAAAACAACAATAATAATAATAATTAGTAAAATGGCACTTGAATATGTAGCCTATATATGTATTCATAAGTGAACTATTTCACAGCCTTATTCTTCTGTGTCTTCAAAATATTGCATGAATTTTAACATAGGTGCAGTGAGTTTAGAATCAAGTGTTCTCACCCATGCATTTAATTTAGACCCCCTCATTATGCAAGGCTGCTACATATCATACTAAAAGACCATAGAAACATACTGTATACTGTATAATTATCACAAACTCTCTCCCTCCTCCGACCCTACATCCAACAATGTCAGATTCCTACACGAGGGGATCCACGAAAGAACAGACCCTACGGGCCGAAGTCTAGACCATGCTAGAGTAGGTTGCTCTCTAAGAGGTCCCAAAAGTGTCTCCAGGCTTCCACAGTCACTTATTTCTGGTCAAAAAAGCTTCTGGGGGCAGGAGACCATTCATTGACCTCTCTATCTTGCATGGGTTTATACATCAGACCTTGTTCAAGATGGAGACGGCCCAATTGGTCAAACAGGCTGTCAAACCTCAGGACTTCATGGTATCAATAGACCTCAAGGACGCATACTTCCAGATCCCCATTTATCCATCCTCAAGGAAGTACCTAAGATTCCCATTAGGAGGAAAGATATACTAATTCAAGGTGCTATGCTTTGGCCTGTCCACAGCACCTCAGGTGTTCACACGGGTATTCACCCTAGCGTCCACCTGGGCACACAAGAACGGCATTCGTCTGCTTTGATACCTGAATGATTGGCTCATTTTTGCAGACTCGAGAGAGTCTTTTCTCGCCCATCGAGACAGACTTCTCGCATTTTGCATGGATCTGAGGATCGTGGTAAATTACGAGAAGTCCCACCTGCACCCAATTCAAGACTCAGTATATCTAGGAATGAGAAAGAATCAGGACCAAACTAGGCAAGATCTTTCTGTTCGGGGAATGAATAGAGACTGATAAAGATAGCCAGATCTTCCTCTCTCGAGACAAATTGCCAGCACATCAGTGGCAAATGCTATTGGGGCACTTAACTTCTCTAGAGAAGCTAGTCCCCAATGGTCGTATCTTCTCTCACCTCCCCTGGGTTTGTTGCTCTTCACAGATGCTTCATAAGAAGGCGTGGGGGTGGTCACCTGTTGCACCTCACAGTATCCGGACGGTGATTCGAATCCAAATAACAGTGCCACATAAACCTCTTGGAAATAAGGGCAACTTTTCTATCCCTCAAGCACTTCCATCGACTCCTTTCAGGGCACTCCACGGTGTTGATGAACAAAACACCATGGTAGTGTCACACGTAAACAAACAAGAAGGTACCTTTTCACAGCTAGGCCAGCTGGCTGTAGAAGTCCTCAGGTGGACGGAAAACAATTTGGTAGCTTTTTCAGCATCGTTCATACCAAGAAAGAAGAACACGCTGGTGGACAATCCAATTAGGAGGACTCAAATAGTAGGCTCCAAATGGTCTTTGAAACAACAGGTAGCTAACAAAGTTTTGACTGTGGGGTTTGCCGACTATCAACCTGTTTGCAACATCCCTCAACCTGAAGCTTCCGGTGTTCTGCTCCCCAATACTGGATTCACAGGCATTCTGGCAAGACACCTTTCAATCCCATAGGACGGATGGACGTTAATGCATTTTCCCCCCCTTCTGCCTAGTAAGGAGGCATTCAAAGATCTGTCGATGACCCTAATAGCTCCGCTGTGGCATCATGTAGAGTGGTTTACTGACCTTCTACATCTGCTAACGGAGGCACTGAGATAGCTCCTTACACTTTCCGATCTACTCAGACAACCACATATAAAGATATTCCATCACAAAGAAGACCTTTTTGAGACCAGTTGCAAAGAGAATGGCAGTATACATCTGGGAGTCATCTGCCTCTGTATATCAGGCAAAGTGGTCTGTCTTTTGTGGTTTGTGTTGTCAATGGGTTATCACTCTTGTCAGTGCCACTATTCCAACAATATTAGTTTTTATTGTATATCAGGGAGGAAAAATTGTGTTCATTGTAGGGCTATTGCACAGCCTTGAGCCTCGTATTTAAGCTGAATAAAGTTAACATTTCCTCCTCGACAGAATTCTCTCTCTTCATATGAAATTTTGAGCACACATGCCCTCAGTCAGAAGTTAGACTACCTCCTTGGAACATAATTAAAGCCCTACGTTCACTAAAAGAAGCCCCTTACAAACCTCTTTGTCAAGCCTCAGATCGAGACTACTAAAGAGATCCAGTGAGCTTCATGGTCTGTCCTATGACATCGCCCATTCAAGGGATGAGGGTTGTGGTACTCAGATTTGTCCTTGAGTTCATAGCTAAGATTCAAAATCTGACTGTAGCGGATTCTAGATTCGAGCTCATCTGCCTGTAACTGATGACTCGGATCAACCATTACTCTTCCCTGTGAGAGTACTAAGGAGATATTTGAAGAGAACCAAAAGAGCCCACCCACAGATCAACAGGTTCTTTGTAAACACTGGGAAGAATAAAAGGGAGATTACAAAGAACTCAGTTTCTTCCTGGATAAGGCAGGTTATTGTAAGAGCCATTCTTCAAGATCACTCTCATTCCGGCTGCCATCCCCATGCCATTGACGCCTGGGGTATCGTTACGTCCCTGGCGTTTAAAAAGAATTTCTCTGTGACACACGTTACAAGCGGCCATGTGGAAATGACAAACAACGTTCACCGCCCACTACCTGCAAGACATAACCCACAGGAACCTAGAAACAATGTTGGTTGGGGGCAGATGTTACCTGCAAGTAAGACTAGAATGAAAGTGTGAGTGACTGGGCACTTCCTACTTCATTTTCCCCTCTCTTGGGGCTTGGCATCAGAGGAACTTTGCAAGCTGATCTCCTCTTACCTACAATTGGGTACCATGCTTTTTGTGCAACCTAAAATACTTTTGTATATTTGCTATGTCCCTGTCCTCCATGCGAGTTGGAGTTGGGCAATGTCTATTTTAAGTGAGGAATTTAGCTCCTAATTTACGCTTATGTGGTCAAGTCACACTACTAAATTCTACGCTAGCACCAATGCCTAGGCCGTTATCCTTTAAGGATCACGAGATGTTAGGGTTCCCTCTAAAAAGCTCATGCATAGCACAGAGGGACACCCCGGGACAGTCTCCAGTCAGTTTGTTTAGGGACTTCCACCCACCATAAGGTGAGTCTCCTATGTAAAGAGCATGAGGTATGTACTGCATCTAGTGCAGTAATAAGTGACAAATTTGAAATCTTTTCTATTTTCCCTAACAATACAAACCTGAAGCTTTTTACACATACTGGTCCCACCATCACCCACCCCCAGAAATTCAGCCACAATTGCAAAGTGATAGTGTTTACTAGTGCTGGCGTGAGCAGGGTGTTGGATTACCCCCGCTACCCCTTCCCACTAACTAGCAGAGGGTAGTTACACCTCGCAAAATCTTAATGGCTAGTTTTCAGCTATCGCCAAAATAATACTCCTATGTAAAGAGCTTCAGGTTTGTATAGATTGAAAAAATACAAATTATTTCAAATTTGTTATAATAATTTATTATAGTATTTATTTTTCATATATTTTGAAGCTTTTCTTTACCTTAACTATGTATCCTCAGCCAATCATGCTGGAGAGGAATTCTACTGGGTGGAAGATGCATTTAATGCCTTCACTTACTCTGCTGGACTCAACTTCAAAGCTGGAGTCAGCGTCACTTTCATACTGTTCCCTTGTGAATCATGTCAGCCATCTCTACGTTCGGTACGTATTTTTTAAGGTTATCTGCAGAATACCTCAACTGTTCTTAATTTGTAATGAATTCAGAGAACATGAATATTGTTGTTACTTGTTTGCAGTATTTTCATTAACAATAATGATATACATTATATTCAATAAAATTAATTCAAATTAATATAGCTAGAGAATTTCTTTTGCAAAATATGTCTTTCATTAACAAGATTTATGCTATGAATAATTATGACCAAAATATATATTAGAAAATCTAACAGTGTAGGCTATTCATTTTGCTCATTGTTGTACATTTCTAATATTTCATTGAGCACATCTGGTATATGCCTTCCAATATGGCTAATGCATTCTCTTAAAAATGATTTTACAGATTGACTACAGCACAATGTACCACATTTTACTGGAGTATTCTGTAACCCTCCACGTTTTCAACCATAATCTCTTTGACATCCCCAAAGACAAGGAAAAGAAAAAGTTATTGGGTATGACTAAACGTATTTTTCATTCGTTTAATGACTGCATGATGAGTCCTATTCTTTCAAAATGTGAGCAGTAATATGTGATTTATCGGCATCCTCTCAACTTTTAAGTGAACTTTGCCAGAAATTGGGATTAATTTCAACTTCCTTATCCCCAGGTATGGATAGTGATAATGCATATACACTGAAAGATGCAAGAAAAATAGATCTAGCTGGGGATCCAGTTCTCAGACGCCAGCTGAGTACGCCAAAAGATCAGCTTGGATACTGCGCGCCTCTTGCACTGGAAACCAAAGGTAAGAGTCGCCTGGATTTTAATACTTGACCGCATTTCCATGGAGACTACTTTCCATTGCGTATTTTCTATGTTTATGTGTTATTTATGTGACCTGCCTAAGAAGTTTTTACAAACTATTTATGATATAATTCCTCTAGTATTTGTCATTGCTTGTTTACTTTCATGAGGGATTTTTTTTCATATTTTCTTTGAACTGGCAAGCTTCACTTCTCTTCTGACTTGTGAATTGAGTAAAAGAAGAACTTACTGAAATTATATTTAATTGATGAAGTGATATCAAATTTAACTTTATACAATGCTAGTAGATCCTAATTTTCTTTGCAAGACATTCCTCCAGACTGTAACTGATATAATCATTATGGTTTGTTGAATCTAAACTGCGTATTATTACAAGTCTTGAAATAACATAGAGTACTAATTTATGCAGAAAAGGACTTGTCAGTTGACTAAACAAAACAAGTTAAATCTTCTCTTAGATCTGGCATGTGTAATGGATATTTTTTACATTTTTTTCCCAACATCGTAAATTCTAGGAGAGCCATGAATGAAACAAGGAAAACATGCTTCCCTTCGTAAGGTTCTCAAAATAGTTATATTCTATCACAGGCAAAATGGAACTTGTCATAGGTTATAAAATACAACATAGCAAATCAAAATTAATTGGTTTAGACACTACAGTGACTATTTTCACTCTCCAGATAGTAATATTTTAAATTGAAATTAGAATTTTTTAATTTTCTCATCAAGTTGTTATGAATTTAACATTCGATCTTTTTTATTCTAATGTTTATCAAGCTTTATTCAATACTTCTTTGATGTGTGTTGAAAGCTTTACATTATCTACTTTTCATAACATTGACACAATTTTGATTAAGTATTAGGAACTTATTTATTATAGCATAATAAAGTTTTGGGATATTGAAATTTCTAGTAGTTTTAAGGATGTTCTACCATAATTTTTAAAATAAGATTCATAAATGTGTAGAATCACAATTATTTATATGTTTATATATCTTTTAAATTCCTTTTATAACAATCCAATTCCTCTTTCACCAGGCTCCATATTTACAATAAATGTCATGGAACAAGCTCATAAAAAAGCAGGAGGAAAGCTGAAAAAGAAAGTTGAAAAATTAGCCATGGTATTTGGGAAGCGTGTTGCGATGACAGCTCTTCCACAGCACAGAAAACGGTGTGTTTGTGTTCCTATAACCCCAGATGGTGCTGCCAGTATACAATGTGATAACTGGAGTACAGAACAACTTTCTATTCTGGTAAGTATAGTCTGAACATGATACTGTATGCAAATTCTAACTACTGTAGAGTCTATATTACTGAAGCTTCTCCACATCATGTCTGATTGTGTGGCGCATTTGAATATTACACCTAGCATTTGGCCTGCACTCAAGGATGTTAACCTCCTTGCAGCCAGTCAAAATTTCTCGTCAGCTCAAAAATAAAACAGACTTTCAGTTTCTGTGGGGTTAGATCTAATCAGTATATTCACAATACAGTACAATACAGATTATTTCATCTATAATCTAACAGTATTACATACTGTGGGTAATCCCCACCGATTTAAAATAGTTGATCTCTTGTGCTATACTCAACGTAGCGAGAAAGGGCCAATAAGCAATGTCTCCTGGTTTGAAATGGATTCCCTAAATGAGGCCATGTCTCCACAAATCACTGGCATGCTCTCTCTCTCTCTCTCTCTCTCTCTCTCTCTCTCTCTCTCTCTCTCTCTCTCTCTCTCTCTCTCTCTCTCTCTCTCTCTCTCTCAAGAAGTACCTGTTAATGTTGTAGATAACTGCCTTAGCTATGCTGTGAAAGTGGCCATATGGTGAGCTTGGAGTAGGGAATGGTCCATGCAAGTACAGAATGTGTATGTGTCACAGAGTGTGTAGCGGTAACGTCTGGGATATGAAGGTGGGAGCCCCCACCCCCCGCTGAATGCCACATTGAGGATGGGGGAAACCTTTATATAGAAAACACTCCATAAGCTTTACCTTAGTGGTGGTGTGGAACAAAAGGTAGAGTAATTTTGGATACAATTTTGGAAATACACCAATTTATATAGGAACAGAGAGGGGGGGAAAAGACAGACCACGGTGGAGCGGGGCTGAAGAAAGAAGGCATAAGGGGGGGGAATCCATTCAAAACCAGGTACCCTCCTCTATCACCTCCTTCTTAATACATTGAGTACAAGTATACAGTAATATTGTTAGTCTACTGACATAAAATCAGAGCCTGCAATAACTTTGTGCACATTGGATTATCAGCTACATTTTAAAACTCTAGAAAATGTTGTGTAGTGAAAACTGATTCTGAACAATGAAAAACTGGAAATATTTGAAAATATTTACTAATTACAAGCTTTAAGTCTTTGTAACTGTGATTGTTCTTTTCCCATCTAATTATAATCATTTGACTAATTGCAGAAACAGTACGATACGAAGATGGATATGTCATTTGAGCCGGAGAGTAATATTGGTGAACCCGGTGCCTGTGTCAAGCACAACAGACTAGGTGAATGTATTGATTTACTTGATATGTGAAGATAAATGTAAACTGTAGGTTTCTTTCTTGATAGAATCTGGGAAAGCCCAAATATTGGTGTGTAGTTTCCAGTTTTATCCCTAGTGTTTTTTTATTTAATAGTTTTATGTTCAGTGAGTTTGAGTGTAAAATTTATTTAATGTATTTCAGCAAGTGTCTTTAGATTGAGTCCTTCGTCATTTATTTTATGTTACTTTATGCCCCAGGCAATGTTTCAAATCTAGCCAGTTGTAACTTAAAGAACGTTAATTAGATATAAGTTAATGCCGCTTGACTAGGGTAATGTTACCTCATTATAAATTAGGTTATGGGACAAGTAGATTAATGTTGAAGAATCTTTATCAATAGTTGTTGGCATTTAAAAGATTTTATTTGAATGTTGAAAATTCTTAGAGCTTTGTAAGAGTTAAACATGGAGCTCTGATTCATTTCAATTTCATTATTGCGGCTATTTATAGATTTTAACATTAGGTTCATCATTTGCTCTTTTCCATTTTTAATATTTCAGCTTAATTCTTTGTCATTTTGGTACCATGAGTAGATCATTTCTTCCAGGAAGGATTTTTCTTCTTGTTCAATTAGTAAAGCTATAGAATTAGAGTCTTCTTTATTTATCATATGTAGGTCTACTGTAGTATATGATTCAGACACAGGCACTTTGAAAACTTCATAACAATAAATCACATTCGGATGATTTATGTTGCATCAATAAAATACTGACTCTACATGACTCATTTATTTCCTTCTCATGTTTACAAGCACAACTAACCAGGCTGGAATATTAGCTATTTAATAACAGCAAAGAACCACAGGGAAAATGAAAATACGAAATATACACTTAAGTCCTGACTAGTTTCGTGATACTTCCTCAGAGGACTCTGAGGAAGTATCACGAAACTAGTCAGGACTTAAGTGTATATTTCGTATTTTCATTTTCCCTGTGGTTCTTTTACATATATATATATATATATATATATATATATATATATATATATATATATATATATATATATATATATATATATATATATATATATATATATATATATATGATAAATTTTTTGCACATTTAAACGTGTTTCTTTCATGTTTCAAATAAGCCATATATATTAATACATTAAAGTCTGGATTCTCTTAACAACCTCGGGATCAGAGCCCAAGGCGGAACCGCCCAAAGACTATGATATCGGACCGGCGGGGATTTGAACCCACGTCCAGGATATCTGTATGCCAGTGACCATACCACTCCGCCTTCGTGGCAGAGTGGTATGGTCACTGGCATACAGATATCCTGGACGAGGGTTCAAATCCCCGCCGGTCCGATATCATAGTCTTTGGGCGGTTCCGCCTTGGGCTCTGATCCCGAGGTCGTTAAGAGAATCCAGACTTTAATGTATTAATATATATGGCTTATTTGATATATATATATATATATATATATATATATATCAATATATATATATGTAAAATATGTGTACAGAGAGAGATGGGTTACAATGGTTGTAGTTTGGCAATGGCACCAGCCACACATTGAGATACTATTGCTAGAGAGTTATTGGGTCCTTTGACTGGCCAGGCATTACTACACTGGATTCCTCTCTCTGGTTAAGGCTCATTTTTCCTTTGCCGACACTTACACCGAATAGTCTGGCCTATTCTTTCCACATATCTCCTCTGTCCTCATACACCTAACAACACTAAGATTACCAAACAATTCTTCTTTGCTCAAGGGGTTAACTACTGCACTGAAGTTGTTCAGTGGCTACTTTCCTCTTTGTAGGGGTAGAGGAGACTCTTTAGCTATGGTAAGCAGCTCTCCTCAAGGAGAAGGATACTCCAAAATCAAACCATTGTTCTCTAGTCTTGGGTAGTGTTATAGCCTCTATACCATGTCTTCCACTGTCTTGGGGTAGAGTTCTTTTCCTTGGGGTACACTCAGGCACACTATTGTCTTATTTCTCTTCCTCTTCTTATTTTGAAGATTTTATAGCTTGTATATGAAAGATTCCTTTTAATGTTACTGGTCCTAAACTTCTCTTGTAACGTATTCATTTCCTTTCCTCACTGGGCTGTTTTCCCTGTTGGAGCCCCAGGGTTTATAACAGGCTTTTCTAACTAGAGTTGTGTTTAGCAAGTAATGATAATAATAATAATAATAATAATTATGATATTATTATTACTTGCTAAGCTACAACCCTAGCTGGAAAATCAGGATGCTACAAGCCCAAAAGGGCTCCAACAGGGAAAATAGCCCAGTGAGGAAAGGAAACAAGGAAAATTAAGTATTTTAAGAACAGTAACAATATAAAAATAGATATTCCCCATATAAATATAAAAACTTTAACAAGAAGAGGAATCGAAATAAGATAGAACAGTGTGCTCGAGTGTACCCTCGTGCAAAGATTTTATGATGTGTTTCTCTAACCTTGACATATCTATACAAAGAAGAGGGTGACCTGACAAGAATAAAGCATCAATTATGAAACTAGGTGAAAATGGTTTTTTGAAGCATCACTAGTTTTGTGAATAATTACAATTGGATGGCTGTAAAACCTACATTCAAGTGACAATGACAGATCTATCAAATGGACACCCGTATCTCAGTAAAGTCCTGGCTGATGTGGAGAATTCAAATTCAATGTAAAATTTACAAGAAATGGTTGAATTTATTTTGGGAGAAATGTTAAAGACCATCTGCATGGAAAATAGCTTAAGATTGTCTCCTACTGTATTTAGTGTGGCAGAAAATGCTAAAAGATAACCAAGTGTATTTTGTCATTACAGTATGTTTGGTCTTAAAATCTTTATAATCTTTTATATGGAACATTATATTTGCAAAAGACAAATGAATTACAAGAGTATATCAATTCAAAACCAGATTAAAGATTCATCAGGTGGTGGGGTAATGGTGAAAAAATCCTGATATCATTATTCACAGACCTAATTTAAGATCACTTCATACTGGAAATTTAGTAATTTAATATGTCAGCCTACTTAAAAAATAAAGAATCTATTGTTTCAATGTACTCAACAATGGTATCTGTTTGAAATCTGCTTACCATCTCATGACAACTGAGCTTTTAGTGACCAAGGAGCCAAGCTGCTCATAGAAATAGAAACTAAGATAATATAATTCATCCTACTTCTTATGATCTATGGAATGCAAGTATCTTTTTGATTGTTTTTCGTTATTAATTGTCAATGCTATTTTATAAAAAAAAATCTGATGAAAATCCATTTGGCAATGGATATTATAAGTAACAATGATGTCTTTAATATAATCTCAATTGAAATAACAGACATCTAAATTGAAGAGGTAGTTGAACAATAAAGACACAACTTACGTGAAGTTAAGCTGGCACGATGCAGCAGTGAAGTCCTTCTCAACTGGATTAAGATTGTCCAGGACTTACTTCATAGACTCTTCAATGCTGGTTTAGTATGTGGCCTACCTGGCTTATTAGGTAAGGTAAGTTAGGTAAGGTTGGGTTAGGTTATGTTAGGCCACATACTAACACAGAATTTCGTTGGCCATATTCAAAACTAGGCCACATACTAAACGGGCACCGACTCCTCTTTTGTTTTAAAGTGTGTTCACTTCAGATTTTGTTAAAAACAGCTGTTCGTTACACATGTCGAAGCATTACAATACTGTATTGCAATCGAACATATTTTGCAGCTTTGAAGGATATTACTGTATAACTAAAATTTCATTAATATCCCTCTATTGTATTTTTTCAAATATTAAAAATATGGGACAAAGGGTGTCCTTGAAAGGGTTGATATGGAACATTGAGCAAATGTCATAGATATGGGGCAATCCCATCAAATAGGGTATGTCTGGTCACCCTAATGCCTCTGAACAACCTCACAGACCCCAACGCTAGGCTATAGATCTCAAGTTCATTATTTTGTGAAAATCAAACTTGAAGAGAATGTTAGGTGATTGTGCCTATCATTACAATACTGTACAGTCTGGTTGGATGCTCTCGAGAAAAAAAATTTGACCCTGATCACCAAGTAGTCCTATGCCTGTAACTTTATCTTGACTAATGTCAAGATAAAGTTACAGGGATTTTGACATAGGAAAAATCTATTTTTGGGTGAGATAGCCATGTCGTCCTGATGGAAGTTCCCTTCGGCTGCTTCCTACTGTATAATATTTCTGGGAGTGATATTACAAGAGAATTACCGTCAGGTATCACAGGGTTCCAACCCCCGGAACGACTATCCGAAGATATCGTGTATAATCAGGGACGTATTCGAAGATAACCATAGATATTTGAACCCCTAATAGATTTTACCCAGTCTAATCCCCTAAATGGAAGGATAAGTGAGGAGCTTGACATTAAGAAATGAACTTAGAACCTATTTGTCAATCAATAATTTGTTAAGGGGACGTGTACTTTATTGGGTTAGGCTAAGAAATTGTTTGTTAAAGACTGAAATTTTACAAGTAACCCTATTCAACAATCAGTTTTGACTTTTTAACGGTTCAATGACCCCAATTTATAGAGGAAATGGAAGAAAAAAAGCTTTCAATCATGACATAATGAAATTCTGAATGTTATTTTTTTCTACTGATAAGACCACTTCTTTATTCTTTATGTAAGCCATTGTTTTGGTGCCCATTTAGTATGTGGCCTACCTTTCGAATATGACCTACGAAATTCTATCTGTTTTAGTATGTGGCCTAACCTAACAAGCCAGGTAGGCCACATACTAAACCAGAATAATAATAAAAAAAAGGTAGACCACATACAAAACCGGCACCATTGATAACAAAACAAACAAAAAGGAAAAGATTATACGTTGTTAGTTACTATGTAAGCTATAAATTTTGGACTTTTTTTTTTTTTATAAAATAAATGAATATGAAGTCAATATTCTCAACCTTGTCTCACAAAATATTCAATATGATAATGACTATGATAGAAATAATGATGTTAATAAATTTTCTATAAAAATCATACCATATGCATCCGTCACTTTAAAAGAAACTAAAAGTGTGATTATGGAATTGAAAAGCAGTCATTAATAATAACCATTTGAATAATATCTAAAAGATATAGAAATATTCTCAGGCTACTGAAATATTATCTTTATATGTTTACAAATGAATTGGGATGAAAAAGAAACTTCTTGGCTAAATCATTTGAATGAAATAATAGTAATAATAATAATAATAATAATAATAATAATAATAATAATAATAATAATAATAATAATAATAATAATAATAATAATAATAATAATAATAATAATAATCTTTATTTCAGCAAAAGCCATATACAGAGTTACAATAAGGGTACAGTGATCTTACACTTTTGACATCGGTAAAAAAAATGGCTTGTGTAAATTTAACTCATCAGTAAAACAGAAACTCATAAACTGAAGAGCTAAAAAAATAAGCTCCCTTATCTAGAGCGTTTTGAACACAATGGCTCGCATGAACTTTACTCGTAGGCCAACAGCAGCCCATGACGTAGAGGAACTCTCTCACCTTATGCATTCTTAGCGGGAAATATCTAGCATCTCATTGGCTGATTCTTTTTCAGCTCTGATTGGAGGTTGTGTGTGACGTCATACAATCGTATTTTTATGAATGAATTTACCTGGGTAGGGGTAAAAAACTTATACTTATTGCAGATAAATTATCACCAAAATATTACAATTTATGTTATAATAACTCAAAATACTTATTAAATTATTAATGAAAAAAATAATAGGTTCTGTTAAAAGGGAGAGATGGAATAAATATGCCGTACTTGAAAGAAAACTTGTCTGTGTTCTGGCTACGATGTTAAATATGCGTGAGTTTGTCTGTTAAGCTGTCGTAAGCGATGGCAGCCACCAATCACAGCTGAGGAAGACATAACCAATCAGAGGACTAGAATTTACCACCATGAGAGAGTTCCGATATCTTTTGAGTTGCTGTTTGAAAAACCTTCCAAAATTTCCACAATATAGCCTTTAAACGCTCTAGCTCTGGGAAAAGAAAAATCTTGAATATTTTTTTTCTTTTCATTTCCAAGCTAATTAGGGCGGTTTTCTTCAAAATATATAGAAACAGTCCCTTATACGATCTTTTTTTATTAAAGGGATAATTTCTGATTACCAAACCAAATAAATTGATAAAATACGTCTCTGTGACGTCATGAAGAGTAGGATGAATTTTCCAGCTTTTCTAAATGACTGACTGGTCCCTAGTCTCTTTATTTGGTTTGAGTGAGAAACACGTAAGTTTTAGATGTTATTATCATATTGAGTTAAATAGTGAAGGAACTACAAGTATAATTAATTGTTGAACAGATCATTACCAAATATTTATCTTTAATAGGAAATACATCGTTGTAAGGGATAAGTGCCAACAGTATATATATTTCAGATAAATTATGATTTGTGTTACATATGACGTCATGCAGTCGTATTATTATTATTATTATTATTATTATTATTACTATCCAAACTACAACCCTAATTGGAAAAGCAAGATGCTATAAGCCCCGGGGCTCCAATAGGGAAAAATAGCCCAGTGAGGAAAGGAAATAAGGAAATAAATAACTGAAGAGAACAAATTAACAATAAATCATTCTAAAAAAGGTAATGTCAAAAGAGATATATCATATATAAACTATTAACAACGTCAACAACAAATATGTCATATATAAACTATAAAAAGACTCATGTCAGCCTGGTCAACAAAAAAGCATTTGCTCCAACTTTGAACTTTTGAAGTTCTACTGATTCAACAATATTATGAGGGAATTCATCTGCTGTGATTGGTTGTTGTATGTGACGTCATGCAATCGTATTTTTATAAATGAATTTAACTGGATACGGATAAAATACCTATAGCCTACATGTTATAGATAAGTTTACGGTTTAAAAATATTTTGTGGGTATGTTTAGCAAGGCTATTAAATTTTGTAATGAAATAAATAATGAATCTTGTTGAAGGCCATAAGTTACATGGATACGTCCAGGAGATACGTCATATTCAAAGGAATGTTTACAATTTGGCCAATCAGAAGACAGGAATTCACCGCCACGAGAGAGTTTTGCGGTTATATGAGATTGCTGTTTGTGTAGCCTGAACCCAATTTCCATAAAATTGTTTTCAAACGGAGCTGAAGATATATATATATATATATATATATATATATATATATATATATATATATATATATATATATATATATATATATATATATATATATATATATATATATATATATATATATATATATATATATATATATATATATATATATATATATATATATATATATAAAGGAAGACATATGTCTTGATAACGCATATCATATATCATTAAATTAAAGGAATAGATTCTATTTTTATATTCAGAAAATACGTCTCTGTGACGTCATCAGGAGTAGGATGAATTTTTAGTCTGTCTGTGCTTCTGAATTCTGGTTTGAGTGAGCTTATTATTATTATATCGAGCTTTAATGGGGGTTTATAGGTGACTGTAATTCGCATTTTGTTACCTTCTAAGTATAATATACCAAATCATAAATGTTTATTAAAAAAAACATGTCGTCTTAAGGGGTAGGGGTGAAATGCCAGCAGTATACATATTTCAGATGAATGTTGACTTAAAAACCGCAAATTTTATTCAAACAAGCTCAAAATAAAAATTTGATATCGAAATTGATCCTCTAAATATCGTTGCTATATGTAGGAAATAATGAAACGAAATTTCTCGTGTGACTTTAACTCGTTTGCCAACAGCAATCCATAAGTCAGAGGAACCCTCTCACCTTATGCATTCCCTTACCGGGAAATATTTGGCGTCTCATTGGTCGATTCGTCCTCTACTGTGATTGGTGGTTGTTTGTGACGTCAAGTCATCTTATAATTTATGAATGAAGTCAACTGGGCAGAGGTAAAATACCTATACTTATTGTAAATAAATCAAGCCTCAAAAATTATAATTTTTATAAGAATGATTCTTAAGATGTTATTGATTAAATAATAAAATAAATTTCGGATATTTTTCAAACGTTTAACCTGAATAAATGAGTTATTAAGAAGAAATAATTAACTTAGTTCTGGCAACGATGGTAAATGTGTATGTGGGAATTTGTAAATAAAGGCAACAACCAATCACAGCTGAGAAGATACAGCCAATCAGAGAACTGGAATATCGCGCCAAAAGAGAGTTCCGGGACCTTATGAGTTGCTGTATTGGAAACCTACCTGAATTTTCATAAAATCGTTTTTAAACGCTCTAGCTATAGGTGACGGAAGTGAAGACGTTTTACGTTTAAGGGAATTAGATACAGGCTACAGTATATTTTCTACAGAAGTTATAGAGAAAGTTCCTTACAAGATACTTATATAATATGTTTATCAGAGAGATACATTCTAATTACCAAATAATTATTTCTATTTACGTCTTTGTGACGTCATAAGGAGTAGGATGAATTTTACAGTTTGTTTAATTCTGTTTGCTGGATTGAGTGAAGTACTGAGTAACACGTAGATCATATTCGACATTCCAATTAATACTAATAATTATCGAGCTTATATAGTTAAAGAAAAATATGAAGGAAATTAAAATGATATTTTCAAAAATATATGGTGTCATAAAACATTTTTGTAATATTCTATCAGACGAATAGATTCTGAGACGTCACAAGAAGTAGGATAAACATTACATTTTTTTTTTCTAAATGGCTGATTAATTATATTTGTTGCATTGAGTGAGATAGGCTATTGAATAACAGATGGTCATTCTTCAATATTCAAGTAGACGCTATTATTATATCAAGTCTAGATGGTGAAGAATCTGCATTATTGTTATTCGCATTTTCTTGCATTTCATTCTGTTATTTGGTATATATATATATATATATATATATATATATATATATATATATATATATATATATATATATATATATATATATATATATATATATATATATATATATATACATACATATATATATATATATATATATATATATATATATATATATATATATATATATATATATATATATATATATACATATATATATATATATATATATATATATATATATATATATATATATATATATATATATATATATATATATATATGTGTGTGTGTGTGTGTGTGTGTGTGTGTGCCTCTTTACTGTTACAAAATTCAGAATCCTGTGTTTGATTTCTTCGTGGTAATAATTAATGTGTTTGCAGTAGTTGCAACATGTCTGCTAAATATAACGAAATAGGCCACTTTTGAATTATGTGATGTGTTTAGCGATAAAAAAAAATAGAGCGTTTTGTGAATCAAATAATGCAGTAGTACCTTATATAAACTACTTTTAAGTTATTACAAGAATGCCTGACTTAACAGAATTTGCCAAACAATTTAAAGTAATTATGAAAAGGTAAGAGTTAATCAATGTACAGCTATGGTACTTTTAGATCCTCTGCTCGAAATTTCATATATTAAATTATTTCATGAGGACAATGTCTTATATTGAATGAGAGCAAAATAATTAACTTTCATAACCCCATTCATTGGTTTTATATTTTTATCAACCTTTAATTTGCAATATTACCGTAAATAACTAAGAA
Source organism: Palaemon carinicauda (assembly GCF_036898095.1). Classification (NCBI taxonomy): domain Eukaryota; kingdom Metazoa; phylum Arthropoda; class Malacostraca; order Decapoda; family Palaemonidae; genus Palaemon; species Palaemon carinicauda. Next base: position 129,917,928 of record NC_090739.1, read on the forward strand.
GAAGAAGTGCCATGACGTCATTAGCGGGAACAATTTGAGTAAATTTCTTCGTAACAAAGTAAACAAACTGTGCTGTCGATAATCGGTTTTACTAGTACTCAGGTTGTGATATCCATTGGTAGATGAAGCAATTGACCTCAATCTTATCCTGAAGGAATTGAAGATATGTTGGAATTAAATGAAGAAAACCGTTTACTAGACGAGGTCATTAGATTACTTGAGGTAAGTGACGAGTGTCACTCTATTTAGTGTGACCCTGTGTTTCCCAGGCTCAGTAATTTTGACATGCTTATTTTTTCTCACAAGAAATGGTTATTTTTCTATATGTGACTAACAGTTTGAGCGTAGATAGCCTGAGAGGTCGCAATGTCTAAATATCTTATACAAGACCATATGTTCATCTTATGTCTTAATATAGTAAATTATATTTTGGAGCCTTTGTATATCAGCGGCCAGTTCCTCCTGCGTGCATAAAAGATGGGCACTAACTCACCTAAAATTCCTCTCCCTAACCTAACCTTCAAGCCATATCTTTACCTACTTACCTAGCGAGGGGGTGATAACGGCTCCCTGCATCCCCTTTTTAAGCTGTCGTATTCTTAGTCGGCTGTCATCAGACATACAGGTGGCCGCTTGCAATTTTGTTAATCTCATTTGACATATATCCTATTTTTCTCTATTTTCATATTTGCTTCTATGTTTTTTTTTTTTTGGTAATTTTGTATATTATTCCATGGTAATGTAACCTAGGAAAAATACTACTGTTTCTTACAGAAAAAATTACGATCTCTTTAAAAATGACACTCGTTTCCGTCGCAAATGAATAGTTTCAGAAATATATATACATCTATATCCTTGGGGGACCCCCAGTGGGAACTCGGGGTTTTGGGTGGGAAAAACATACTGGGGAAACGATATATAATTGTTTTCCTATAGTAAATAACGTAAATTAAGGGAATTTGATGTTCATTTCAATGGAAACAAACAGATCAACCAATTCGGATAACTTTAAGATGCACGGTGTCACTTCTCTTACGAACGAACGATAACATTAGCAACGTTACCAATAATACACAGTGTTACCAACGTTGACGTATGGTACACAGAGTTACCAACGGCACGTTGACATTACTAAAGATAGTAATGATAGATATTTCCATGTATTAAATAATTTCTCCATATAAGTTTTACTCAATATATAAAATGTACAAAAAGGGCACAGAACCTAACAAACCCACCTAACCTAGCCTAGTAGTATGACAGGTCACAAAATAACATTTGATCTACATCGGACATTGGCAGCACTGGTTACTGTATTTTTTCATGACACAATCTTTGCAACGGCGCCTCCAAAGTTTATTCATATATACTGTTTTGTATTTTCCTCCAGTTATTATAATTTCAAGAAGGTAATGTATAGAGAAGAAAAGGCTTGTTTTACGTATATATATCGATTCCCCAGTATGTTTTCCCCACCCAAAACCCCGAGTTCCCACTGGGGGTCCCCCATTATTGGAGGATATAGATGTATATTTATTTCTGAAACTATTAATTTGCGACGGGAACGAGTGTCATTTTCGAAGAGAGTGTAATTTTTTCTATAAGAAACAGTAGTTTTTTTCCTAGGTTACATTACCATGGAATAATATACAATGAAACCTATTTTTTTATTGGCCTGTTTTTTTTTCTAAATAGGGTTACAGCATGGTATGTAATGATAATGATTTGTTATACTGTACAGTCAAACCTGCGCTAGTGAGGCTCCCTGGGGAATCTAGTTTTATTATAGTTATGGATGGTATAAGGTATTCTACTAAAAAAAAACAGGTGTTTCCTACTGAAAAACACCTGTTGTCTTTGAAGAGAGCAACTGGTTGTTTGGTTTGTTTGCCGTTGAAATGAAGGTCAAATTCAGTGAAAGCTCCTTAGTAGGAAAAACTATTTTTTCTGTTCGAAGTATTGTTCCGTCCGTATCTAGAACTTTACTGTGGCAAAAATCAATTGTTAAAGTTTAGAACTGCTGCATATGTACAATATATCATCTATTTTGATGTAAAGAGTCAATTTTTCTCAGAAACTTGAATTTAATTGTATTTCACTGGTTTGTTTATCATACTTATCTGTTTCCTACCTTAGTAGAATTAATACTATTCTTACTTCTGGGTTGAGTTAAAGGTAGCTACTTACTGTTTACTGTGCATACCTTAAGCCTACATTCACATTGAATATGTCAGATAAACATTGACAGGGTTAGGTTAAAAATAGACAAGTTTAGGTCAAGCAATTTGAGGTTAGGTTAGATTCGGCTGTTTAAGAAATGCCTACAAAGTTATGAGACAATTCTTTTCGAAGGTTTTTGTAGGATTGCTTGATTGATTCTTTAAAAAAATTTGCTTGTTTAAGGCTTCAAGTCACTTTTATGTTAGTCTATGCTGAAATTGCTTAAAGGCCATCTAGCCAAACAAATGCATGGAAAAAGATTCTGGCACGGCCTCACGAATTCAGAGGAATTGATTTGACACTAGCTTTTAAGAGGAACTTGCTAGTGGTACAAGTACTAATGGCCGGAGTCTGGAAACGTCAACAAAAGCTTTATAAGCCACTACTTTATATGCAGGAATATATTGTACTTGCAAGACTTTTTGTACCTTTTCAATGGACCTGTGATAGCAGCTAGTGTAACATATCTAGCTCCTTACGGAACAAGAAGCATCTCATCTAAGGTAACGGTCATGACAATAGACTAGAATAATACGTAGTTTTTAATCTTTTTCCTCTCTTGCCTCCCCTCTGTGGATGTGTTACAGTTGTGCTGTTATTGCTGGATCAGACATTGTGAGATAGGTAAGCTTCCACACCAACCACTTTTCTATATAAAATGATATACAGTAGACATTTCTCCCCCATCCTCTTTATGATGGGAAGGATGGTTTGTTTGTAGAACCCATTAATTCATATTGGCACTACATTTTGACAGCATGTCCTTACAAGGATATAGGTCTTCTGTGACTTGACATGCCAGATTCAAAACCAACCAGCCTGGTTCTATGGGCTTACTCCCACCTAAAAGAAATGCTCTGTATTTATGTAGGAACAGATCACAATTTTTAAAATTGATTTGTATTTTCCCCGACTATGCAAATCTAAGTCCTTCAAGTTTCACGTTTTGCCTCAACCACCCAATATGCTCTAGGTGAAGGTCAAATTGGTATCTCGGTGCTCTGGCAGTGGAGTGCTGCTTCCCTGCCACCCGTCAGTAACTACTGACACCTCGTTATTAATTTTAACTGCCATTTCAGCCAAACTGAAATACTTTTAATAAAGGACTTGGGTAAGTACTGTATATATGGGAAAATATAAGATTTTTCTTAATTCTTTTAAGATATGCTTTCTGTTTCAACCACCCCTCAAGTCCTAGTTGTTCTGTAACCGAAATACAAACCACGTTATTTAATTAGGGTATTACTTTCGGCGTAGCTGAAATGACGAGCCATTAGTTTTTTAATGAGGGTTTACTACCCCTCGCTAGTTAGTGAGGGGGTAGGGGAGGGGTAGCTAGCTACCCCTCCCCCCCTCACACACCGGTGAGTAGCTCACTTTGCTTTTGGCTCGGGTGATGAACAGACGTGTCTGCTCCCACCCTCGCTTATTGACAGCCTTAATCTTTTTGCTTTTTCTTTGCAGTGTGTGCTTGGAAGTTGGCCTCTACCATTATGCGGAAGTGCCCCGGATTACCTGACCGCCCTTGTGGTATATATATGTCGGCGGTTGAAACCGACCCTCGCACCTTATGTCCGTTTTGCAGGGGCCAACGGTGTGATAGAGACAAAGTGTGTAGGGAGTGGTCTACCTCCCAGTGGGAAAGGTTTTCCCGGCGCTGGAAGAAGAAGTCCAAAAGGGATCAAGGGATCTTTCTCCTTCAAGGGTTTCCTTGAAGAAAGAAAATTCCAAGGACTCTTCTTCCGTAGCCCGAACCTCCTCCGAAGCTCCCACTCGACCGGTCTCTTCCGAGAGGCCGTCAAGTGGTAGCGTAGGCCGTTCTTTTGTTGACCAACCTCGGGGTTCGGGAGAGGGAGTTGCCTCCCATAGCAAGGCAGCTCCTCCTCCTCCCACGGGGGAGGATTTATCTACTAACACTGTTGCTAATGATGATTTGTTGCAGCTTTGGGCTTCCTTGGGGCTTAAGGGCTCGCCCTCCAGGGAAGCCCTGTTTGACATAATCAAGTTGGGGGCTGCTGTCAAACAGTCGCTGGCGGTAGCAGAGGTTGACCCTGTCTATCGTCAACGCCTTGTTATGGCAGGGGCCTCCGACGAGGTAGGTCAAACCCCTGCCTTGGTTCCTGATGCAGCTGAAGGCTTAGTTTCTCCCTACGAACATCCTTCGAGGGAGGAGCTAAGTCCAACTGTCTCTCCTGCAGTTGATTCTCCCCCTCGGGGGAGTTCACTGACAGAGACTCCTCTTCGGAGCACTGACGATGGTCTGCCTGCCGCCCTCAGAGGACATATTCGTCGGAAGCTCCTCTTCGCCATAGAGGCCTTCCTTCTCCTCACAAAGAAGTTAGGAGGCGCCTCTTCGGCTCTTCTCCGTCGCAGTCCCCCGCAGAGGATCTTCCTCGCTTTGCACCGACCGTTGCAGTTACATCCATGGACCTCTCTGCTGATCGTTCTCCTTCGCCTGCCAGACCTTCGGACCTGCCGTCTCCATTACTGACTGCTGACGTGCTTTGGGCGCCCACGCATCCCGTTATCCAGCGGGCACCGGTCCCTTCGGCGCAAAAGGGGCTTTCTCACAATCTGAGCAAGTCCCTTAAGCGCCAGGTATCCCTTGCGCTCCAACGTTCTTCTGCGCGCTTGTGCGCAATTGCGCGCAAGCGCTCGCTTGCGGTGAAGTCCTCTCTTCTCAGAACTTCATCCTCGGAGACAATGCCCCAGAGACCTTCTGCAGCTGAGACTACTCGCCATCGCTCTCCTGCTCGCCAGCGCTCTCCTGCTCGCCAGTGCTCACCTGCGCGCCAGCGTTCTCTTGCTCCCCAGCGCTCTCCTGTTCGCCAGCGTACAACTGTGCGCCCACTATCTCCTGCTCGCCAGCGCTCTTCACCTGCGCGCCCACGATCTCCGGATCTGGGCGCAAGAAGGAAGAACCGAGTTTCTCCTTCTCTTCAGTCATCACCTATGCGCCATCGCGCGCAGACACCAGTTCCCGCTGTGCGCCCTCCTGCACGTCCACGCGCTAGGGGTAACACCCCCTGCGAGTGGGTGCTCGCCTAGAGCTCGCCGAGATCCTGCGCGCGCTCGCGAACAATCTCCATTGCGCGTGCAAACGCTTGCACTCCCGCCTGCGCTTCCTGCTTCTCCAGATCGCACAACTGCACGCCATTGATCTCTTGAGTGCTCGCGCGCGCCATCGCTGACCAGCACGCCAGCGCGCCCTCTCGCCATCTCTGAGATCTCCTACACGCCCGCGCGCACCCTCACCTGTGCGCAGTCTCTTGCCTACACGCCCTACGTGCCATCGTTCGCCTGGGCGCCATCGCTCGCCTGGGCGCCATCGCTCGCCTGGGCGCAATCGCTCACTAGACAACAAGATCTACCAGTTCAAGGTGCTGTGTTTCGGTCTCTCCACAGCACCTCAGGTATTCACCAGGGTGTTCACTCGGATTTCTTCGTGGGCACACAGGATCGGCATCCGTCTCCTCCGCTATCTGGACGACTGGCTGATCCTGGCAGACTCGGAGTCGACCCTTCTTCGACACCGAGACAAGCTTCTGGGACTTTGCCAAGATCTAGGGATCATGGTAAATCTCGAGAAGTCTTCACTGCTTCCAACTCAACGACTGGTATATCTAGGCATGATCTTGGACACCAATCTCCACAAAGCCTCTCATCAGACGACAGGATAGCAAGGCTGAGGAGGGTCGCAGTTCCTTTCCTCAGACGAGAAGAACTCCCAGCCCAATCGTGGTTACGTCTCCTTGGTCACCTTTCTTCTCTGGTCCGTCTAGTTCCAAATGGTCGCCTCAGGATGAGATCCCTGCAATGGCGACTCAAGTCCCGGTGGAATCAAGGACACGATTCCCCGGACATCTTGGTCCCGATGGGTCCTGCGGAACGGAGGGATCTTCAGTGGTGGTTGACAGAGGAAAACCTACGAAAGGGAGTGGATCTTCTCGTCCTCTCCCCGGATTGATGCTGTTTTCAAACGCCTCAAAAAAAAAGGGTGGGGGTCCCACGTTCTGGACCTCAGGCCTATGGTCAGAATTAGAAAAGTGCCTCCACATAAACCTGCTAGAAATGAAGACTGTGTATCTGGCACTTCAGCAGTTCCAACAATACCTGATGGGTCACTCCGTGGTGGTGATGAGCGACAACACCACGGTAGTGGCTTACATCAACAAGCAGGGAGGTACCTTTTCACAGCAGCTATCCCATCTTGCAGTAGAGATACTGAGATGAACCGAAGTCCACTCGATTTCACTATCAGCTTGCTTCATTCCAGGCAAGAGGAATTTGCTCGCCGACAGTCTGAGCAGGGCATCGCAGATAGTGAGTACCAAGTGGTCTTTGGATCGTCTAGTAGCCAACGAAGTCCTGACTTTGTGGGGTTCCCCGACGGTGGATCTGTTCGCGACAGCCTTGAATTTCAAGCTCCTGCTGTACTGCTCCCCAGTCCCAGACCTCAAGGCACTCTGGCAAGATGCCTTTCAACAACGGTGGGACAACATCGACGTCTACGCATTTCCCCCGTTCTGTCTGATGAGAAGGGTACTCAACAAGACCAGAATATCGGTCAACCTTTCGATGACCTTAATAGCTCCGCTATGGCATCACGCAGAGTGGTTCCGTGCCGTTCTGCAGCTCCTGATGGAACTACGAATTTGTCATGTTTAAGGTCAAAGTGGGAACTTGGTGGGCTGTCAGATGGGCAGGCTCACCCTCCAGTCTCCTGCAAACTATCTCAACCTCGTTAAGTTTCAACAGCTGCATCCATCTTAGCTGAAAGCTTACTTATTAAAGAACTCGGGTGTGTTTACTTAGGAAAAATACCAATTACTTTAAAATTTTGTGATATATTAGGTTAGTGTAAATATGCATGGGAGCATAGCTTCAGGCAAGGGGAATTTACTGTAGATTAGGTTAGCCTAATTGAACTAAGTCATAACAAGAAATTAAAAAGCGTTTATTGCATAGCACCTAAACCATTCAGTTAGCTTCCTTAAGAACTAATGTCAGAAAAACTAGGATTGTTTCAGTGAATCATCCTAGATTTTTCCCTTCTTGGTATGATACTTCGACTACCCCCATATAGGTACAGTCAGCCCTCCATTTTTGTGGGTTCTTTCTTCGTAATTTTGACCTTTCATGATATAGAGAACCGTATAATCTATGGAATAAAAAAATCACATTTGTGTGTTTGCGAGAAGTACTCTTGCGGGGCAACAATATCACACAGCCCGCGTTCCTGTGCACCCACTCGCTTCGCGCCACTTTTCGCTTTGCTCCACTACTCTCTCCGCTCAGAATGACATCCCATCTCTTGCTGACTTGGCCTTAGTCTTGCATTGTCTCTCCTTGTTTGTGCATTCGCCTGCTTTGGTCCCTTTTGAGCAGAATCACATTTGCATGTAAAAATGTTATGTATATGTATACAGTACAGTAGTACAAACTCTTGTACACTGTTTATATTTACTCGATAATGTACTGTAGATGTGCGATTTCTTACAAGAGACTGTTCATCAAACGTTGCGTCATGCTTCAAGACTGCGTAGAACTTCATACGAAAATTGTTAGTGGTCTTTTTATAAAATATGTACTCTTTGTTAATCTTAAATACAGTATCATTGTGTACAGATTATACAGTACTGTATGTATATTACTACTGTACTCTACAATATGTGAATATAGTCTACGTGTGCAGTGAGTTGTCAAACTGTGCAAGTCGTCCAAATTAAAACAGTTAAGCTGTACAGTATTGTATTGATAGTACAGTGATGCCTCACAACCCGAAATTAATTGGTTCCGTAATGGTTTTCGTAACGTGATTTTTTCATCTTGTGAGTTGCCTTTTACATGTAAATAGCCTAATTCGTTCCAGACCCTACAAAAACACCACATTAAATTATAAAAAACGGATTTTGAGCGAAGCGAAAAATCTATTTTTGGGTGAGATGGCCATGTCGTCCTGATGGAAGTTCCTATAGGGTAGCGTCCTAGGGTATATTACAACTACGGCGATATTCCCAGAGAATTTACCTTAAGGTACCCAGAATTCTAACTCCTGGAGCGAATATCCCTACCAGGGATATCGTGAAATATCAGAGGACGTATTCTTCACACGCCACATGGCAATCTGCACCTCGAACAGAGATAACACTTCGAAGGGGTCAATCGGCAAGAAAACGAAAACGAGAAAGAAAAAGGAGAGCCGTTCGCAAGGCTCTCTCTTCTCCCGTTTCGTAAGCGTGCATTGCGCCGATTCTAGCGCCATCTGTATTCCTTGTAGCGATACACGAGGTGCTACAGATACTGTATGTAGGGAAGGGTCCTACAGCCCTTTCATAGAAAGGGAAGGGCGGGTCCATCAGGACGACATGGCCATCTCACCCAAAAATAGATTTTTCGCTTCGCTTAAAATACATTTTTTGGGCTCAAGCCATGTCGTCCTGATGGAAGTATACCAGAGCATTACTGTATCTGTGGATTCTCAGAACGTGCCGTACTCCCGGAGGTATTTCCCCGGTCGACTAGACCAAGAGACCTAAGATGTTACCGTTATACATCTTTTCAACTAACCATAAACCATGTTAGAGCTTCCTGCCCCCTACAGGGAAGAGTCCTACTAGACTCTGGAAAAGTCTCGAAGAGTACATATACCTATGTATGAATACCAGGCAAGCCAATATAGTGGTCTCACCCTATATTAAGTAAAGCATAGTTTGTAAAGAACCACTGCGTCAATATGAAATATCGACCAGTTCTCCGCTCAATACTTGTACAGTATTGGACAAAGGTTTATATCCGCATAGGAGGAAACTTGTAAATCCGCCACCGTCCCCTTATGGGATGGAGTCCTCCCGCTAAGGGAAAGCATAAACCAATGCAACATTAGCTTGCATAAAGGAACAATCTATTAGAATTATCCCAGATAAATATACATAGAATGAATGCTCAATTATACCAATAAATTGACACAGGTGAAGGAGACGCAAGGTTCTCAAGAACAAGGTTATTGACAGACAATAAATAGACAGGTTAACAACAATTATATATATATATATATAAGGAGAGGATAACCAAAACTTTAAGCATAAGTATGATAGTAAACAGAAACTTGTTTATCTGAAAGAAAAACATTAGTGCCACTTTTACCATACCGAGGTATCAAAGTCATAAAAGTCTGTATTACTAATCAGTCACATTAGCGTTAGAAACGCTCGGCACACATGTCTGCACTTATGCTAGGTTCACCTTTGGAAGTGGAACAGTCAACGTGGGCAACTCAGTGCCCTCACTTAGTTTGTAGCACAGTATGTAACTACACACTCACCCTGGAATTAATCGTCCCAATTAAAACCACTGTTCCTCGCAGAGTTAAACAGCAGGGTTAACGACGCAACCCACTGCTACCACAGATCTCTTTAGTTGCTCCACTTGCTTCGCATAGTGGCGAAAGAACACTCTGGAAGACTTCCAGCCAGTGTATGAACGAAGATGTTCAAAATCCATACAATTAAAGAAATTTAAGGATGAGGCAACTTTCCTCGGATCGTGACCTGCGGGTGTACTGTCAGGATCCGCTCTGCGAATAAAATATGTGATTTTCGCCCTGAGTTGATTCAGTGATAAATTTGAGCCTGATGTTTCTCCCCTGAATAGTTGACCACCCTTGAAGTCTGAAGTTCTACGAAGATAGACCTTTAGGCATTCTACTGGACATAGAGATGCATCTTCTTTCAGAGGGCAGATTCTCCAGGGACCCCACCTGTTGGTGGGTAACTCATTCTTGGCGAGAAACGTAGGATCCGGAAACAGGTTCAGTTCTCCCCCATCCAGGAACTGAACACGACCTTCCTCTCTCGAGAGGGCTACAATCTCACTAACCCTGGCCCCGGACGCGAGTGCAAATAGGAAAATAACTTTTTGGGTTAAATCCTTTAACGCACACTCCTCATTGCTCAACAGAGAAGCGAAATGAAGAACTTTGTCTAAAGACCATGAAATGGGCTTTGGAGGTGCTGAAGGTCTGAGCCTAGCGCAGGCTTTCGGAACTTTATTAAAGATCTCGTTAGCGAGGTCAACCTGGAAGGCATATAGAATGGGTCTTGCCAAAGCAGACTTACACGTCGAAATCGTGTTAGCTGCCAACCCTTGACCATGGAGGTGGATGAAGAAAGATAAGCAGAAGTCCGTTGAGATCTCCTGCGGATTCTTTGCCTTGACAAAGGCCACCCATTTTCTCCAAGATGACTCATATTGCCTTCTAGTAGATTTGCACTTATATTCCTCTAGGAAGTCTATGCTGGCTTTCGAAATCCCGAAACGCTTTCTCACCGCTAGGGAGAGAAAATCATGAGCTGCAGGGTCCGGGTTTTCTGTAATGAAGCGCAGACAGTCGACTTCTGGACTCGCTGGGTCAGAACTGGATCTGGTAGTGGTAGAAACTTCAACCGTAGTTCCAATGCCAGGGGGAACCACACGCTATTCGGCCACTTGTGGGCCACTATTGCCGCTACCCCCTTGAAGGATCTCAGTTTGTTGAGGACTCTCAACAGAAGGTTGTGAGGAGGGAACAGATAAATCCTGGACCATCTGTTCCAGTCGAGGGACATCGCGTCCACTGCTTCCGCTAAGGGGTCCTCGTACGGGGACACGTACAGGGGCAACTTCTTGTTGTCTTTCGTCGCAAAGAGGTCTATCTGCAGTTCTGGGACTTGACTCAAGATGAAGGAGAATGATCCTGCATCTAGGGACCATTCCGACTATCGGTGTGAACCTGGATAGAGCGTCCGCTGTCACATTGCGGACTCCTTGAAAGTGAACTGCCGACAGGTACCACTTCTTCTTTTCCGCCAATCGGAAGATGGCCAACATTACCTGGTTGAGAGGTGGTGACCTTGATCCTTGTCGATTCAAGCATCTCACAACTACCTCGCTGTCCAGCACCAACCTTATGTGGATCGAGTGACGCGGGGAGACTTTCTTTAAGGTAAGGAGCACTGCCATAGCTTCTAGAAAGTTTATGTGAAAGGTCTTGAATAGCTTGGACCAAGTCCCCTGGACCTTTTTCCGATGAGAGTGACCTCCCCATCCCTCCTTCAAGACGTCTGAGTGAATTGTCACCGACGGGGGAGGTGGCTGAAGAAGAACAGACTTCTTTAGATGTCTGGCTTGGGACCAAGGCCTGAGAAGAGTACGTAGACGAAGCGGAACTGGTCTTCTCAGATCTCTTCACGCGTTTGATGCATAACTTCTCCAAACTCCGGTTGCATCCTTTAGCTGTGCTCTTAGCACCGGGTCTGTCACCGAAGCAAACTGGAGAGAACCCAGTACTCTCTCCTGTTCGCGTCTTGATATCCTTTCGGAATCTAGAAGTCTCTTGACAGAACCCGCTATCTCCTTCCTTTTCTTCGCCGGGATGGAGAAACGGTGTAACATTAGGTCCCAGTGGATTCCCAGCCACTGGAACTTTTGAGATGGAGAAAGTCGAGACTTTTTTCTGTTGATCTTGAAGCCTAGATACTCTAGGAACTGGATCACTTGAATGGAAGCTTGCAAGCATTCTGTCTTGGATGCTGCCCACACCAGCCAGTCGTCCAGGTAGGCTACTACCTGAATTCCCTTTAGGCGTAATTGTTTGAGAGCTACGCTCGCAAGCTTCGTGAAGATCCTTGGAGCTATATTTAGCCCGAATGGCATGGCTCTGAAGGCGTATAGTCTTCGTTGTAGCTTGAACCCTAGGTAGGGGGAGAGTCGACGGTTGATTGGAACATGCCAATAGGCGTCTGACAAGTCTATGGAGACGGTATATGCCCTCTTGGGCAGTAAGGTCCTTATGTGTTGCAGTGTTAGCATCTTGAACTTGCAGTTCACTATGAACTTGTTGAGTGGCGACAAGTCCAGAATGACTCTGAGTTTTTCCGAGTCCTTCTTGGGAACACAAAACAGCCTCCCTTGGAATTTGATGGACTTTACCCTTCGGATCACTTTTTTCTCCAACAGATCTTGGATGTACTCCTCCAGAACGGGGGTGGAGTGTTGGAAAAACCGAGGGCACGGGGGTGGAGTGCTGTACCAGCTCCAGCCCAGTCCATTCTTGAGTAGGCTGTGGGCCCAGGGATCGAAGGTCCACCGATCCCGAAAATTCTGAAGTCTCCCTCCTACCGGTATCATCTCACTTGGACTGTTGTCCTGAGGTCTTGCCTCCCTGACCACGACCACCCCTGAATCCCCTTCCCCTTGAGGGGCGCCTAGACGAGCCTCTGGCTGCTCCTCTAGGCTTTGCTCGAAAGGAAGTTGACTGCCCTTCGAACGTTGGGTTGAATGCCGGGGACTGCGTCGACATGGCCTGGGGTACCCACTGGAATGTGGTCGGGGTTTGTGCCACCATCTGGGGCACTGAAGGCATCGGCAATTGCTGTTGCTGTTGCTGTCCAAATGGCTTGGCTGGCCGAGACGGTAGCCTAGTCCTCTTAGTCTTCCTCTTTGGTTGGGGACCCTCATCCGGGGAAGACTTTCTCTTGATAGACAGGCCCCACTTCTGGAGAAGGTTTCTATTCTCCGTGGCGGCCTTATCAACAACTTCTTTGACCAATTCGTTAGGGAAAAGGTCTTTGCCCCAAATGTTGGAGGAGATTAGTTTCCTTGGCTCGTGCCTCACCGTAGCCGAGGTGAACACGAACTCCCTACTAGCTCTCCTCGCCCTGACGAAGCTGTAAAGATCCTTCGTCACTGTGGCCAGATGAGTCTTGGCCACTACCATGAACATTTCATGGACCTTGGGGTCACTTGCCATCGTCTCAAGAGTGGTCTGAAGAGACATTGAGGCAGCCAGTCTTTCTTTTGTCTCGAGCTCTCTCCGCAAAAGAAAGTCAGACAGCTTAGGGAGGTTCTCACCGAACTGACGTCCGGCAATATCAGCCTCCAACTTCCCGACTGAGAAGGTAAGATGGACGTCCTGCCAGTCCTTGTGGTCCATAGGTAGGGCCAGCGACAAGGGTTTACACTCCTCCAGGGAGGGGCAAGGCTTGCCAGCCTCGACTGCTTTTAATACAGCCGCAAACCCTTTCTGCAAAAAGGGGAAGGCTCTAGCAGGAGAGGACACAAAGGAAGGGAGCTTCTTACTCAATGCAGCTACCTTTGAGTTCGTGAAGCCCCTCTCTTTCATCGAAGATGAAAGCAAAGCTTGAGCCTTAGCATGGTCCATCACTATGACCTCCTTCGGCTCTGTCTCCTCCTTTGAAGCTGGTTCCTTCCTCAACCGGACATAACAGTCCGGATATGACCCTTTGCTGGGCCAGAATTCCACCTCCTCTAGGGGAACTGAACCCAACTTATCCGACATGACGATCTTTCCAGTCGTCATCGGCATGTGCTCAGCATATCTCCACGGGTTAGCATCTGAGCACAAGGGAAGGTCTTTCACATTGAGCCTTTTCTGGGGCCCACGTGATGCTGCAAGCTTCTGCATCTGCAGTTCCATTGCAGCCGCCTTCTCAATATTCTCCTTCTGCATTTGTTGGATCATTCAACAATGGAGGAGAGGGCCTGTCCCAGCTCTACTGGGAGAGCGGACAATGTTGAGGGAATAGGTTCAGGGATCTGAACCGGAGCAGCCGACACCTCGTCGGCCTCTTCCTCTACAATGTCTGGGGCTTGATCTTCATCCTGGCCTCCTGCCAGGAGGTCTTCCTCCAGACGCTCGGACACGTCTGACATCCTGTCGTCCAACTGGATGTCTTGCAAGGCGACCGCGACTTCAGCATCCACCTGGTTCTGAACTTGGGGGATCTCCTCTTGAGGCTGGGGAATCACTGCATCAGCTGATGCCCTAGGGAAAAGGTAAGCCCTCATCTTCTCACTTGGAAGATAAGGTCCAGAGGTGTTCTTCTGGAAGCCCCTTACCCAGGTACGAAGCTTCTCCCTTGCTATATCCCTTGATTCCGCCGTCCTAGGGGAATCAAAAGCCTCAGTAATCAGGTTAGAGCACACGGTACATACCTGAGGGTCCCAATACCGGAGATCACCCTTGGAGACAGCGCATGCTGCGTGCCTCCTACATAACTCATGTCCGCAGAAGTTCTTACTGCGGACGTTGCAGAAAGCACTTCCGCACTTCGGACGTTCCTCCTGTAAAGAGAAGAAATTTCCATGAGTATCAAGTGAACTACGTATCACTGGATATGCACAGTTTAGCATAACAAATCAGAAAGGAAAGACACACACTTGTGTTTCCCGCACAACCAATTGTTGCAGCCTTCCAGATAATAAAATCGTATGGTTAATCTGTCCTAGAGTAACCAATGACAAATTTCCAGAGAAAACAGGTGGAGCTCACACCTAAGATATGATTTTAAAATACCGGATAATAGACAAGAAAGAACTCACTTTCTTATCTGTAAGGCAACACCAAAGGGCTGTGCAAGACAACACAAAAGTGTTAGAACACACAGTGTTGTACCAATACCATACTATAGTTTTCTCCCTACAGTATATGCTATACTGAAGAATACTGGTACAGTATAGAAGGTAATGCGCCGGCCGGCACACACCATAACTAGCTTTAAAGTATACTACTTAACAGCTATAAGGCGGCAGAACGCTGGTTCAAATGCATGTGCCGGCCGGCAACAGCCAATGTCGGCCGGCAATGACTGCCGGCCGGCAACTACACAAGGTAGCACCCGGCTGCCGGCCACCGCTCGTAGCGACCGGCAGACAAGGGCGTGACAATAGCTGGCCGGCAAAGGTACACAACCGATGCCAGCCAGCAGCAAAAGAACCAGAGAACTCCGACTGCCCGGCTGCCGGCCACATAGGCCGGCAGCCGGGTCTGGTACAGCACTAGAAGAAAACAGAATGGATGCCAGGATAAGAGAGTATACTACCTCCAAGCCCGGCAATCCGAAAGAGTGCATAAAAGGAAGGGGAGAATCTATTTCAGGCTTCCTGACCAATGCCGTCTGGCTCTACAGACAGACATGGGTGAGGGACCAAGGGAGGTCCGGGCAGCACTCAAAGCAGAAGACCTTTGCCGGCCGGCAAGGGACCGAGTCAATTCCACATCCTAACCTGTACTAGGTCAGATGTAGAATGATGTACAGTACTGTAACGGCTAGGCCATTACAGAGATAGAGGGGGAAGGGACAAAGAGGGTCCTACCAACCTTGCTTTAGTAAAGAATCACCCGCAGCCAAGAAAACTCATCTTAGCCTAAGGGAGATCCAAGAGGGGAGGCCAGCAATACTTGCCAACCCCCACTGAACCAAAGCAAGGAAGGTGTTGCTACTCCCAGGGAAAGGATCTCATCCTCCCACCGAGAACAGCAACAAGGACTAGTCTGCTAGATCACAAAAGAAGGAATCATCTCGTACAGAAACCTTCGGGAGTGACCTAAGGAGGCTAAGCCTCCTATGTCTGCGTCAGACTGGCGAGGGAGACTCTACCCCAAGCCAGACAAACACAGATTCAGACTAAAAACTCTGATGTTCTGCCCCTCTCTGAAGCCAGACTTACTGGAACAGGAAGGTACAGTAACACCCCAATATAGTTGTATCGAAAGTTAATTCAGATAAACCACTAGGGTTAAGCCCAAGGCTTAAACAGAGGGAAAGGGATTGCATACGTTCTCCGAAGAAAAGAAAGCAACCGGGGAGTATGAGAAAGTATACTAAGGCTCCATAGGCAACTTAGCCTAGGCACCAAGAGAATCGATTACCTAAATCACCGAAACTCACTCGTATACTATCTTGGAAATAATCAATATAATCTTAAATGTATAAAACTGCCTAAAGCTTCAATAAAATTTTAAAACACTCGGAAATCCAAAATTCATGCAGGAAAGTACTAGGGCCAAACGACTAGGCTACATGGTCTAGCGTAGGCCAGAATTGGCGAATACTTCGCCAAAACAAACAATACTAAAGCACGAATAAGGAAATCCTATGTAACGCTAAATAGCTAAAATTATTAAAGCAAAACAGCCGGGAACGTCGCTCTGGCTAATTAAAACTCATACCTAGCGAGCGACAGCGTCCAGGACGCCTCTGGTAGGCAACGGCTCTTGTAACAAAGATTATTACTATTAATCACTTTAAAAATTACCAAGAGCCTACATTTATACATAAAAGAAATAATACTCAACTTATCAGAGGCAGACAAAGCTGGAGAAAGCATAATAAAGTGATTAAATCCAAGATTTTGCGAGAAACACAGGAAAAAACACAGAGTTGTTAAGCTACGCAAAAAGGAATACAGATTGCGCCAGAATTGGCGCAATGCACGCTTACGAAACGGGAGAAGAGAGAGCCTTGCGAACGGCTCTCCTTTTTCTTTCTCGTTTTCGTTTTCTTGCCAATTGACCCCTTCGAAGTGGTATCTCTGTTCGGGGTGCAGATTGCCATGTGGCGTGTCAAGAATACGTCCTCTGATATTTCGCGATATCCCTGGTAGGGATATTCGCTCCAGGAGTTAGAATTCTGGGTACCTTAAGGTAAATTCTCTGGGAATATCGCCGTAGTTGTAATATACCTTAGGAAGCTACCCTATAGGAACTTCCATCAGGACGACATGGCTTGAGCCCAAAAAGATACACACCACTAAACAGTACTAAATGTATGACATGTACTGTATTTAGATCATTCAATAATAAATTAACCGTTGGTAACCTGTAAAAGAAATTTATAATTAAAGCGAACAGTAAAAATACAGTAACAAAAATGTGGAACCTTACCTTTGGAGTGAGGTGATGTCCGAGAGCGAAGTGCGGGGCAGTAGAGAAGCATGACAAATGACGGAAAAGTTAACAAGTGGGAGAAAACGTAAACACTTCACTTTACAAAATAGATTTATAAATGACAGAAAACGTTAACACTTAATTTTAGGAAAAACACATAAATGGCGGGAAATGTTAACACTTATCTTTACGATAAACTTAAAACTAATTTATTTTTCTAATTTTTATTTTTTTACCTACGTTTTGTATTTTTAAAATTTAATTACACTACGTATTTTCTTCATCACTGCCACTTTTCTTTCGTTTTTTTTATTTGGCGCTTGGTCTGCTTCTACCGAAAGCCTCTTTAGAAGGTGTTGCTGGTTTGTTAGCTTCCTTCTACTCTAGGATCGTTCATATCGTAGACGGATTTCAGCCATATTCCTTCGCGGTCACACTTAACTTCATGCCAGCCTTGTATTTCTTGATTATTTTCATCATCTCCATGGAAAGCATCATCCATTTCTTTCCCTGGACATCAGTGACTTTCTTGGGACCCATGGCTAATAATGTAACGTAATATTACACATGATACTGTACAATTGTTACGAAAGCGAAATCACAAACGCTAAATCAATGCGTACGATACGGCTGCTGAAACGAAAAGACATCTGAATGGCAATGCGTAGGTACATGATTGATACAGTAGAGTAGATGCTGACCAATAGGAGAGTAGGATCTCATGATGGTAATTAGAATCTGAGTAGGGAGATAACCAATGGGAGCACTGGAGGATGGTAGTGAGTTTATGAGCTGGCGGCGCGCGAATTTCAAAATCAGTCAGGACACGGTCGGGCTCTCGCACCGTACCTCCTCTTATTGTCAAACATTTTTCGTGATGCGAGTCATAAAATTCTTCATCTCATTTCGCAGAGTGAAAATTTTGTAAGCAGATTCTTTCGTGTCAAGAGGTTTGACTGTACTGCACATATATTACATCAATACTGTATACACTACAGTATCAGCGAGTATTATATAGGATCAATAATGTTTTGTTGTTATAAGTGTCCCGATGACTACTGTAGTGTTACGTACTGTACCGTAGCCTTACCATGTATAGTACCTAGTGTACACGTGCACATATACTCTACAGTTTCTGAAATATGTTAATTTATTTACATATTACCTATTCTGTGATAGAAATCATATGAAAATATTATTAGGCAGTACTTTTGTGTTAGTTGACCACGCATATGCAATGGGCAGTGAGTTGGTAGGGTTAGGAGTTATCTCATACTGTACTAGGGCAGCAAGTATTCGCGTATTCTCGGTCTTCGTGCTTAATTCTAATCCAAGATAGTGGAAGGCCATGGTACAGAGGCTATGGCAACCAACCAAGACTGGAGAACAATGTTATGATTTTGGATTGTCCTTCTCTTAGAAGAGCTGCTTATCATAGCTGAAGTCTCTTCTACCCTTTCCAAGAAGAGAGTAGCCACTAAACAATTACAGTGCACTAGTTAACCCCTTGAGGGAAGAAGAATTGTTTGGTAATCTCAGTGTTGTCAGGTGTATGAGGGCAGAGGAGAATGTGGAAAGAATAGGCCAGACTATTCAGTGTATGTGTAGGCAAAAACAAAATTAGCCGTAACCAGAGAGGAGGATCCAATGTGGTATTGTCTGGCCAGTCAAGGGACCCAGTAAGTCCCCCAGCGGTAGTATCTCACCGGGTGGCTGGTGCCCTTCACAACCTACTACCCTTGTAGGTTAATGTAAAAATTGGGTAATGAATTTCAGGAAAATTTATGGAAAATATACATTTTTTATAGTAAAGTTAATTATCTAAGTATTTATTGTAAGTTCATTAGTATTCCTCTCGCCTCCCTATCCATGGTGGTTGGAGTAGTTTTATTTTAAGTGTTTAATTTCTCTCAGAGAAGAATGATTGACATGATTAGCCAGGTCTTCACTACCGAGTATGGATAGGGGAGCCTTGGGGAATAGGTGAGTATTGTACCAGGAAGAGAAAATCAGGGATGTTTCTTTTAGCGTATCTAATCAAATCTATTACTTTTGGAGAAGGTTCAGCAAATAATCTTCAGTAAGTATTGAAAGTACAGTATAGTGTTAATCTTATAAGATTTGTTTCTTAAAAAAATACCCAAAACTATATCCAATGCATTAAAAACTATAATACTAAAACAAGCCCTTCAAGAAAAGTGTAAATGAAATATGTCAAATCAAAACTGGCTTGTGTGATGGACTAGATATTAAGGTACGAGATTCAGTATTTAAATTCAAAGAATTAAAATGGTTATAAGAATAATACAAGGTATTACAAGGCAACCTATGAAATTGTTAATGATTTAATTTTTTTAAGTATAATATGAATATTATCTTGCAGAAGCTACGCTATGATACAGTACTGGATTCGATGGAACCAAGTTGGGTACGCTCAGTTCTTGTGGAAGTTGGTCCTGCAAGGCATAATCTTTTAGTATGGGTTCATAGTCAACTCTGTCCTACTGAAGCGGAAGAGCTACAGGCTTCTTTAAAACAAACACATTTTCAAAGTAAGTGGGTGATTAGTTTTTTCAATGATATATATAGATAATATGGCCTTATTTATTTAATAGTTTATACAGTGTGTTCTTATAGAAAATGACACGTTTTACTTATGCCTTTATGTCTTGGAGACAGGATATTGTACTGCAGATTACAACTGAGTAGATCAGACCAATAATCAATTGATATATCAGTCAATTTGTGTTGTAGACTTTCTATTTAATTGAGGCAAGGGCCTAAGTTTTGTGGTCTGATAGCTTCATGATATCAATTATCCTGGAAGACCCACACTTCTGATTTATCTACAATTGTCTTTGTTTCATTTGTAGAAACAAAGTATGCAGCTCAACCTTTCTACTGTATTTCAGGCTGCTAGTAATGTGTCGACTCTTTATAAATATCATGGCACTAAAAGGTGAATGGCCACACTCCAAAATCTTTCAATTTTATCAGAATTTGAGTATCTGGTTGGTGATGCCAGAGATAATGTTTGTGGTTTATGAAGGAATTCAGTTCTGTAATTTGGGATTTCAAGTCCTGATTATTTCTGACTTGAGGAACAACATTCAGGAGTACAAGGAGTGACCTGTTAAAGGTTCTAGTTCATATCAGTATTGCAGGAAGCTGTGACTATAAGTAGCCAAGGCCATTCAGAAGCTCTGCATGACTGTAACCAAAAGTAAGAGGGCTGAGGCTGAGATTGTATTCAAGAACAAAAGCTTTAAACCTCAAGACATGGTACATCATAACATAAAAGACTTTCACAATGACAAACAAGGGTCATATGATGATGACAGTCTAGGATCATGCCAAAGACTGTGACAAAGTACAGTATATAATTAAGTTTGTCATCGTAAATGAGAGAAAAAATTATTCATGTGTAGATAAACGATAAACTAAAGGCTCCTTTATATTATAGTAGATTGACGATGATTATATTTTTTGTATTCCTTATTTACTTGAATCCACAAGACCCCTCCTGTTTCATTAAGCATTTGAGGCCTATTTAATTCCTTCATACGGAATTTGATATACCCAGCTGTACTCCATTAAAGGTTTCCATGTGGGGTGGGGGGAAGCAGCTGGGTAGTTTGTTTCCTTTTTTTTTTTTTTCAGGAGTTCTTCATATTCAAGCATCATTGGTTTATTACTGGCAAGAATCGGCTGTACTATTTTCTACATTTTAATTACAATTCAAGTGCATGTACTTTTTCCTTGTCTTTTTGTTTGATTTCAGGTTGCTGATACCTTGCTTTTTAAATTTTTATCAGAGATGGTCACTGGATACAAAAGTTGTTGGCATGCAATTATGTAAAAACATGGTTGAGTTTCATTCAGTTCACTGACGGTCACCAAAGATCAGTGGTTTACAATAGCTTTGCACTTCATTAGCTTTTCAGCATTTGTAGAGTACAGCAATGGTTTTTGCAGCCTCATTTGACCAAGTTAAAAGAAGTTTTCAAATAATTTTCACGTTTAATAGTTATTAATATCTGATTTACTTAGAATATGTGTCCTGCTTTCCTCAAAGGTTAACAACAAACTTATCTTGCATTACAAGCCTACCTGTATAAAATGATAATGTAACACCAATTAATCAGGAGATAGGAATTTTCCTAAGCTAGGATAGCTTCACTTGTTTGTTATGATTTAATTCAAAAATTTTTTATTCTTACACATAATACAAACATGAGAACTTTAATTAGAGTATGATTATAGCAAACCTAGAATTGATGTAAAACTTTTAATGAAGTAAACATGCCAGTTAGGTGGAAGGGAGGCCCTGCCCAACCAACATGTAGAGCAACTCCCACTTTGATATCAGCTGCCTAACATTAAAGATGCGCTTCATGATGTCATCTGGTTCTATCTTTTGCTTTTTCTTTCAGATTAAAGAATTACTCTTATAAAAAGTTGTGTATAGGGGATGTTAATGGAAGAAGAATGATATGCTATGTTTCTTGATGACTGTAATTGTGTGTTTTCTGTTTTACCTCCCATTATTCATCATACTGGTTCCTGTTGGTTGCCATGTCTGTTGCTGTTTTATCCATCATGTGTGTCCTTACAACAACAACGAAAACTTGAATCTGAGGAAGTTAGTTTTCCGTAGACATCGTTGGTGCTCCTTCAGAGGAAGAGCTCTACTGCTGTCGAGTTTGAAGGGAAGTGTGTACACTTTTCTTTTGACCTTCAGTGTCTGCCAATACTGAAAAGCACCAAGGACGTTTCACCTAGTTATGCTCTTGTGGTAGAAGACGCACTTCAAGTTCTTTCTTCTCCCCTGCTTCGTCTTCTTTAGAATCTTTGCTGATACTGTATGGATAAAAACAAGTAGATGTCTTCGAAGAAGTCCAGGACTATTGATCAATAGGAGTTGCATGGGCTAAACTTCTACCATTTCTCTCCACGTGGGAGGAACAGCGTGGTACCAAGTTCTGTATGTTCTGCTTGGGGAAGGGATGTTAGTATATTTTTGCTGATACTGTATGGATAAAAACAAGTAGATGTCTTTGAAGTCCAGGACTATTGATCAATAGGAGTTGTATACGTTAAACTTCTACCATTTCTCTCCACGTGGGAGGAACAGCATGGTACCAAGTTCTGTATGTTCTGCTTGGGGAAGGGATGTTAGTATATTTTTGTATCGTTCGTAAGATCTTCCAATCTCTCTATTTCATGGGAGGGTGGGTGATGAATAGACATGTCACATTGCTGCTGCTTATAACGCCTTCCCCTGTTGAAGAGTTCTAGAGATGACAACTAAACCTTCAGCCGAGATGCCTGCCAAGAAAGAAGTCGCTTAAGTACAGGATGACCAATCGGACTAAATCTTAAGACATCGACTGATTCCTCTGCCTGGTTTTGTAGGGGTGGTGTTGTGCCAAAACCCAACTCTCCGAACAGTAAGGATTTTTTATGAAGTACAGGAGTGTGAGCTCCTGCTATCAGTGCTAGTTCTCTTGCAAGAGTAATGTGAAGCATAAGCACTGGTCAGGATGTAGGCTACCGCCATTGTCCCTCTCCTGCCATGGGACATTACAAAGACTTTCGTCGTGTCATCATCGCCACGAATAATCCCAACGAAAGCTGCCCCAAAGAAATCTCCAGAGAAGAAGCAGTGTTTACAGATTGTTCCTCTCATTCAGCTGAGCAACAAGAACCTCCCCTGATCGATCTCTCCCCTCTCACGCGTAGGAGAGACAGTATGTACATGGAACATATCTACTCCGGAAGACAATCCTAGTATATTTTTGATTTATACAATAGGCTAGAGGTTACATATGGAGAATGTGTTTTGAAATCGGTACGCAGTACAGTACAGTACAGGTGTTTATACACTTACTACCTTTGTATTTGATCAAGCACGCTCACCCTTGTACAGGATGATGGGGTCAGCTCTCGTCTCCTTTCTTCAGTGTTCCAGATTTGATAACCCATCAGAAGGAGCGGGTTAGAACATAAGATCCAGAAGAGTGAGTATAGGAATGTGATATCCGGTGTTCCACAGGGTAGTGTTCTTGGCCCATTACTTTTCATACTATATACACATGACATGTGGTTTGGCCTAGAAAACAAGCTTGTTGCATATGCGGATGATGCTACTCTCTTTGCATCAATTCCATCCCCTGAATGTAGATCTGGGTTGGTGAATCCCTTAATAGAGATTTAGCTAAAATTAGTGCATGGTGCAAATTATGGGGTATGAAGTTGAATCCTAATAAAACTCTAAGTATGATTGTAGGTAGGTCAAGGACGGTGGCTCCTCAACATCCGGATCTCAGTATTGATAATGTTTCTTTAAATTTGTATGACTCTTTTAAAATTTAGGTGTGATACTCGACAGCAAATTTACTTTTGAGAAACACATTAGGTCTGTGTCTTCTTCAATTGCCCAAAAAATTGGCTTATTGAGAAAGTCTTTTAAGATTTTCGGTGATCAATCTATTCTGAAGAAGTGTTCTAATTCTTTCATTCTACCTTGTTTTGAGTATTGTTCTCCTGTCTGGTCTTCAGCTGCTGATTCTCATCTTAATTTCTTGGACAGAAACTTACGGTCTATTAAATTTCTTATTCCTGATCTAGATATTAATCTTTGGCACCGTCATTCAATTAGTTGATTATGCATGTTGCATAAGATTTTTCATAACTCTGACCATCCTTTACATTCAGATCTCCCTGGACAATTCTCTCCTTTTCGTAATACTAGGCAGGCAGTTAATTCTAATAGCCAGGCCTTCTCCATCATGAGGCTCAATACTACACAGTATTCTAGAAGTTTTATTCCAGCTGTTACCAAGTTGTGGAATGATCTTCTTAATCAGGCAGTTGAATCAGTAGAACTTCAAAAGTTCAAAGTTGGAGCAAATGTTTTTATGTTGACCAGGCTGACATGAGTCTTTTTATAGTTTATATATGAAATATCGGTTTTTGACGTTGTTAATACTTTATATATGACATATCTATTTTGACGTTGTTACTGTTTTTAGAATGATTTATTGTTAATTTGCTCTCATCATTTATTTATTTCCTTATTTCCTTTCCTCACTGGGCTATTTTTCCCTATTGGAGCCCTAGGGCTTATGGCATTTTGCTTTTCCAACTAGGGTTGTAGCTTGGCTACTAATGATAATAATAATAATAAGAGGGCCAAGCGTGATGATGATAGCAGAATATCCTATCCCTGCAACGCAATCATCATGCACATGAGTACTACACACACGGTCACCACGTCTACATGCAAGGAGGAACTGTCTCACTGCCGTTCTTGAAATTGGCCGAGCAAATGCACAATTGGGCATTCGGTAGTGCAGTCGAACTGTCGGTAAAGTTCATCCCGAGCAAAATGAATATATTAGTAGACATGCTCATCACCCAGGGTCAAATGGTGTGAGCATAGTGTTCTCTACTACCTTTCATGACAGAGAGGCTTCTTGTCATTTGTGTTTCCCATCAATCTACTTGTTTGCCACCTGGCTGAACAAGAAGCTTTTGGTGTTGTTTCTTTCGATCCCATCTTGGACCCATCAGCTGCGATGGTTAACACCTTCCATCACCCTTAGAGACAACATTGGTGCTCAAATCTGTCCACTATTTTGCCTGATACATCGGGTTATCAACAGTGTTGACAACCCCAAAAATCAGGATGATTATGGTGGTTCTCAAGTGTCCACATGCCAAGCTGTTTCTGGATTTATTGATGCTCCTTACCAAGTTATTTAGAGAACTACCCAAGGGCCCATTTTTTTTTTACAGCTCCATCTATAGGTACCACAGCTCGGTGATATCGTGTCACTTCATGAATGGTAACAATCCAGCATCTAGGAGCGAAAGGCTTTTCATGAGACACAGTGTCGTAGATATCTGGATATCTGCGAAGATCCTCTGCTACTGTCTCTCCCAGAAAGTTGGCTATCATCTGTGATTGTTGTCATGTAGATATGATACATCTCCGATCGGAACCTGTCTGCAATTTTATCATAGGATAGTCTACCTTCCCTGAAAGAAGCTCCTCTCAGTCTCGGTGGTGAATCTATCACCCAGCCTTGAGACATGTCTCTATGCTGAAGGGCTTGGACCTCTCTGCTTCGTGGAAATTGTCCATGCTCGTGAGGAGCTTCAAACAGTCTTGCCGTCTTACAGAACTCAGACTGCCAGAGTGGTTTGTTACAAAAATTTTCAGCCCTCTCAAGCAGTCTCCATACAAACCTTTTAGGATAGTATCAGAGTGGGATCTCTCTAGTAAAAATTGGTGGTTTGTATTACATTAGGAACAAATCACAAATTTTAAAAGTAATATGTAGTTTACCTAATCGTACAAACTTCAGACCTTCAAGGTGCTGTGCCCACCAAAGTACCCCCTCCCCAGCTATAAGTCCTAAGTTAAAGGTCAAAGTGAGGGTTTGTTCTACCTGTTGGATGAGCGTGGTCTACCCGCCATCCAACAGTCAACTATGTACAATTGTTAAAAAGTTTAATGACCGTTCTAGGTTCGCTAAAGTCACTCATATTAAAGGTCTCAGGTTTGTATGGTTAAGAGAAATGTAAATTACTTTTGAAATTTTTGTATATTGTAAAATGGTCTAACCTGCTGGGAATGGTGAGCATTTTGAGAAAACTATGGTTGGTATTTTGAAGTGCATGACTTTGTAAACATTTTCAATCTCACGTGATTATTTATATTAGCATATCTTATCATGCTATATAATTTTGATTGATATCTTAGTTTATATAAATTCATTTCTTTTTTTAGAGATCTTGGAAAGTTTTACTTCTCTCGGAATTTGTAAACCAGGAGACTCTGGATTAATTCAGGTAAGTTGTAAGTTTTTTAGTTATTTCAATATGTGGATAATCTTTGTATATTACTTAATGCAGTTTTTTGTCATATAATTTCTGGAAGTTTTTTCCTTAAAGTAAGAACTGGAACAAAATCTTTCAATGTAGAGTGTATTAATTCTTTCTCTGCTGACAATTAAATAACCGCCATTCAATCCCAGAGGTGAACAAGGATGGAAAGATATGGAGGGAGACCATAGAAATCTAATAGTTGGTCTCTGTTGACTTGAGCAGTGAATTTAGCTGTGGGTTGATCGTCAACTGTATAGAGACTGAAAGAGAAAGTCGAGGGGAGTAAGACAAAAATAGCATATGTGAATGACTAGTATTCAATTGATATTTATACCATCATATAATTGTAAAAAGGGGGACTTCAGCAATTTAGACAAATCTGCCTCAATATGAAGCAGCATTTGGGCTTTCTTTGCATTTGTAGTTGAAGTTTTTGACGATTTACCCATTTCATTCGGCATTGGACGATCTGGTCTTTATCGTGAATCATGGTGTCCATTGTTTCCCCAGCCAGGCCTACAGTACTCGCAGTATTTATCCTTTTTACCCTTTTCGTATCTTTTTATCGTGTCTTATTTATCTTTAATTGTAATCATATGCCCCTTAGAATCATTAGCTTCAACCTTTTGGGGAGACAGCTAAAATATGCAAAGATTGCTGAAATACAAAAGTATAACTACAACATGAAAATACAACTCTGCAAAAACTTCTAAACAACCAAAGCACATAGGCAGGGGTAAGCCATCTTCCTGCTGAAACACTGGAAAAGCTGTTCGCGACTTGGCACTGTGTTGGTTTTTTTATATCATAATCCTTGTTTTCATATTAAATGAGATATAACTTGCTCTTTTATTATTTCTTTAATTATTATTATTATTAAATGTTAGGCTACAACCCTAGTTGGAAAAGCAGGATGCAATAAGCCCAAGGGCTCCAACAAGGAAAATAGCCCAGTGAGGAAAGGAAACAAGGAAAAATAATATATTCTAAGAACAGCAAAAACATTGAAATAAATATTTCCTATATAAACTATAAAAACTTTAACAAAACAAGAGGAAGAGAAACTAGATAGAACAGTGTGCCCGAGTGTACCCTCAAGCAAGAAAACTCTAACCCAAGACAGTGGAAGACCATGGTACAGAGGCTATGGCACTACCCAAGACTAGAGAACAATGGTTTGATTTTGGAGTGTCCTTCTCCTAGAAGAGCTGCTTACCATAGCTAAAGAGCCTTTTCTACCCTTACCAAGAGGAAAGTGGCCACTGAACAATTACAGTTTAGTAGTTAATCCCTTGAGAGAAGAAGAATTGTTTGGTAATCTCAGTGTTGTCAGGTGTATGAGGACAAGGGAGAATCTGTATAGAATAGGCCAGACTATTCGGTGTCTGTGTAGGCAAAGGGAAAGAACCGTAACCAGAGAGAAAGATCCAATGTAGTACTGTCTGGCCAGTCAAAGGACCCCCTAACTCTCTAGTGGTAGTATCTTAATGGGCGGATGGTGCCCTGGCCAACCTACTACCTATAAACAGTCATAAAATTAATATTAGGCTCTTCATTTTATTAACAATCATTATTTAAGTAATTTTTTTACTTTACATAGTAACAAAGCCAACAGTGCTTCAGTAGAAATTACATCCTAGAACCTGTATGGTATTGTATGCCTTCGAGAGAATAGAAATAAAAGTTGTCAGATGTAGCGCACGTTTTCCTTATACAGTACTTATAGTGTTGTTATATTTTCTGTTTATTCCATGTATATTATACTACTAATATTTTCATAATGAATGTGTACAGATTTACTGATTTCCACTTTTATCGTAATCGTTCGACATTGAGACAGAAGTAAAGTTGTAACTGACATATGCCGAATCGACGTATAATTCTAGGTAGGTGATTTTTTTATCACTTGGTTATCATTAGTTATGGATTATTATTGCTTAATTTAAAGTATGATGTCAGAATAATAAATTCCAATAGACCTGCTTGTTTTTAACGAAAGACGGTCTCATTCCCTGCAGATTTCTCAACCATCATTCTTATAACCACTCACTTTCAAGAGGTGGGCCTACTTCGTTGGGACTTGGGCACATTTTTTTCATTCTCATCTCTCTTCTTTCTTTTTTTTTTTTTTGTGTCAGGGCTAGATGAGGATTGTACTGTGTATTATAGTGTAGTATACTATGTTCATTTGTGCTTTAGGGAACGGCACCACCACTGGATCAGCTGAAGTTCTGGCGGGGCTGTTTACATAAAGTCTGGCAGGTCCATCATGTGTCAAGTCTTGGTCATTCGCAAAAGGATTCTATTATTTGCGATAGATTTCTAGACCATCTTGCAAACTCAAAGCATTTAAGTGTGATCCAGAAGGTTAGTACTTGAATTTCTTGGTACAACTCATATTTTGAATGCCTGAAAACTTATACATTATATGCCTTAATACTCCTTGATTATTGACAATTTCTATTTGGAAAATGAAATATAGTTACTTTTGTTGGATTAGAAATTAGGAACAGTCACCAGACGATATTCAATGTTTCTTGAACTCTCTGTTTATTGTCTCAAAGTCAATAACAAAAGTGTGACTCTTCTACTGTACGGTAATAGGCTGTTAAAAAGATAGAATTTAATATAATTAATTATTTTTATACTCACCCAATGATCATAATGATTCTATCTTGAAGTCTGGTTTAATACTGTACTGACATATATCCTAAAACAAAAATGTTCCTGTTTTTTTTTTCTTTCAGTAGACACAGCCTCTAGAACAGTGGTTTTCAAACTGAGGGTAATTACCCCCTTGGGGTAATGAAACTGTTTTTGGTGGCTAACGAGGCACATTAAAAAAGTAGTAGTTCTTTTTAGATAACAATATTCATATGAGTAAATAAAAAAGTCATTTAATAAATGATACTAAAGTGAATACAACAATTTTCATCATAATTATGCAAGTTATATCCCAAAATTGATGTTTTCAATCCTGAAAGTAAATGAGTGCCATGATATAAACAAACAAAACAGGAGATAATTTTAGTGAGGAACCAGATGAAAGATGTTAATGCTTGTATGTGATATGCACTGTTCTCTGCAGACTCTTTGTTTTGATATTTTAGTAAAGGGCAAGCAATACCATATATCCCATCTATAATGCAGCAATGCTGTCTTTATTTTCTAATAATTATCAAAGAAATAATGTTTTAATTCCAATGTGTGATAAAAGCAGATTCTCACCACTGCTCTTACCAGAAGGCAGGTAAGCCAAAGCATGTCAGTTATCCCACCTCAAGAACTTTCACCAACATTATCTGTCTCCAAACAACCCTTCATTTTCTACTTCTTGTAGGGAAGAGTTTATCTTTCTTATTGACATATCTACCGTAAATTTCTGAATATGAGATGACCCTTAAATCTTAAAATTCACCCCTGAAAATTTGGTGTTGTCTTACACAACTGATATGAAAATCACACTTTGAACTCCAAGTGATGTTTATTGATAGGGTAGCTTTGGCCTCGATACAATAATTTATATTAATGGCTACCAAACCATATTTACCTTGCATGTTATTGCCATAAGTTCAGAATAAATAGGCTATAAGAGGAAATATTCCATATGAACAATGAATACAACTTTTATCTATCTTGCAAGTCCAGCTGACAAAATGTAAACATCGAGTTACGGTTGTGTTCCCACCTTTATCTTTCTCTTTTTTTTTATATGAAAAATCCTTTATTATTCAAATTGTTGTCACTTTCTCCAATCTCCCATCTTGATTGTCACTTTGAACATTTTACTGGTAGCACAGTTGTTCAATTCCTTGGCTCTTTGTATAGATATTTTAATTTGAAACTATTCTAGTACTGTATATACATTCTTCTTTTTTGCTGGTGGTTCCATAATTTATTTGGGTACAATTTGATACAAAATTGAACTGACTTATAACTGAAGTTAGGAAAAAAAGGATGGAAATGGAATGCACAATTATCCTTTGCAACAGTTTAGAATGATCGTAAATTATCATACTGTCATTAGCGGTTGTTTGTAATTGTTTACTAAAGGCAGAGGAATTGATTTTCCTCTGTGACTTATGTAGGAATTTTTAGTGATATGATAAGTAAAATATTTATAACATAATATTTACTAAAATCTCTTAGTATCATTAGTTATCACTTGGATGTGTAAATGCGTTCGTTTGTTAGTTATGATCGGAGAAGACAAGTAAGCTAAATAATGGTTTCAGTTTTAGGCAGCATAATTAGGAAAAACAAGGTATAAATTTGCCTCCATTTCATTTATTTTGAAGTTCTAGAAAAGTAAGTAAAATAACATTAGTAATAAAAAAATCAATACTTTGTCAGATATCTGTTGCTGCCAAACCTGATCTTTACATAGATGTGTAAATGCATTCATTTGCTCATTATGATTGTTGATGAAACTTAACAAAACAGTTGTTTACATTTTAGGGAGTATGTTTAGGAAAAGCATGATATAAAATTGTTTTTATTAAGCTAATTTTGGATTTCTAAGGATACAACCAAAGCTAGCCTATATAGTGATGTTTTTGTAATTCACCAGTCATCTTATAAAATAGATGTGACCTAAATTTATTAAATATTACCCCCATTTTTACATCATCTTATATAAAGGTCGTCTGATATGTGGAAATATCCGGTATATTTTCCTTCCATCTTTTCCTTTGTTGCCCTACTGGTCTTCTTCCTTAAGGGATACAATCTACATACTTCCTGAAATATCTGTTCTCATCCATTTTCTTCACATGAGCATACCATCGAAGCTGTCCTCTTAATACAAACTTCTAAATATGTTCCACTTCTAGTCCTCTCCTGGTATCTTCAATATGAAGTCTTGTGACTGCCTTGATTAATCTCAAGACTCATTTTATTATTATTATTATTATTATTACTATCCAAGCTACAACCCTAGTTGGAAAAGCAAGATGCTATAAGCCCAGGGGCTCCAACAGGGAAAAATAGCCCAGTGAGGAAAGGAAATAAGGAAATAAATAAATGAAGAGAACAAATTAACAATAAATCATTTTTAAAATAAGAAACAACGTCAAAACAGACATGTCATATAATAAACTATCAACAACATCAAAAACAAATATGTCATAAACAAACTATAAAAAGACTATGTCCGCCTGGTCAACAAAAAAGCATTTGCTCCAACTTTGAACTTTTGAAGTTCTACTGATTCAACCACCCGTATAGGAAGATCATTCCACAACTTGGTCATAGCTGGAATAAAACTTCTAGAGTACTGCGTAGTATTGAGCCTCGTGATGGAGAAGGCATGGCTATTAGAATTAACTGCCTGCCTAGTATTACGAACAGGATTTTCTGCTGCTTGAATCTGACTTTTGGTCTTAGTTGTTAAGGTCCATGATTCATGTCCATATGTGGGTACTGGCCTTAGAATAGAGGTGTATATCATAATTTTGAATTTTCTTGGGATGTTTCTGTCTTTCATAGGGGATAAAACAAATGCAACCTGTTTTAGAACTTATTAATCCTATGAGTTATATCCCGTTGTGGGTCACTTATGTTGCTAAACATTACACCTAGATAATGTCTAAAATCTAAATTCTTTATTTCTCAAGCCTTTAGTAAAAGGAAAATCAATTTCTATATATGAAATGTATTAGAAATCGAGCATTCCAATATTTTCTTCTCCTTTATGTTATAACTTCACATAATGAAAAAGAAGGTTATAGAATTAATAGAATTAATGGTGATCTGTCACACCGCTGCCAGAGCTTGGTCTTCTCTGGTGTCACCTGTGAATGAGATGATCATTTTGTTTTATGTTTGGAACTCTTGAAATGATAAGTTACCATCTGAACATACCTCTATAAGAGGAATAGTAAGCATTTCACACTTTTCACAGCAAATACGTAAATTACAATATTGCTCCCAGCATGAGACACAGAATGAGCACCAAATTTTATACATATATATACCAAGGCACTTCCCCCAATTTTGGGGGTTAGCTGACATCAAACAAATGAAAAAAAAAAAGGGGACCTCTTCTCTCTACATTCCTCCCAGCCTGACAAGGGACTCAACCGAGTTCGGCTGGTACTGCTAGGGTGCCACAGCCCACCCTCACCCGTTATCCACCACAGATGAAGCTTCATAACGCTGAATCCCCTACTGCTGCTACCTCCGCAGTCATCTAAGGCACCGGAGGAAGCAGCAGGGCCTACCGGAACTGCGTCACAATCGCTCGCCATTCATTCCTATGATCACTGATAGCCTTAATTACACAAAACACGACAATCTAGATGGGGTTAAAAATGGCAGCTAATGAAGACGAGGGTGACATAGCTGAAAAGACAAAGGAACTGTGACGTACCCAAGCTGCCATGTTGTTTTAATACTAGACTACAGGCCTGTATATTGAAAGGAAAGAAAATGGGAAATTTTTAGTTTTATGGTAATCGTCAGTATTAAACCAGGCTTTGAGAGGGAAGTATTATGAACAATGAGGGAATTTCATAGAGATATGTGTGCAACTAATTAAATGACTACTGTACCAGTATATGCAAGTTATTTAATGTTTGCAGTCATTCACCATTTGTGTAATATTTAATCAATGGTGAAGTAATTTGACGAAATAGGGTACATATTTGATTTACTGAAATTTACTTATTTGAACTACTGAAATTGATCTTTTCAAAGAAAATGTAGAACTTTCTGTGAAATATTTTGATAACAGTTTTCAGCTCAACAGATCAGACCAAATCTGGAATAAAAAATTACAATAAAAATGGAAAAACTCCTGATTGAAACATTTACATTAATTGGTAGTCTTTACTCACAGTGTGCACTTCTTTGAAGTAAAAGAACAGCAAAGAATTCAACTAAACAAATATTTTATTGTACTCCTGTTCAGTCCTATTGAAGAATATGATGATATTGGGGTAAACTTTGTTATATGAAAAAATTACTCTTGATGATAATGGTAATTGATTTGATAGGATTCTGGAGCAAATGTGATTCCGGGACATCTTCGGGAGAAGTACAGAGCAAATTATAAGTATGTGAAAAGTATTCCACATGACAGTATACTGTTGGAGGCGGAAGAAAACTTGAAAGAATTACAGGATCGTTATAGCACTGTTGATAAGGTAAATATTTGTATCTTTAGTTTCTAACACACCTTAGCAATATGTGTGCATGTTGAAATAGTTTTAGTTTTTCTGAGTGTATTTTTTTTCCCGTGATTTGTTTTATTTATGGGGTTAATGTGCTGTCTAGTCTTATTGGATTTTCCTGTAAAGGAACCCAATACAACATAAAAATACCAAAGAAGTGTTTTTTCCATTGCTATAGGGCCAATGTTTCAATATGCAAAGCACAGACTCACACTGTATAAGGGAGATCTACGGGCTCATGCTCACTTGAACTCCTCTCAGCATTTCCAATGCTGAAAATCATTTTGTAATCTATGACAAATCATCGCCGAAAATTGATATTAATACTGGAGACAATGTTACTTGCGCCAAGCCGCCATCTTCCATCATGTTGCTGAATAGCCAAGAAGTTTCCTTTTCGGCTTTGGGAAGTAATGTCTTCATATACTATTAAGTATCAAGAATCAAGTTATGATTCAATTATCCACTATGCTTAGTAATAGCATGGACATAATAGAAGGGCTTTAATTATTGTTCAAGATTGCTTTTGGGGTTTGCCTTATTTGTTTATGGGATCAGTTTCTTACTGTGTATAATTTCTTTTTTGCTTACCTCTCCTTTTTTATGGTTTTTTATTCCATTTTATTCTAATAATTTTTTAAGGTTTATCGCTTGCCACATAATTTTTGGCATTGTTGTGAAATTAGTTGGTTCCTAAAGCCTTTATATGATAGTTTTATGTCGCGTAACTTTTATCATTAGTATAGATAATAATTGAATTGTTTTAGTCTAGCTTTGTAGTATTTTCACTTTAAAACATTGTTTGAGAATATACGGACATGTTTAGAGTGGAGATTTTCTCTCCCCTCCTCCAAAGGTAGGAGGTGCTAGCTCTCTCCCTCTGTGACTGGATCATCCTCCTTCCCATTTTTATTTGATATAGGTATTGGAGGAAGGGTAGGGTTGGCAAAATTGAACCTTGTATGGGATATGTATCTTCCTACCCATTGGCATATTAAGCCACAATTTTGACTACTGTATGGTTAGGGAAAAGAGTATAGCTTATTTATGGCCCCTTTTCCCTACCCTTTGATTCATCAGAGGTGTGACTACTACTTGATAATTAGGGGAAGAGGTTAGTCTCCATGATCTTTTAGTTTTTCACTTGAGTTAGCCTTATCCAAGTTTCTCTTTTCTTCCTATTTTAAAGATGATTCAGGATCACATTGAATTTGATTTTAGCTTTTCCTATCAACTTTACAAGCCATGTGTTTCGAACACTTTATAGTTTGGGAAAAGAGTATGACCTAGTTATGGCCTTCTTCCCTTACCCTTTAATTTGTCGAAGGGGTGACTATCTACTTTTTAGTTCAGGGTTGCATTGAATATGATATCTTTTTCTATCAATTGACTTTATTAGCTGTGTTTCGACTACTTTATAGTTTGGGAAAAGAGTATAACTTAGTTATGGCCTCCTTCCCTTAGCCTTTAATTCATCGAAGGGGTGACTATCTATTTGAGCCTCAAAATCTTAATACTAGGAATGTTTTTTGGGGCAATTAGACTTCTCTCGTTTAAGACTAATAAATAATTTTTTCAATTTTGAATTTTATTTTACATATGAATGAAATTAAGGCTTGGCCATTACATAAAATAATGTGTAGAGTGTTTCAATAATAACTTAGCTTTTCTGTATTTTCTACTTTGAAAAGTTATTTAATAATTTTAATAAAAATTATAATTTTATGCACCTAACTGTTTATTTCAAGTCCAATTTATTTTTAAGTGAATTGCCACATTTTATTTCCAATTTTATAATGTCCTCAAATTGTTTTGTATTTTATTTTTATTGTCTCATGACTTATTTTTTTCTAAACTTAACAATTTTAGAAATGGAAGAATCAACCACTTATTACAAAAGATGGCGGTGGATTACAACAACAACAGGAGACACTGTGCGAGTCTGTATCTTGCTTGATAAAACAGCAAGATCTTTTTCAAGGGGTTTATTCGACAAATATTTCTCCTTGGACAAAATCATCCTCCCAACTAGAATTACCAGATACAGGCCCAGTAATTCATGAGGCCACCACTAAGTTATCTAATCTGACAGCGGTAAGTACTATTGTAATTCTGACCTATGTCAAATTTTCTGTTTTGAATAACAAGAGGTTATTACAATAGATAGCAGATATCTTGTAGGCTTTGTATTATTTTACATATTTTACCTTTTCCAGAGACAGTAGTGTCTTGTATAGCTGTTTTGTGAATTCCAAATTTGCCACAGAAATGTTTAAAAGATTAATTTCAATTAATTAGCTTGAAAGATTCTCCCAAATTCAGTACGCCATACACTGTATCAGCTTATAAATATATATCAAAAGTGGGTCAGAATTATTTATATTTATTTTAAAGGTAAGCATCAAGACAGTGAACTTCTTTAGCTACTGACTCACCCCACCAAAAAAGGTTCTTATGACACAAATTTATAATTTCAAATCCAATCCCAATGAAAATATGTTCAAAATGTACCAAATTGACTGTATTCAATGAAAATTTGTAGCCAGTGTGCATAATACGTCCAATGAACCAAATGTACAGCACTCAACAGAATGCACCAATAAAAAATTTACCAATTGTATAAATGTACAAAATAGAAAGGTGTAGTCAGTGAGCAAAATGCGTTAAACTGACTATAACCAAAACAACAAAATAATGTACCTAATGGGCAAAGGGTACTGCACCTAACTACGCAATGTGCCCAGTGAAAAAAATTACGAAATTTATATACCAATGAAATCCTTCACCATACACAATAGAGCCTCAATTTACTATTTTAATTCATTTTGAGGAGCGAGCACATTACCTAAAATGCTTATATCATAAAACGATTTTCCCCATAAGAAATAAATCAAATCCACGCTATGCATCTCGCACATCTATAATACATGTACATATGATACAGTGTTTAACCCTTTTACCCCCAAGCTATTTGGAACTTTCCAACCCTTAACCCCCAGGCATTTTTTTTTCAAGCACATTTTGCAGTATATTTTTTTTTTTAAATTGCTCTAACAGCCTTAGTTTTTGTCATAGAGAGGTTAGGTTGGTCTCATTCTTTTGGAAATGCCTGAAGTTTCTCATAAAATTATCAAAAATATGCAAAAAATGTAAATAGTTTTTTGTAAGGACATACCGGTACGTCCATGGGGGTAAAGGGATGAGTTTTGTGAAACGTACCAGTACGTCCATTGGGGGTAAAAGGGTTAAAGGTTTTTTTATAGTAATTAATGTTGAAATAACCCCTAACATCAGAAAGGAATACAAATGAATAATTCACAATAGAAAATCGAAATGACAAATTAACTTACACTTATCTTTGAGGAAAGTTGTGGCTGGCATGAGGGAGATATAAGAAAAGGAGGAGGAGATGGGGTTACTGTTTGGAGAGAGAAGCTCCCTCCATGAGAATTTCTGGTAAGATATCAAGAGTTCTCTCTCTTGAACGATGTTCACTGTCACTAACTGAATCGCTTAGATTATGCTTTCTGAACGCTTGGTCTTACTTTTTTACACTTCCGTTCGACTTCCACAATGAACCTATTAAGAGACTATTCTTTTGCCTTTTCTTTAAAATGGCAGGAAAATTAGGCATTGCATTGTCAATAAATAGATTGGCTGCTCGCACTGCCAAAGCCTTATCTGGATGATGTGTTTCTCAAATATATTGTATTGCGCTCAAAAGTCGGCTCACGCACAGAGTTACCTTTATAGATGTACATAATGCTTGCCCAAAAGATTCCTGTCCATTGCTGTTTCGGTGAGGTGATCTTAATAGAAATGGATAAGCTTAACAAAATGCCTACTGTACCTATTTTGACTAAGTTATTGGGTCTTTTGACTGGCCACACAGTACTACATTGGATCTTTCTCTCTGGTTACGACTCATTTTGTCTTTTCCTACAAATACACCAAATAGTCTGGCCTAATCTTTCCACATTCTCTGACCTGATGCACCTGACACCACTGAAATTATCAAACAATTCTTTTTCGCTCAGTGGATTAACTACTGCAGTGTAATTGTTCAGTGGCTACTTTCCTCCTGGTAAGGGTAGAAGAGACTTCATCTATGGTAAGCACCTTTTTTAGGCTTAGGACATTCCAAATTCAAACAATCGTTCTCTAGTCTTGGGTAGTGCCATAGCCTCTGTACCATGGCCTTCTACTGTCTTGGATTAGTTCCCTTGCTTCAAGGTATACTCGGGCATGCTGTTCTATCTTATTTCTCTTTCTCTTGTTTTTTAAAAATTTTATTGTTGGTGTATGAGATCTAATTTAATGTTGTTATTCTTGAAATATATTTTAATTGGTTATTAGTTTTCTTTTGGTTTGTTTTTCCTTGTTTCCTTTCCTCACTGGGCTGTTTTTCCTTGGTGGAGCCCTTGGGCATATAGCGTCTTGCTTTTCCATCTAGGGTTATAGCTTAGCTTGTATTAATAATAAGGGTCTTGTGTATGCTTTATTACTGTACAGTAATACTTCAGGCTATGAGTAACTTGAAAGAAAATTGAAATACAATCTTACAAATATTAATTGGGTTACAATTATTGCATCAGTCTGCGAGCAAGAAATATGCACCTTTTTGGCATTTTTAGTGGATGAGTGCTAATGAGGCTGCACATAATGCACAGAAATCAGTCGCACGGTGCTCATATACCACCCATTGCAGTGTTCACAGATTTTTTTTTTTTAAAGCTACTGCTGCACTTGTAGAAGTATCATTTTGTGCGTGCATCTTTGGAACTTTTTTTTTTTCAGTTATGACTGCATGTTCTTTGTTGAGCTGTGATCACTATTGTTCATTATAAAGGGAAATTTTATGCTGTGTTATAAAGTTAACAGTACAGTGTTGTGACAATGGCCCCCAAGATGATTAAGAAAGAATGTTAAATGAATATGATTACCATAGATGTGTAAAAAGAAAGTACTGTAGTACAGTGTGCATGTAGCCGACCTGCCAAAACTGTACATTCATACTACAACTACAGTACCGTGATTGGTACAGTTCCAATTCTGAATAAAAAAAAGATATCAAAAATTTGCTGTTGCCAAACAGAAGCTGACATTAGCAAATCAATGGCAACACTGACAAAACTGAAGCTTCAAGTGAGATTAGGGAAATGTTAGGAATTTGAGGAAACCCTGCAAAGTTTTGTAAAATCACATCACCCATATAAGGCTTCAGCAGGAAGTGCAGCAAATCTATTTATTGACAATACCATCTAAATTTTTCATCCTATTTTAAAGAAAAGGAAAAGTCAGTCAACTCTAGATAGATTTCTTGTCAAAATTGAATATAAGAATGTAAAATAAGATGACCAAGTGTTCCAAAAGCATGAATTAAGTGATTCAATAAGTGATATGAATGTCATTCAAGAAAGAGAACTCCTGATAAAGTTCTCATGGAGGGAGATTCACCCTCCAAACAGTTACCCCATCCTTCTCCTTATCCTTTCTTATCTCCCTTACACCGGCCACAACAGTCCTCAAAGGTAAGGTGCGAGTTAATTTGTCAACATTTTTTTTTATTGTGAATTATTCATTAGTAGTCATTTCTGATGTTAAGGATTATAAATTTTCCAATAATTAGCATTACAAACTTTTAGAAATGAGTATACTTTATGTGTATCTATTGATGTATAAAATGCATCAAGTGAATTTCTTTTATTTCTTATAGGAAAAATTGTTTTAGTTTACAAGATTTTTGTTTGCCAGCTTGTTCTCCATCCATCCATATACCAAAGCACTTCCCCCAATTTTGGGGGGTAGCCGACACCAACAATGAAACAAAACAAAAAGGGGACCTCTACTCTCTATGTTCCTTCAGCCTAATCAGGGACTCAATCGAGTTCAGCTGGTACTGCTAGGGTGCCACAGCCCAACCTCCCACATTTCCACTACAGATGAAGCTTCATAATTCTGACTCCCCTACTGCTGCTACCTCCGCGGTCATCTAAGGCACCGGAGGAAGCAGCAGGGCCTACTGGAACTGCGTCACAATCGCTCGCCATTCATTCCTTTTTAAATATTAAACTTAGCCGGCGAATATATAATAGCTGACGTCTCCGACGGCTCGACAGAATTCAAAAACTCGCGAGCGATCGCCATGAAGGTAGCGGGTGTGCCCACCAGCGCCGACTATCGGCCAGATACCGCATATACATGTAAACAGCTCCAGTTATTCTCTGTCGGTTTCATCGACAAGTCGATTCCACTCGCTATTATGACCTCGAGTTTTCTACCGAATTGGTGAAGTACTTGGTTTTGGTTTTATTGCTTTCGCCGTGTTGGATTATTCAATACTATCCTCAAAAGAAATGCTTTTGAAAGGAGAGTAAAAGTGTTTTGCCCTTGCTCTTTTATCTCTGGTTTTTTCCATAGAGTAAAAATGGCCGACCCTTCCCTTAGTGTACGGAAGTGTGTTTTAGGCTTTTAGCAATTATCTTATCACGTTATAAATTGTTGTTGTTAATTATAGATTTTCCTCTATATATTTTATATCTCACCCGCCTTTATTAGGCCTCTTCGATTAGCTTTCCATTTATACTAAACATCAAGATAAATTTTAATGTTTTGTTTGTATGCGGCCTTACCTATTCCTCCCCTAGTCCGAGAGTAGGCGGTCCTAACTTGGAAACCGAAGTTAAACAACTTTGAGCCCATTCAACTTTTATTTTCGTTAAGTTTAAATCATTTGCTCTGTAAGAGTTATTAAATGAATATTTTTTAGTAGATATTTTATGAAAGATTTTCTTTGAATAGTCTTCGTGCTGTTTCAAAGATGAACTAACGTTTGGTTTATTTATGCTACGCAGTTTGTGCTCTATCGTTACGATAGAGAAAGAGAGAATCACGGTTTCACTTTGCAGAAAGAGTAAATCGATTTTGACGTTTTGTTCATTCTTCTTTCAAACTGGAATGTTTTAAATACTAATTTAAAGGAACTTGTTAATTTTGAATTTCTTAGTCCTTTCAGTTTTTTCCTTTGGTCAAATAACCTGTTTATTGACGAAGGGTGAGTGGGCTTTTCTCTTCTGTGTGAAATCAAGAGAGAGAGAGAGAGAGAGAGAGAGGAAGAGAGAACGTTCCGATCTTTATTCTCGTCCCAAGCGAGTAACGTTGTTCTCGAGTCAGTTATTTTACTCTCGTCCCAAGTCTCTGTACGGGGAGAAAGGATAAAACGTTTATAGTTTTTATTCTCGTCCCAAGGCACTGTACGGTGAGAGATTGAAAACGTAGTTTTTAATGAACTAGTGTTTAGTCTCCTCCCCAGTCACTGATCTTTTAAACTTTATATATTTCCGTTTTATTCGATATATATGTTTACTGATTTTTGCTTGTATTAATGTGCTTACATTATACGACTTATTTCGCAATTATAACCTTTTGATGTAGGGGAGAATTGCGTGCTTCAGGTAAAAATCAGTTTTATTCATGCCTAATGTGAAATTATTGAAAAATACGATTTCAATGAAGTAAGTGCAAAAACAGAAAATCGTAGTGATAAAGTGATAATTGCGCAAAGTGTTTTTTAGTGTTGCGACCGAGGGTTCGTCTGTTCGTGCTTGTCGTTCACCTAGTCCGAGACCTCTTTCAGGCTCCCATGCTACCAGGGAGAAGTAATGTCGTAGGACTTATGGGGACGAGAGGCTTTAACCAAC
Source organism: Palaemon carinicauda (assembly GCF_036898095.1). Taxonomy (NCBI): domain Eukaryota; kingdom Metazoa; phylum Arthropoda; class Malacostraca; order Decapoda; family Palaemonidae; genus Palaemon; species Palaemon carinicauda. The sequence continues at coordinate 129,958,643 of NC_090739.1, forward strand.
GAACAAACGTTCCCTCTATGGTATCGGGCGTGTCTAGCAAGATCGCCCCTACCATAAGACGAGCGAGGATGTTTTTCTCCTCGTCATCCGAAGGCTTCTCGCAAAGAAATCTTGGAGCAAAGTTTCTAGTCCCTTAAAGCGGAAGTCAGTCCATTCAGGACAGGTCCAGCGTCCTGGCTGTAGCCATGGGGACAGCTCTGACCCTTTGCAGTCGTCGGAAGACGGTTCGCCTATTAAACGCAAGCGTAACACGGGGTCCGAGGGTCGCGGTAAAGGCAATGTTTTGCCAACACAGACGTTACCGTCGTCTCGGCCCGTCCCGACTCCTGTTGATCCTAAATGGGTTGTCCTGCAGGACATGCAGACTAAGCTTGCCTCCCTTATGGAGAAGTATGACGTTGAGCAGGTTCACTATGAACCTTCGCTTTCGAGTCGCCGTTACACTAAACGAGACTCTGGCCGTCAGCTGCCCAAATGAGCATTTACTCGTCCGTTTGACGTTATGAAACGTGATGTCGGTAGTTTGTCACGTCAGTCACGTGACTTGGATCCTTACTCGCTGCAGTCCCGTGTTGACTTTCAGCCGCTGCCGCAGCCTCGTGTTGACGTTCAGCCGCTGCCGCAGTCTCGTGTTGACGTTCCGGACGTTCGCCAACCAGCTCAGTTGCCTTGTTTTGACGTTGAACGTCAAGCACCGCAGTCAAGAGTTGTTTTAACTGCTCTATCTAGGCAGTCAAGGCAGTCTCGACTTGACGTCGAGCGTCCTCCCGCACCTGTTGTTGTTGCTGTTCAGTCCTTTAAGCAGTTACATGACGTAGCGTCCTTGACTGCTACTGATGCTCCTTTGCGTGTGGACTCTGCTTGTTAAGCATTGCCACCACGGCAGGTCTCTCCCTTGCTTGAGACTCGGCAATTGTCGGACGAGGTTCCTTCAGATGAGGAAGTTGCTGATCCCCCTCCTACTGATATTCCCTTGGGGACTCTGTCAGACGGAGAGGAGCCTAAAGCTGCTCAGCCCTCTATGGACTTTAAATAAATCATGCTGATTTTTAAGGATCTTTGTCCGGACCATTTTGTAACTGCTGCTCCTCGTTCGCCTAAACGTCAGAGTTTACACTAGGCCTAGCTACTTCGAAGTCGTTGTTTTCTAAGCTAGTGCTCTCTCGCTCTTCTAAGAGAGCTTTACGTTTGCTAGGCGACTGGTTGATCACCAGGAGGAGTTTGGGGGAGACAGCCTTTGCTTTCCCTCCTTTTAAACTGGCTTATAGAGCGAGCGTCTGGTATGACACGGGAGAAGTTCTCGGCTTGGGAGTTCCTGCCTCTGCCCAGATAGACTTCTCAAGCCTCATAGACTCTCCCTGGCGCCTGGCCATGAGACGCTCCAAGATTTTATGGTCGGCTTCAGAGCTAGACCATCTCCTGTTAGGAGTTTTTCGAGCGTTTGAAGTTTTGCTGTACAATTATGTCATGCATAAACAAGGCTATCAGGGATGGCTCCAATGATCTGACAGCCACGTTCTCTGCAGGAACAAGACTATCAGGGATGGCTCCAATGATCTGGCAGCCACGTTCACTGCAGGAGTACGTAAGATGCAAGTGCGCTCAATGTGTTCATTGTCAAGACAAACTTCACGATGAAGTCTACCAAGCTGTCTTGACAGCATTAAGGGAAGGCGACTGGATGGTCTCTCTCGACCTTCAGGATGCATACTTCCACATCCCGATTCATCCAAACTTTCAACTACATCTGAGGTTTGTGGACGGGAAAGTAATGTACCACTGTCGAGCACTGTACTCCGACCTCATTCCTGCTCCTCTTGTTTTTACAAGGCCTTTGCAAAATGTAGCAAGCTTTCTACATTTTTTGAGGATTCAGAGCCTCCCTTTATTTTGACGACTGGCTAATCAGGGCGTTCGTCATTATATCGCTGTCTGGAGAGCCTCTAATGGACATTAGACCTAACCAAGGAGCTAGGTCTCATAGTGAACGTAGAGAAGTCGTAACTTACAGTATCCCATCCCAGACTATTTTTTTTTTGGGAATGGAGATACAGTGTCTGATTTTTCGACCCTTTTCGTCTCCCGCAAGAATGGAACAAGCTCTGTTAAAAGTCCTTCACTTGCAAGAGAAAAACAGTTGCTCTGTAAGAGTTTGAACTAGCCTCGTGGGAACTCTTTCATTGCTGGAGTAGTTTATCTCTCTGGGGAGACTCAACCTATGCCCTTTCCTATTTCACCTAAACATTGGAACAAGGAGAAGGGCTTAGTGAGTATCTCTTTCCCAATCTCCAACTCAGTCTAGACATGTCTGACTTGGTGGGACAGCAACATCAGACTTCGAGAAGGTCTTTCTCTTGCGATCAAGAACCCAAACCATGTGTTGTTTTCAGATGCAGCGGATTTGGGTTAGGGAGCTCCACTGGACAGTCTGGAAGGCTCGGTTCTTTGATCCACGGATCAGAAGGAACTCCTTTTAAGGCAGTAACATCTCTCCTTTGGCGAGATTTGTGCAGAAATGAATGTCTTGGCGGACGTCCTCAGCAGAAGAGGACAAGTCTTCTCCATGGAGTGGACGTTGCATAAGACTGTGTGCGAGAAGCTATGGATGACATGGGGTCTACCCACCATAGATCTTTTTGCTACTCTCTCTGACAAAGAGGCTCTCGACTTACTGCTTTCCAGTTCCAGATCCAGAGGCAGCTCACATAGACGCTTTCCTGCTGGACTGGTCTCACCTGGACGTTTATGCCTTTCCACCTTTCAAGATCCTAGACAAGGTGCTGCAGAAGTTCACCTCTCACGAAGGGACCAGGTTGACATTGGTTGCTCCCCTCTGGCCCGCGAGAGAGTGAGTAACAGAGGTACTTCAATGGCTGATAGACGTTCCAAGGAGTCTACCTTTAAGGATGGATCTCTTACGGCAGCCACGTAAGGAGTCTTCATCAAAGCCTCCCCGCGCTTCGTCTGACTGCCTTCAGACTATCGAAAGACTCTCAAGAGCTAGAGGATTTTCGAAGGGGGCAGCCAGAACGATTGCGAGAGCTAGGAGAGCATTTACCATCAAGGTCTATCAGTCGAAGTGGGAAGTCTTTAGAGACTGGTGCAAGTCATCATCCATTTCCTCTTCCAGTACCTCTGTAGCCCAAATTGCAGACTTTCTCCTACATCTGAGAAATGTTCGCTCCCTCTCAGCGCCCACTATTAAGGGCTACAGGAGCATGTTGGCATCTGTGTTCAGACATAGAGGCTTAGATCTGTCCAATAATCAAGATCTCCAAGATCTCCTTAAGTCCTTCGAGACCTCTAAGGAGCGTCGTATGGCAACTCCTGGATGGAACTTAGACGTGGTCCTAAGGTTCCTAATGTCCGACAGGTTTGAGCCATTACATTCAGCCTCCCTGAAGGATCTCACCCTCAAGACGCTTTTCTTAGTGTGCTTGGCTTCGGCTAAAGGGTCAGTGAGATCCATGCCTTCAGTAGGAACATCGGCTTTTCTACAGATAAAGCCACATGTTCACTTCAGCTTGGTTTTCTTGGCCAAAAATGAACTGCCTTCTCGTCCTTGGCCCAAGTCATTTGATATACCTGCCTGTCAGAGATCGTAGGCAACGAGCTTGAAAGAGTGCTGTGTCCAGTTAGAGCTCTAAAGTTTTATTTAGCTCGGACTAAATCCTTACGAGGTGGATCTGAGGCTTTGTGGTGCTCAGTTAAGAAGCCTTCATTGCCTATGTCAAAGAATGCTTTGTCATATTTTATTAGATTTTTAATCCGAGAGGCTCATTCTCACTTGAGTGAAAAAGATCGTTGCTTGCTTAAGGTTAAGACGCACGAAGTAAGAGCTATAGCAACTTCTGTGGCCTTTAAGCAAAACAGATCTCTGCGAAGTATTATGGACGCGACCTTTTGGAGAAGCAAGTCGGTATTCGCGTCATTTTACTTAAAAGATGTCCAGACTCTTTATGAGGACTGCTACACACTGGGTCCATTCGTTGCAGCGAGTGCAGTAGTGGGTAAGGGTTCTACCACTACATTCCCTTAATTCCAATATCCTTTTAATCTTCTCTTGAAATGTTTTTAATTGGGTTGTACAGAAGGCTAAGAAGCCTTTCGCATCCTGTTTGATTTGGCGGGTGGTCAAATGTCATTTCTTGAGAGCGCCCAGATTAAGGGTTTTGATGAGGTCCTGTTGTATGGGTTGTCGCCCTAGATACTTCAGCTCCTGGGAGTCTTTCAGCATCCTAAGAGGATGGCTGGGCTTCGTGAGGAAAGCGGACTAACAAGGCAGAGTAATCGTTAGAGTCAGCTTCCTTACCAGGTACCTATATTTATTTGGGTTTTGTTATGATATAACTGTCAAAAACTCTAAGCATATACGCCGTAAACTGTATTAATACTGGTCTCTACCCACCACCATGGGTGTGAATCAGCTATTATATATTCACCGGCTAAGTTTAATATTTAAAAATGGTATTTTGATTATAAAATAAATTTTTGAATATACTTACCCGGTGAATATATAAATTAAAGGCCCCCCCCTTCCTCCCCGATAGAGACCCAGCGGGATGAGAAGAACGGGAGCTGTTTACATGTATATGCGGTATCTGGCCGATAGTCGGCGCTGGTGGGCACACCCGCTACCTTCATGGCGATCGCTCGCGAGTTTTTGAATTCTGTCGAGCCGTCGGAGACGTCAGCTATTATATATTCACCGGGTAAGTATATTCAAAAATTTATTTTATAATCAAAATATCATATTTCTAGCACACTCTCTTGCCTCTCTCACATCTATCCTCCTATCACCCAGAGCTTTCTTCACACCATCCATCCACCCAAACCTTGGCCTTCCTCTTGTACTTCTCCCATCAACTCTTGCATTCATCACCTTCTTTAGCAGACAACCATTTTCCATTCTCTCAACATGGCCAAACCACCTCAACACATTCATATCCACTCTAGCCGCTAACTCATTTCATACACCCGTTCTCTCCCTCACCACTTCGTTACTAACCCTATCTACTCGAGATACACCAGCCATACTCCTTAGACACTTCATCTCAAACACATTCAATTTCTGTCTCTCCACCACTTTCATTCCCCACAACTCCGATCCATACATCACAGTTGGTACAATCACTTTCTCATATAGAACTCTCTTTACATTCATGCCCAACCCTCTATTTTTTACTACTCCCTTAACTGCCCCCAACACTTTGCAACCTTCATTCACTCTCTGACGTACATCTGCTTCCACTCCACCATTTACTGCAACAATAGACCCCAAGTACTTAAACTGATCCACCTCCTCAAGTAACTCTCCATTCAACATGACATTCAACCTTGCACCACCTTCCCTTCTCGTACATCTCATAACCTTGCTCTTACCCACATTAACTCTCAACTTCCTTCTCTCACACACCTTTCCAAATTCTGTCACTAGTCGGTCAAGCTTCTCTTCTGTGTCTGCTACCAGTACAGTATCATCCGCAAACAACAACTGATATACCTCCCATTCATGGTCATTCTCGCCTACCAGTTTTAATCCTCGTCCAAGCACTCGAGCATTCACCTCTCTCACCACTCCATCAACATACAAGTTAAACAACCACGGCGACATCACACATCCGTCTCAGCCTCACTCTCACCGGAAACCAATCACTCACTTCATTTCCTATTCTAACACATGCTTTACTATCTTTGTAGAAACTTTTCACTGCTTGCAACAACCTTCCACCAACTCCATATAACCTCATCACATTCCACATTGCTTCCATATCAACTCTCTCATATGCTTTCTCCAGATCCATAAACGCAACATACACCTTACCTTTTGCTAAATATTTCTCGCATATCTGCCTAACTGTAAAAATCTGATTCATACAACCCCTACCTCTTCTAAAACCACCCTGTACTTCCCAGATTGCATTCTCTGTTTTATCCTTAATCCTATTAATCAATACTCTACCATACACTTTTCCAACTACACTCAACAAACTAATACCTCTTGAATTACAACACTCATGCACATCTCCCTTACCCTTATATAGTGGTACAATACATGCACAAACCCAATCTACTGTTACCATTGACAACACAAAACACATATTAAACAATCTCACCAACCATTCAAGTACAGTCACACCCCCTTCCTTCAACATCTCAGCTTTCACACCATCCATACCAGATGCTTTTCCTACTCTCGTATCATCTAGTGCTCTCCTCACTTCCTCTATTGTAATCTCTCTCTCATTCTCATCTCCCATCACTGGCACCTCAACACCTGGAACAGCAATTATATCTGCCTCCCTATTATCCTCAACATTCAGTAAACTTTCAAAATATTCCGCCCACCTTTTCCTTGCCTCCTCTCCTTTTAACAACCTTCCATTTCCATCTTTCACTGTCTCTTCAATTCTTGCGCCAGCCTTCCTTACTTTCTTCACTTCTTTCCAAAACTTCTTCATATTCTCTTCATATGACTGACCCAATCCCTGACCCCACCTCAGGTCAGCTGCCCTCTTTGCCTCACGTACCTTGCGCTTTACTTCCACATTTTTCTCTCTATATTTTTCATACTTCTCTATACTATTACTCTGCAGCCATTCTTCAAAAGCCCTCTTTTTCTCTTCCACTTTTACCTTCACTCCTTCATTCCACCATTCACTGCCCTTCCTCATGCTGCCTTCAACAACCTTCTTGCCACATACATCACTTGCAATCCCAACAAAATTTTCTCTTACTAACTTCCACTCCTCCTCTAAATTACCAGTTTCTCTTACTCTCACCTCGTCATATGCCATTTTCAACCTTTCCTGATATTTACTTTTTACCCCCGGTTTTATTAGCTCTTCAATCCTCACTACCTCCCTTTTACATCCACCTACTCTATTCCCCCACTCTTTTGCTACAACTAATTTTAAATATTTAACTTAGCCGGTGAATATATAAAAGCTGCTGCTCCGGCGGCTCGACAAAAAACACACAAAAACTCGCGAGCGATTGCTATGAAGGTTGCGGGTGTGCCCACCAGCGCCAACTATCGGCCAGATACCGCATATGCATGTAAACAAGCCTCAATTCTTCTCTGTCGGTCTGATCGACAAGACGTACCATTACTCGCTGTTAACCTGGAGTTTTTCAACAGACTTGGTGAAGTACTTCATTTTGGTTTGAGCTTTCGCAGTGCAGGTGTTTTATCCTCAACTTAAACTCTTGAACTCTTTTTTGGACAGATTTAATTGTTGATGAACTTGGATTGTTTTTTGGACTTTCTTTGACTTTTTCAAAATGGCTGACCCTTCTCAAATTCCTAGATTTCGTAAGTGTAATGCTAGGGATTGCAATAGGCGTCTTCCAAAGGCCTCTCTCGACCCACATACTGTGTGTTCTAATTGTCGGGGTAAAACCTGTCAATTAGGAGATCGGTGTGAGGAGTGCGTGGGGCTTTCGGAATTCGATTGGCTTGAATATGACAAGTATTCTCGTAAGCTAGAGAGAGATAGGGTGAGGAGAAGTTCCTCTAGATCGGTAGATTTTTCCTCTCCCCATGCCCCTGAACCTAATCCTTCCCCTGTAGTAGTGGTGCCTGAACCCTCTACTAGCACTCAGGAACCATCAATGCGGGATATGTTACGTGCCATTCATGCTATGGGCGAAAGAGTTGAGTCGTTAGCTACAGATCATAATCAACTCATGGCTGACGTTAAAGAGTTAAAGTGTCAGAGTGCCACAGTGGAAAATCGTGGGAAAGTGATTAGTGCGCAAAGTGTTATCAGTGTTGCGACCGAGGGTTCGTCTGTTCGTGCCTGTCGTTCGATTAGTCCGGGACCTCTTGCAAGCTCCCAAGCCCAGGGGAGAAGTAATGTCGTACGACTTAAGGGTTCGAGAGGCCTTGATCAGCGAACAGACGTTCCCTCTATGGTTTCAGGCGTGTCTCATCAAGACCGCCCCTACCATAAGACGAGCGAGACCATTTTCTCCTCGTCATCCAAAGGCTTTTCGCGTAAGAAACCGTGGAGCAAGGTTTCAAGGCCCTTAAAGCGAAAGTCGGTCCCTTCAGGACAGGTCCAGCGTCCTGGTTGTAGCCATTGGGACAGCTCTGACCCTTTGCAGTCATCGGAAGACTGCTCGCCGCCTAAGCAGAAACGTAACACAGGCTCCGAGAGTCTTGGTGTAGGCAAGGTTTTGCAGTCACAGACGTTACCCTCGTCTCTTACCGCACCCATTCCCGTTGATCCTAAATGGGTTGTACTGCAAGACATGCAGATCAAGCTCGCCTCCCTTATGGAAGACTATTCTGCTGAAAAGGTTCACGATGATCCTCGCCGCTTAGCTGATCGAGTTCCTGGCCTTCAGCCGCCGAAACGAGCCTTTGCTCGTCCTGTTGACGTTGGCGTTACTAAGTCACGTCAGTCACGTTTTGTAGAGCCTCACTCGATGCAGTCCCGTGTTGACTTTCAGCCGCATGTAGATGTTCAGCCGCTTCCTAATGCTCTTGTTGACGTTCAGGACGTTCGCCAACCAGCGGAGTTGACTTGTTTTGACGCTGAGCGTCAAGCACCGCAGTCAAGAGTTGTTTTGACTGCTCAGTCTAGGCAGTCAAGGCAGTCTCGAGTTGACGTCGAGCGTCCTCCCGCTCCTGTTGTTGTTGACAGTCAGGCTGTTAAGCAGTTACATGACGTAGCGTCCTGGACTGCTACCGATGCACCAGTGCGTGTGGACTCTGCGTCTCAAGCATTGCCACCAAGGCAGGTCTCCCCTTTGCTTGTTACTCAGCAGTTGTCGGACGAAGATCCTTCAGATGAGGACGTTGCTGATCCTCATCATGATGATCATCCTTCAGATGTAGACGAACCTAAGACGGTTCCCCCTTCGATGGACTTTAAGAAGATCATGTTGATTTTCAAGGATCTTTTTCCCAATCACTTTGTTACCGTTGCTCCTCGTTCGCCACCGTCTGAGTTTGCTCTAGGCTTACCTGCTTCCCAGCCAGGCTTTACTAAGCTAGTGCTTTCTCGCTCTTCCAAGAGGGCTTTACGACTTTTAGGCGACTGGTTGGATACCAGGAGGAGTTTGGGGAAGACGGCCTTTGCCTTCCCTCCTTCTAAGCTTGCTTCTAGATCGAGCGTCTGGTATGCCACGGGAGAAGTTCTCGGCTTGGGAGTCCCTGCCTCTGCCCAGGGTGACTTCTCAAGCCTCGTAGACTCTCCCCGCCGCCTGGCCATGAGACGCTCGAAGATTAGTTGGTCCTCCTCGGACCTTGACCATCTGCTTAAAGGCGTATACAGGGCCTTTGAAGTATTCAACTTTCTTGACTGGTCATTAGGAGCTTTAAGTAGGAAAATCTCGTCTGCTGACCGAGATGTTTCCTTACTTATCATGTCATGTATGGATAAAGCCATCCGCGATGGTTCCAATGAGCTCGCCTCCACCTTTACGTCGGGAGTCTTAAAGAAGCGAGATATCCTTTGCTCTTTTCTTTCGCCAGGAGTTACTCCCTGTCAGAGATCAGAACTGCTCTTTTCTCCCTTATCAGCGTCCTTGTTTCCGCAACAACTGGTTAAGGATATAGCTTCTTCGCTTGTGCAGAAGGACACCCATGACTTGATGGCGTCCTCTGCTCGCAAAGGGACTCCTTCTACATCCTTTGCTGTAAGACCCAGGATCGAGACTCCGGCTTCCAGATTTATCCCGCCCTTTCGTGGCAGAGCTCCCAGCAGGGGAAGCGCTCGTGCCGAGGGAAAGAGAGGTAAGAAGAGAGGAGCCAAGTCCTCACGTGGCATAGTCTGACTGCCCACAGCCTCAGACAGCGGTAGGAGCCAGATTGAAGAGCTTCTGGCAGGCCTGGGAGAAGAGGGGCGCAGACCAAGAGTCTGTTCGGTTGCTCAGAGAGGGGTACAAAATTCCGTTTGTACGCAAACCTCCTCTAGTGACAACTCCCATAGACCTCTCTCCCAGGTACCGAGAGGAGTCAAAGAGACAAGCCCTAAACAAAGAAGTGTCTCTGTTGCTAGAGAAGGGAGCGGTTGTGAAAGTCTCGGACCTTCAATCACCGGGGTTTTACAACCGTCTCTTCCTAGTCCCAAAGAATACAGGAGGTTGGAGACCGGTGCTAGACGTCAGTGCGCTCAACGTTTTTGTTACGAAAACAAAGTTCACTATGGAGACCACGAAGTCCGTCTTAGCAGCGGTCAGAAAGGAAGACTGGATGGTCTCTCTCGACCTACGAGATGCGTACTTCCACATTCCTATACACCCGGATTCCCAACCGTTTCTGAGGTTTGTTTTCAGGAATGTGGTACAGTGAACCCTCGCTACTTCGCGGTTCGACAATCGCGGATTCACCACTTCGCGGGGTTTTCCCATAACCCATATATATATACATATCGCGGATTTTCCGGAAAATTCGAAAATACCGCGAAATCTGAAGATAACCAAATACGATATTTTGTTACCTGTAATTCCATTAATACTGTAATTAGTAATATCTGCTCTTACTGATTGTTCATTGCATTTCATATGATATATAATTCAGCACAGAAAGAAATAAAACACGAAAAGAGAATGTGATCATACGATAATTCAGTACGTAGTAAAATTAAATCGAACATGAAACGCAAATCAGATGCAGTCATACCATATTAGAATGGTGTGTACTGTAATGGATGTGCTTCTTTTCCATGAATCTTTTGTATGTATACGTACGTAGTACAGTACTGTATCCAATAATATTCTTTGTTGCAAAAATCACATTTCGAATAAGTACTGTAAGCGTACGAGAGAGAGAGAGAGAGAGAGGCGTAAAATAGCGTACGTACGTAAATTTTTATTATTATTGTTATTATTATTATTATTGTTGTTGTTGTTAATAAAATTATTATTGTTATTATTATTAATCATTATTATTATTATTATTACTGTACAGTATTATTATCATTATTTATTATTATTACGGTACTGTATTGTACTTAATCTACGTACGTTCAGTATGCGCGGGGGCATCTTCTATGAGTAACCAACGCGCCATAGTACTAAGACGGGTTGTGATTGGTTCAAGCGCTGATAGATGACGAATCAAAACTCAAGTTTTGTAATCTAGCCTGTGATTGGTGTTTTGCCCGCATCTTCTACCCGCAGCATCAAAGTTCTCGCGGGGCTGCATCGTTCACTTTCTCTTTCCGCGTATTGCTGAGTAGACGTTCTTAACTTTGTGAAGTTTAATCTGTGCTGTGTGCGACTGTTTTAAGTTGAACTTTTTGTTGAACTTTCTGTTACAATGGCTCCCAAGCGTTCTGCTTCTAGTAAGGCTGGTAGTGAGCCTAAACGCCACCGAAGAATGATGACGATAGCTGAGAAGGTTACGCTTCTCGACATGTTAAAAGATGGTAGAAGTTACGCGGCCGCCGGCCGCCATTTTGGCATCAACGAATCCACCGTTCGCTACATCAAGAAGGACGAGGCGAACATTAGAAAGACTGCTGCAATCACCTTTAGCAGATCAGCGAAGCGAGTCGTTACAACGCGTAATAAAACGATCGTACGCATGGAAGGTGCTTTAGCTGTGTGGATTGCCGACTGCCGGAAGAAGAACATAGCGTTGGATACGAACACCATCCAAACAAAGGCTTTGAGCTTGTATGAGAATTTTGCTGCAAAGGAACCTAAAGAGGACGACGGCAACCATGCTGAAGATGATGATGATGCAGATGATCCTCAACCAGGGACATCCACTGATTCCCAGCCTCAGAAACGTTTTTCCGCAAGCAAAGGATGGTTCGCGAAGTTTCAGAAACGCTTCGCCCTGAAAAGCGTTTCCCTGCATGGGGAGTCTGCTTCCGCTGACACTGCCGCTGCTGAAACTTACGTGAACCAGACTTTCAAGAACATTATCGCTGAAGGTGGATACAAGCCGGAACAAGTGTTTAATATGGATGAAACCGGCTTGTTTTGGAAGAGAATGCCGTCGCGAACTTTCCTGTTCAAAGAGGAAGCCAAAGCCTCTGGCTTTAAGGCATTCAAGGATCGCGTTACCCTCGTGATGTGTGGCAATGCTGCTGGATTTTTGTTAAAGCCGGGGCTTATTTATAAGTCGAAAAATCCTCGCGCTTTGAAAAACAAAAATAAGAATCTCCTTCCCGTGTACTGGATGCATAATCAAAAAGCATGGATTACGAAGATGCTGACCTCCAACTGGTTCCACCAGTGTTTCATCCCGCAAGTCCATGAATATCTCTTAGAGAAGGACTTGCCATTCAAGATCCTTCTCCTTATGGATAACGCTGGTGGACACGCAACTGACCTGTCGCGTGAGGGCGTTCAGGTTGAGTTCCTGCCACCCAACACCACGTCATTAATTCAACCAATGGACCAGGGGGTTATCAGGGCGTTCAAGGCCCTCTACACGAAGAATACCTTGGCGGACCTCGTTGCGTGTGTGGATGCTGCCCAAGATGACGAGGATGAAGACTTCAACTTGAAGGCGTACTGGCGGCAGTACACCATAGCCACGTGCCTGCAGAATATTCAAAAGGCACTTCAAAAGATGAAACCTGCAACCGTAAATGCGAGCTGGAAGAAGCTGTGGCCCGATATTGTTTACGACGACAAGGGATTTACTCCGTCGGAAATCCAACACTCTGCAATACGGAAATCTGTGCAGTTGGCTGCCATAATTGGGGGTGACGGGTTTGGCGACATGACGACTGAAGACGTCGACGAGTTGTTGGACTGCCATTCCCAGCCCCTAACTGACGCAGACCTCGAAGACCTGACGAAATCGGCAAGTGAGGAAGAGAGTGAGGGTACCCAGGAAGAGACCCAAGAAAATGTCGAAGAAACGGGCTTAACATTAGAACGGCTCGCCAAGTTCTGCAACCATATGAAGGAGGCGAAAGAAATGTTGCAAGAGTGGGACGAGGATATGGTTCGCTCGATGCAATTCTGCAACAAGGTTGATGACATCACGACTCCCTACAGGATGCTCTTGGATCGAAAAAAGAAGCAGCGGCAACAACTTCCGATCACAATGTTTTTTCAGCCTCGCAAAAAAGAGCCAGTTCCTCCTGCTAGTACGCCTTCGGAAGAAATTGAAGAAGTTGAAGAGGTGTCCCAGGAAAAGACACCTCCGTCTGAAGAGACGTAAAATACTATCATTGACTGCACAGTAGAACACATCATCAGCTTCATCATCATCATTTCTACTGTGCAGCAAATTCATCGCCATCGTCATTCAAGTTTTTCTTGAACTTCTTTCGTGGTGAGTACAGTAACAATCTTTATTTTTTACTTTAACCTGTTTTATAGTTTAGTAATGTACGTACTGTATGCATTAAGTTAAAGGGAAGGTTTTAAAAGTCTACATGTTGTAACCTATCATATTTTTTTTGTTTAAAATTTACATTTACGTACGTAAAACAATCTCTCTCTCTCTCTCTCTCTCTCTCTCTCTCTCTCTCTCTCTCTCTCTCTCTCTCTCTCTCTCTCTCTCTCTCTCTCTCTCTCTCTAATTGTTTTCCTGCTTTGCTACGTACAAGTACTGTATAATTTATATTTGTAAGGTAACATATTTTGTAAATGCTTTTACTGTAAATACTGTATGTACTGTATCATTATTTATCACTATCATCATGCGCGTTAAATGCCTTGTTTGTTCTGAGCGTGGTTGTTTACTGAGCGTACACGCCGTCGTTTCAGGCGGCGTCATAAAGAAAAAGATTTCATTTGGAAGTCCTAAGAAAAATACGTAAACTAAAACATTGGTAATAAAAAAATCAACATACAGTACTGTATAATCAATATAATCGATGCAAAAACTAACCATACGTACATATATGTGTACACTAAATGAGTTTGTTTCTTCATTATGATCAGAGATGAACGTAAACAAAACATTGGTTGCCATTTTTTATCGTGCTTTTTAGGTGTTTAGGAAACACATGATATAAAATCGCCTTTAATATTTGTGCCTGTTTTAGTTTAGGGTGCTGTAGTACATGCATTAAGTGTTCTGTACATTAAAGGGTGGTTTGTTAACAGTACTACGTACAAGGGAAGGTTTTAAAAGTCCGAATATACATGTTAAATAAATAGGTAAATATGCTGTCACTACTTCGCGGATTTTCACCTATCGCGCCCGCGTCTGGAACCTATCTACCGCGATAAACGAGGGTTCACTGTATACCAGTTTCGGGCCCTGTGCTTTGGCCTCAGTCCTGCTCCTCTCGTATCTACGAGGCTCATGAGGAATGTGGCAAAATTCCTCCATTTATCGGGAATCCGAGCCTCCCTGTACTTGGACGACTGGCTTCTCAGGGCATCGTCCAGTCATCGCTGTCTGCAGGATCTTCATTGGACGTTGGGTCTGACCAAGGAATTGGGACTTTTGGTCAACCTAGAAAAGTCCCAACTGATCCCATCCCAGACTATTCTATATTTAGGGATGGAGATTCGCAGTCCAGTTTTTCGGGCTTTTCCGTCTGCCACCCGAATAGAACAAGCCCTGCTCAAAGTCCAACTAATGCTGAAGAGAGAACGGTGTTCAGTCAGGAATTGGATGAGTCTCGTAGGGACTCTATCATCCCTGGAGCAGTTTGTCTCGCTAGGAAGACTACACCTTCGGCCTCTCCAGTTCCATCTAGCCTTTCACTGGAACAAGGACAAGACGTTAGAGACGGTATCAATCCCGGTCTCCGAACCAGTAAAGGCATGCCTGAAATGGTGGAACAGCAATATCAGTCTGAGAGAGGGACTATCCCTAGCAGTCAAGAACCCAAACCACGTGTTGTTCTCAGACGCGTCGGATTTGGGTTGGGGTGCGACCCTGGACGGTCGGGAATGCTCAGGTCTGTGGACCTCAAGTCAGAAGAGCATGCACATCAACGGCAAGGAGCTATTGGCAGTCCACTTGGCCTTGATGAAATTCGAAAGTCTCCTTCGAAACAAAGTGATAGAGGTCAACTCCGACAATACCACAGCTTTGGCGTACATCTCCAAGCAAGGAGGCACACACTCCCTCACGCTGTACGAGATCGCAAGGGACCTGCTCATTTGGTCAAGAAATCGAGGCATCTCCATGTTAACGAGATTTATCCAGGGGGACTTGAACGTCTTGGCAGACTGTCTCAGTCGGAGGGGTCAGGTGATTCCCACGGAATGGACCCTCCACAAGGACGTGTGCAAGAGTCTTTGGGCGACTTGGGGTCAACCCACCATAGACCTCTTTGCCACCTCGATGACCAAGAGGCTTCCAATCTATTGCTCGCCAGTCCCAGATCCAGAAGCAATACACATAGACGCATTTCTACTGGATTGGTCTCATCTGGACTTATATGCGTTCCCAATATTCAAGATTGTCAACAAGGTACTGCAGAAGTTCGCCTCTCACGAAGGGACAAGGTTGACGTTGGTTGCTCCCCTCTGGCCCGCGAGAGAGTGGTTCACCGAGGTACTTCAATGGCTGGTAGACATTCCAAGAAGTCTTCCTCTAAGGGTAGATCTATTACGTCAGCCCCACGTAAAGAATGTTCATCAAAGCCTCCCCGCTCTTCGTCTGACTGCCTTCAGACTATCGAGAGACTCTCAAGAGCTCGAGGCTTTTCGAAGGAGGCAGCCAGTGCGATTGCAAGAGCGAGGAGAGCTTCTACCATTAGAGTATACCAGTCGAAGTGGGAAGTCTTCCGAGACTGGTGCAAGTCAGCATCTGTGTCCTCGTCCAGTACCTCTGTAGCCCAAATTGCAGACTTTCTCCTACATCTGAGAAATGTTCGCTCCCTCTCAGCTCCCACGATTAAGGGCTACAGGAGCATGTTGGCTTCGGTCTTTCGTCATAGAGGCTTAGATCTTTCTAACAATAAAGATCTCCAAGATCTCCTTAAGTCTTTCGAGACCTCTAAGGAACGTCGTTTGGCCACTCCTGGATGGAACTTAGACGTGGTCCTAAGGTTCCTCATGTCAGACAGGTTTGAGCCATTACATTCAGCCTCCCTGAAGGATCTCACCCTCAAGACGCTTTTCCTAGTGTGCTTGGCTTTGGCAAAAAGGGTTAGTGAACTTCATGCCTTCAGTAAGAACATCGGCTTTTCTACAGAAAAAGCCACATGTTCACTCCAACTTGGTTTCCTGGCCAAAAATGAACTGCCTTCTCGTCCTTGGCCTAAATCTTTTGATATACCTTGCTTATCAGAGATCGTAGGCAACGAACTTCAAAGAGTGCTATGTCCAGTTAGAGCTCTTTAGTTCTACTTAGCCCGTACTAAATCCTTACGAGGTGGATCTGAGGCATTATGGTGCTCAGTTAAGAAACCATCATTGCCTATGTCAAAGAATGCTTTGTCATATTTTATCAGATTTTTAATACGAGAGGCTCATTCTCTCTTCAATGAGAAAGACCGATGTTTGCTTAAGGTTAAGACGCATAAAGTAAGAGCTATAGCAACCTCCGTGGCCTTTAAGCAAAATAGATCTCTGCAAAGTATTATGGACGCGACCTTTTGGAGAAGCAAGTCGGTATTCGCGTCATTTTACTTAAAAGATGTCCAGACTCTTTACGAGGACTGCTACACACTGGGTCCATTCGTTGCAGCGAGTGCAGTAGTGGGTGAGGGTTCTACCACTACATTACCCTAATTCCAATATCCTTTTAATCTGTCTCTTGAAATGTTTTTAATCTTGTTTTTGGGTTGTACGGAAGGCTAAGAAGCCTTTCGCATCCTGGTTGATTGGCGGGTGGTCAATGTCATTTCTTGAGAGCGCCCAGATTAGGGGTTTGATGAGGTCCTGTTGTATGGGTTGCAGCCCTTGATACTTCAGCTCCTGGGAGTCTTTCAGCATCCTAAGAGGATCGCTGGGCTTTGTAAGGAAGACAGACTAACAAGGCAGAGTAATCGTCTAAGTCAACTTCCTTACCAGGTACCTATATATTTGGGTTTTGTTATGTTATAACTGTCAAAAACTCTAAGCATATACGCTGTAAACTTAATTAACTCTGGTCTCTACCCACCACCATGGGTGTGAATCAGCTATTATATATTCACCGGCTAAGTTAAATATTTAAAAATGATATTTCAATTATAAAATAAATTTTTGAATATACTTACCCGGTGAATATATAAATTAAAGGCCCTCCCTTCCTCCCCAATAGAGACGCAGCGGGATGAGAAGAATTGAGGCTTGTTTACATGCATATGCGGTATCTGGCCGATAGTTGGCGCTGGTGGGCACACCCGCAACCTTCATAGCGATCGCTCGCGAGTTTTTGTGTGTTTTCTGTCGAGCCGCCGGAGCAGCAGCTATTATATATTCACCGGGTAAGTATATTCAAAAATTTATTTTATAATTAAAATATCATTTTTCCTTCCACCAAAAAATGATCAGACGTACCGTTAGCCATACCCCTAAACACGTGCAGTAAGAGCAGATATTACTAATTCTCAGATCAAATTAAATTTGTAAATCGAGGTACTATTGTATCTGCTTTGGAAATTCAGTTGTTTTAAACTGTTACAGCAAAGTCCATGCCAAGAAAACCCACTGTTGCATCCAACTTATACTTATGCTATTTTTATGCTATTTTCCCTGTTGGGGCCCCTGGGCTTATAGCATCCTGCTTTTCCAACTAGGGTTGTAGCTTAGCATTTAATAATAATAATAAACGGATTTTGAAGCGAAGCGAAAAATCTATTTTTGGGTGAGATGGCCATGTCGTCCTGATGGAAGGTTCCTATTGGTAGCTTTCTAAGGGATATTTGGCTACAGTGATATTCCCAGAGAATTTACCTTTAGGACTCCAGAATTCTAACTCCTGGCGCGAATATCCTTAAAACTTTCTCTTAAGGATATCGCGTGACATCAGGGGACATATATCTTGATACGAAACATGGCAATCTTCATCCCGAATAGCGTCTTCGTTTTGAGGGGGAAGAGTGGCGAAACTGAAGGGGAGCCTTCTATCAAGGTTACCCTTCCTCCTGTACTATTACGAGAATCCAAGATGGCGCTCATTCCTTGTAGCATTGAGCGTGGTGCTACAGGTATAGTAGTTTCGGGAGGGATCTTGCCTAAGCCTTTTCTATGGAAAAGGAAGGCGGGTCCATCAGGACGACATGGCCGTCTCACCCAAAAATAGATTTTTCGCTTTGCTTCAAAATCCGTTTCTTGGGCTCAAGCCATGTCGTCCTGATTGAAGTTTACCAGAGAAGTACTGTATCTGTGGATTTGTATAAGTGCCTTAATCTTGGGACAATTTTTATATGGTCATACAGACCATTGAGAAATATGACGATACTGTTATACGTCATTACTGTACCTCTAATCATGGAACAATGTTAGGGCTTCCTGCCCCCTGCAGGGAAGTGTCGTGCTAGACAGTAAAAAAAAAAAAGTCTCAAGGTTTGTATATTGCAGAAACAAATGTAAGTTTCAATCAGAACTATTTGTTTCATTTATTCCAGTAATATGAAGTTTACTTAGGAAATTAAGTAAAGAACTCTGGCTATCTTTATTGTGCTGTTTGCAGGGCGAAATAAGACGCAATTACACTTTTAGTCCTTTATTTAGGCTAAATGAGTAAATTGGATAACAAGTGTAAATAGAATAGAATTATACATCCAACGGTTACCAATAGAGTTTTTCTACCTGAAAGGGAAGAAAAGGTTAATGCCACTATAAAGGTTGAAAAATTTGGAAAATTTATCATTATTCAGTAAATGTTGGATACTATCAACACTGAGTACGATATACACAGGGCACAATTGTTATCTGTATAATTCTTCACCTGAAAATTTGAACAGTCCTTGAGTCACCTTGGTGACACTCATATTAAAGATATTGCACTGGAGGTGTCAACACCTTTTCACCGGAATTGAGAGTCCCAATCAATTCACTGTTCATCGCAGCACTAGACGACAGGATTTACTACACTACCTGCCGCCACCACGTAATGCTTCAATTCGTGCACTTGCTTCGCATAATGTTTGTAGAACACTGGATGACTTCCATCCAGTATATAAGCGAAGATGCTCGAAGTCCATATACTGATAGAAGTTCAGTGAGGAAGCAATTTTTCTTGGATTATGAACCTGCGGGTGTACTGTCAGGATCCGCTCTGCGAATGAAGTAAGTGAGCTTCGCCCTCAGTTGTTTCAGGGATAAGTTCCATCTCGAGGTTTCTCCTTTAGACATTCTACTGGACACAGAGAGACATCTTTCAGAGGGCAGATTCTCCAGGGACCCCATCTCTTAGTGGGTAGCTCATTCTTGGCAAGAAAGGTAGGATCAGGGAAGAGATTCAGTTCTCCCACTTCTGTGAACTGAATATGGCCCTCATCTCTTGATAGGGCTTCTATTTCACTAACTCTAGCCCCTGAGGCTATAGCAAACAGGAAAATAACTTTTTGGGTAAGATCCTTAAGAGAACAATTTTCATTGTTTAAGGTTGAGGCATAGTGTAAGACCTTGTCCAAGGACCATGAAATGGGCTTCGGAGGTGCTATAGGTCTAAGTCTAGCGCATGCTTTCGGGATCTTGTTAAAGATTTCGTTCGTCAGGTCCACTTGGAAAGCGTATAGAAGAGGTCTAGTCAATGCTGATTTACACGTAGTTATCGTGTTGACAGCTAGGCCTTGTTCATAAAGGTGGATGAAGGACAGGCAGAAGTCTATTGAGACTTCCTTCGGGTTTTTTGCTTTGACAAAAGCAACCCACTTTTTCCAAGACAATTCGTATTGTCTTCTAGTTGACTTTGACTTGTATTCTTCTAGGAAGTCTATACTGCCTTTTAAGATCCCAAATCTTTTCTTAACCACTAAGGTGAGAAAATCATGAGATGAAGGTTTTGGGTTCTCTGTGATGAAGCGAAGACAGTCTACTTCTGAACCAGTTGAGATAAAGCAGGGTTCGGTAGAGGGACCAGCCTCAGTTTCAGTTCCATTACCAGAGGGAACCAGTTGCTCTTGGACCACTTGGGGGCCACTAGAGCTGCCGTTCCCTGGAAGGATCTCGGCTTGTTGAGGAACAGGTAAATCCTGGTCCATTCGTTCCATTCGAGGGACATGGTGTCCGTCGCCTCCGCCAGAGGGTCCTCGTATGGGGCTACATCCGAGGTAGTTTCTTGTTGTCGCTCGTCGCGAAGAGGTCGATCTGCGGTTCCGGGACTTGTTCCAAGATGAAGGAGAATGAGTCTGCGTCTAGGGACCATTCTGACTCTATCAGCTTTAGCCTGGATAGAGCATCCGCCGTCACATTGCAGAACCCTTGTAGGTGAACTGCTGATAAGTGCCATCTCTTCTTTTTCGATAAACGAAAGATGGCTAACATTACATGGTTGATGTGGGGCGATCTCGAGCCTTGTCGATTCAGACATCTCACTATCACTTCGCTGTCCAAGATCAGCCTGATGTGGGCTGATCTGCGAGGGGAGAGTTTTTTCAATGACAAGAGGATTGCCATGGCCTCCAGAATATTGATGTGAAAGGTCTTGAACAGGGATGATCAAGTCCCTTGGGCTTTCCTTTGGTGGGAGTGACCTCCCCATCCTTCCGTCGAGGCATTCGTGTGGATGGAGATCTCTTCGAGCGTTTGATGCGTATCTTCTCCAGACTCCTGACGCATCTTTCAGCTGTGCTCTTAGCGCTGGGTCTGTTACTGCTGCTAACTGGAGAGAGCCCAGTACTCTTTCCTGTTTGTGTCTTGAGATCCTGTCGGATTTCAGTAGTCTCTTGGCAGACCCTGCAATCTCTCTCCTCTTCCCTGGGGGAATTGAGAGGCAGTGTGACTTCAAGTTCCAATGGATTCCTAGCCATTGAAACTCTTGAGCTGGAGAGAGTCGAGACTTTTTGAAGTTGATCTTGAATCCCAGATGTTTCAGGAACTGGATCACCTTCTTAGATGCTTGCAGACAAGCCGTCCTGGATGCTGCCCACACCAGCCAGTCGACCAGGTACATTGCTACCTGAACGCCTTCTAGGCGTAGTTATTGAACGAATGTGTCTGCAATTTTTGTGAAGATCCTTGGGGGTATGTTTAGTCCGAAGGGCATGGCTCTGAAGACGAATTTTTTCTTCTGTAGCTTGAATCCTAGGTAGGAGGAGAGAGGGTGGCTGACTGGGAGATGCCAGTATGCATCTGCCAGGTCTATTGAGACTGTGTATGGCCCTTTTGGTAACTGGGTCCTTATGTGCTGAAGGGTTAACATCCTGAACTTGCTGTTCTTGATGAACTTGTTGAGTGGCGACAAGTCCAGAATGACTCTGAGTTTGTCTGAGTCTTTCTTAGGAACACAAAACAGCCTTCCCTGGAATTTGATGGACTTTGCTCTCCTTATATCCTGTTTGCTCAAGAGTTCTAAGGTATATTCTTCCAATGAGGGGGTGGAGTGTTGGAAGAATTGAGGAAATGATGGTGGAAGCTTGTTCCATCTCCATCCTAGTCCATTCTTGATTAGGCTGTGGGCCCAAGGATTGAAGGTCCAACGATCCTGAAAGTGTTGGAGCCTCCCTCCTACCTTAAGCATCTCATTGCTTCGATTGTCCGGAGGGTTTACCTCCCGTACCGCGTCCTCCCCTACCTCGTGAGGGGTATCTTGAGGCCCGTCGGGAGCCTCTACCTTTGGGACGAAAGGTAGTGGTTTGCCTCTCAAACCCAGGGTTGAATGCTGGTGACTGGGCAACCAGCTGCTGAGGCACCACTTGGAATGTGGTCTGTGGTTGAGCAACCACTTGGGGCACCGCGGTCATGGTGACTGTAGGATGTTGCTGGGCAGGCCGAGAGGGTAGTCTAGGCTTCTTAGTCTTCCTTTTAGGTTGGGGACCCGCATCCGGGGAAGACTTCCGTTTTGATGAAATACCCCACTTCTGGAGAAGGTTCCTATTCTCCGTGGCAGCTTTATCAACTACCTCCTTGACCACTTCATTTGGGAAGAGGTCTTTACCCCAGATATTGGAAGATATCAGCTTCCTGGGTTCGTATTTTACTGTTGCTGCAGCAAACACGAACTCTCTACAGGCTCTCCTAGTAAAGGCATATAGGTCCTTTACTAAGGTGGCCATGTGCATTTTGGCCATGACCATGTCTGGGGTGCTTTTTAGGCCTGCACACCTGCAAGTCTGTCCTTCGTCTCTTGCTCCCTGCGCAAGAGAAAGTGACAGTTTCGGGAGATTTTCGCTGAACTGTTGTCATCCCACGATATCTGCATCCAGCTTCCCTACTGAGAAGGTGAGGTGGACTTCTTTTCATTCCTTATCCTCCATGGGCAGGGCTAACAACAGAGGCCTACACTCCTCTAGTGCAGGGCATGGTTTGCTTGTCTCCACTGCCTTGGCATCAGCTTTAAAAGCCTTCGACATAAAGGGGAAGGGTATTGAAGCAGGAGCAAGAAAGGTAGGGTACTTCTTGCTCAAGGTGGACACTTTTGAGTTTGTGTAACCCACCTTCTTCAGGCTGCTCGACAAGAGAGCCTGTGCCTTGTCGTGGTGGAAAACCATGACCTCCTTTGGTTCCGTCTCCTCTTTTGATACTGGCTCCTGCTTCAGTCGAATGAAGCTGTCAGGGTAAGCATTAAAGCTTGGTCAGAACTGGATATCTTCTAAGGGGACGGCTCCCATCTTCTAAGAGATGTAGAATTTGCCGTTGGTAATCGGCATAAACTCCGCGTACCTCCAGGGATTGGTCTCGGAGCAGGGTGGGAGGTCTTGGACTCTGTGTCACTTGAATGACCCTTGGAAGGCGGTGAGTTGAGCTTCACGGAGCTCTCTCTCGAGCCTCGCTTTCCTTGCTTCGCCTTGCCTGTGAACATTCTCCATTAAGGCCTTAAGATGAGCCAGAACTGCCTGGCTCATGTTGTCCAATGGAGGGGTAGAAGCGGAAGATGTCGAAGGTATCGGTTCCGGTGCCGGCACAGACAGATGGGACTCCAACTCGACATCATCTTCTTCTTCAGGAGGTAGAGTAGACTCCTCCACGGGATCATCCTTCAATAGATCCTTTTCAGTGTTTGTGGATACTTCAGACATCCTTTCCTCCTGGTGGATGTCCATGCCTTGCAACGCCTCACTGACATCCGTCTCAATGGCAATCTGGACGCAGGGAGGTCCAGGTCGTGTTTGGGGCACGACAGCTTCACTACCCGCCTTCGGGAACAGCAAGCTACGCATACTGTCGTTAGGTAGGTACGGTCCCGGAGAGTTCTTCTGGAACCCTCGTACCCATTTGCGCAGCTTTTCTCGTGCTGCATCCCTCGACTCCGTTGACTTGGGGTCGTCAAAACCTTTGGCCACCAAGGTCCGGAAGATGTTTCAGTCTTGGGGGTCCCAGTACCGCAGGATTTCGGTAGTGATGGTGTAGGGGGCATGAGACCTGCATGCTTTGTGACCACAGAAGTTCCTACTCCTGTGGTTACAGACGATCACATCGCACTTCATTTGGGGTTCCTCCTGTAAAGAAAGGAAATTTAAATGAGTATGCGGTTGTTTATCACAAATGATGACCAGGTTATGCAAAATATTAATATTTTAACCATTATAGCTTAGGATAGTAAGCTTGAAAGGAAATAGAAAAGACACATACTTGTGTCTCTTGTCCAGCCAATTGTCGTGACCTCCCTCCAATATTAAAGTTTTAAAGTTTCCTTATCAAGGCAAACTCAAAAGAGAAGGAGTCTAACCTATAGGGATAGAATAAGTGTATACTAACAATGACTGTTCTTAAATTATTTAATATTATGGGGTAAGTTATCAACTGATTACTTATCAGTGTATTGAAGGAATTCTTTCTTTCAATATAGAATTGGTCTCAACAATAGACTGTGCAAGGATACACAAGGTATGTTGGAAAATAACTTCTGTATAATATATACTATAGTTTTCTGTCTGCAGTATATACTATACTGCAAATATACTGGCTACTGCATAATCATATACTGTAGTTCAGCCGGCATGTTACCGGCTAGGCTAGCACCTGGCGGCACCGGTCCAGCCAGCATGCCACCAGCTGAGTTAGTACCTGGCAGCACCGGTCCAGCCGGCGGTTCAAATGGAAGGGCAGAATGCATCATTCAGGCTTCCATCCAGCCACAAGATCCGTTGCCGGTCGCTGCCAGTTTCAGGGATGTGGATGGCAGTCCAAGGGAGGACTGAAGAAAACTCAACAGCAGAGGGGTCTCCCGGCAGCCGTCATAGCTGGCACAACCTTTCCCGGAGCCTTGCGTCCATAGGGGAAAGACAGAGTGACTATTAAGCCGCCTATGTAGGAGCCCGGCCGTGCTATGATCTACCCGGCAAGTGGGGAGATTGTAGGACGACGGCCACAGGATTGCGATAGCTAGGCCATCGCTAAAGGACAGAGAGGGGCAGGGAAAGGGTCATGTATCAAGTGTTAGGAGAAGGCGGCAGGATTGCCGCCACTTCCACACAAGGGTGAAACTTTGTTTCAGTATCGGCACCATCCTAGGCAGCAGAAGAATATCTATTCTTCAGCCTAGGGTCTGCCGAAACAGGACTAGTCTTCTAGACTGCAGGGGAGAAGGTGGCGGCATTATACTACCACTTCAAGTGCAGCCTAGGGAGGCTTAGCTTCCTATGCCGACAGCTTTAAGCCGGCAGGGGAGTGACTACTCGCCCTGCAGCCTGGCCGCCGGCATAAAGACTGAATACTCTGAGGTTCTGTCGAAAACCCAAGCCGGGATACTCGCCAGCAAGGATGGGAGACAGAAAACACTAGCCTAGTCAAGCCGGAGTGACTACTCTATGGCGAGACCAAGATAGGGTTGTCGCCTATGGCGGCACTCAGAGGGAAGGAGGGATTACCCTTAAATCTCCACAGGAGACGAGTATCGAGTTATATAAATAATTCTAGGAGATATAGTATATCCTGTTGAATTGATAAAACGATACACGAGGGTAAACGGGGATAGTGTATGAAAGTATACTAAAGCGCCTAGACTAGGTAGCCCAGCACGGGCGAGATCTTGGTTACCTAAATCGCCGAAACTCTTAACGTATACGATTGACATAAGGAAGCGGAAATTTGTATGTATAAACATATCTTTACTAGTATAATTGTGCCTAAATAGCTTTCATAATTTATTAATGCTATTGAAACCGGGAATGTCGTTCTGCTGACTAAATAACACATGCATGACAAACGAAAGCGCCCACAAGGCGTCTCCGGTGACTGGCCAAGCTCCATAAACACATTAAATTAAACTAATTTCACTGTGAAGCGGGAGCTAAAAATTATACACTGAAAAGATTAAATACTCAACTTTCCAGAGGCAGAAGAAGCTGGAGAATGCATATTAAATCCTCTCAAGAATGATCAAACACCGTGCGAAATCGCTACTGAAATAGGAATGAGCGCCATCTTGGATCCTCGTAATAGTACAGGAGGAAGGGTAACCTTGATAGAAGGCTCCCCTTCAGTTTCGCCACTCATCCCCCTCGAAACGAAAACACTATTCGAGGTGAAGATTGCCATGTGTCGTATCAAGATATACGTCCCTTGATATTATGCGATATCCTTAAGAGAAATTTTTAAGGATATTCGCGCCAGGAGTTAGAATTCTGGAGACCTAAAGGTCAATTCTCTGGGAATATCACTGTAGCCAAATATCCCTTAGAAAGCTACCAATAGGAACCTTCCATCAGGACGACATGGCTTGAGCCCAAAAATAATAGTTGTGTATGATTTTTCAGTTTTATTGATTTTATTCATAAATAATGTACTGAAGTTTTATGTAAGAATTTCCTTATTTTTGAAGTTATTGAAATACATTTATTATTTTCTTACCCAGTGGTAACAAAATGTTATATAAACCTCTATCTCCTTTTGTATATTTTGATTTTGATTGTTCTTCCAAACAATAAAAGGGAAAAGACACTTTCATTAAGAAGTTTTATGAATATAATATTTTGTTATTCGACATTATTTTTTAAATTGGCTGTTGAAATTTTATAGAATTGGACGTTTTTCTTCATTTCATAATAGCATTGCAGTACATTTATATTGTTCTTTATAATGTATTAATTTATTTCTGATGTACAATAAAGATATTATCTCAATTTCATCCCATATATTTTGTACAGTAATTCCAAAACAGGGGACAGTATTGTATTATTGTATACTGTAATAGAAATAATGCATGTATTTATTTTATAGGTTCTAAATTCTATGGAAGACGTTTCACGAAAGAGCTGGGAACTCGCAGAGCAAGGAAAAGAATTGACAAAACACAGAAACCGTCCTTCTACTATCACATCAATGCTTCAGGGCATTGTTACACATGAGCAGAATGCAAAGTCAACCGTAATCCCTAAAGCATAAGTGAAGATATAGTTCTGAATTTATGGTAAGACTGTTTTTCTATTATTCATTATTCAGTAATACCTTGAGATACGAGTTTAATCCGTACCGGGACCAAGCTCGTATTTCAATTTGATCGTATCTCAGATGAATTTATACCATATAAAATAACTAAAAACAATTAATGTGTTCCCACCCTCTGAAAAAAACCCTAAAAACAGTATATTACAGAGGAAAAACATATTTGTTCCAACACGAATACTTACCTCGAACTATTTTCTTAGGAGGTCACTGGTGATCTCCTCTCTGCCGACCAGAGTTTTGAGTAAGTTACCCCCCCCACTCCGCGCTCCAAGTAGCCTTACCCCCGGCATCAAGGAATGTGCCCCGAGGGTAGGATTAAGGTAGGTCGCTAGCTTGCTGGGTCAGCATCTTCATTAAGTTCTCTGGTCGCGAGGCGTTCACAACCCTCGCTCTCGTATCTCTGTCGATCCTTTGTGTGCGTTCTGTGTCCCACGTGTTCCCAGCGTGGCAACTTGCGTTTTTCCAGTGTGCTTTCCCAAGTGTTCCTGTGCGTTCACTTTTCAACCGTGTGCTTACCCAGTATTTTAATTGATTTCCTTAAGTGCTTGTGTCGTGCGTTGTGTGCGTTATGGAGCAGATTCGCCATTGTCCTGGGCCTAGAGCCGGGAAATCGTGTGGAGCGTTCCTCTCCAAGCCCGAAGTAGATCCTCACTCCCTTTGTTCCTCCTGTAGGGGTAAAGTTTGCTCGTCAGCAGACACGTGCCCCGAGTGCGTAGACTGGAGCGATATACAGTGGGTACGTTACGGTACCAAAAAGAGGAAATCAGCGAAACGTTCCCCCAGGAAAATTAGTGTTTCCTCGCCGATTCCGTCACCCAGTGAGCGGTCCGACGGGGTCTCGGTTTCGCCATCCCCTACACAAAGTAGGGGACGAGGTAAGTCTAGTGTGGTGGATGAGCAAGGCGTCCTATCCCAGGAGCCCAGTGTTAGTGCAGTGCCAATAGCGGGCCCCTCTAGGGCTAGTGAAGGACCCAGTAGTGCGTCCGGAGAGTCTGCCCTTGTGCTCGGGGGGCACGCTTCCTCCGATGACCCCTTGTGGGGTAGTAACGCAGTCTCAGTGTCACCGCCGCCCTCGTGGGCCTGTGCTTCTGGCACCTCTTTAGGGGGAGATAACCAGAGTAAAGTTCGACCTTCAGGTAACGATGCCTGCGGTTGGAGGCTCCCGAAGACGCCGGGTAGGTCACCCCTGAGGATGGATGTAGCCCTGGATCCCTGGCTCCTGGGCATGGAACGGTTTGAGTCGTTCCCAACCCTCCCCACGGAAGTTCCCGATGACTTCCTCCAACCCTCGACCTCTGGCATTCAACGCCCGAAGAAGTCCCCCGCAGTCCCCGCTACCAGCCGACACGTGGTGAACACAGTGTCGTCTGGCTCATCGGACATCTATTCCTCGTCAGAGGAAGAGGTCAGGGTGAAACACCGCCGTCGAAGGGAGCGGTCCAGGAGCGAGCGTTCCCGGTCGAGGTCGCGCTCTCGTTATAGCAGGAAGCGCTCCTGCTCCCCGAGCCGTAAGTATAGGAGAAGTGTATCTCCCGGGGGCGCCTGGATCTACGTATCGTCGCGGGAATCGAAGGTGCTTCGTTCCCCGGACCACCAGTCCAGTGAGCGGTCCCCAAGGCGGCCGCCCTCCAAGCACGGCCTTGACCCTCGCGACCTGGCTCGCAGGAAAGACCTCTCGATTAAGCATAAGTCCTCGAGGCCTCCGGTTCACCCCGCCCAGCGGGGGGAAACACGCTTCTTACCAGGCAGCCAGGCCGAACCAGCCCAGCTGGTGCGGCCTTCAGGTCGGAAGGAACGGTTCCCGCTGTCGGGTCAGCCCACGGGAACCGCGCCCTCAGCACCCAGAGCCTTCGGGCGTACGAGAGTCCCCGCTGAACCAGCGGTGCCTACACTATCCCGAGCCCCTGGTGTGGTCTTACCCGCAGATGAGGTCCAGTACCTTGGCAGGACGGCGCCCCTGGCCCCGAGGGCTAGGCGTCCAGTCAGCGTGCCCGGTAAACCGGCTCCCCCGCCCCAGGCCGAGACCTCGGCTGACGGGGGGGAGGGCTCCCCGACGGAAGACTCCGCCTATAGGAGAGTGGTTAGCCTGATCAGAAGGCACCACGAAATAGCTGAACCTGCAGCTACAGATGGAGATTCCTGGAGGTCGAGCCTGCTGAGAATTATGCAAACTCCCTCCCAACCTAAGTCGTCCCTGGCACTCCCTCTGGCCCGAGACCTAGTTCTAGGGCAAGAGTACATTGACAAAGTGGTGGCCAGCAATGCCGAGGCTCCCAAGACCCAGAGTGCCTCTAAATTGCTCCAGGGCCTCAAAAACCAAGGGAAGGTCTATGTGCCCGAAGGACGTCACCCAGGTCCTTGTAAAGTGGAGACGGCCGTGGACATTCTGAGCCAAGGCGTCTCTGACGACAGAGCCTCTTCGGCCCCAGTCTGTTTCTCACCAGCAGAGGCCTCCATGATGGAGGAGATGTCGCGAGACTTGGTTAACGTCTCCTCTTGGCTGGACTGGTGGGCTTCCACGTTGGTGGGTGTTCAAGCCTCCTACGACCCCGAGGACCCTGATCAGCAAGGCCTAATGAGGGACCTCATTACCTCCGGGGGTAAAACCCTCAAGTTCTTAACATATCAGTCTCTCGCCCTTACAGCCAACTGGGTTCTCCGTAAGAGAGACACTGTTCTTACGAAAGTGTCTCGGAAGGTACCGGACAGGGAGGCGCGAGCAATTCGCAGCCTGCCCCTGTGGGGAGAGTCTCTGTTTCCTCTGAAAGAGCTAGAGGCCTTAATGGAAAAGGTCTCGAAAAAGAAGGAGGCCAACGTCACCAGACTGGCAACTTCAAGGAGACCTCCATACAAGAGGTCCGTCTCGGACAGCGCCGCGACGCCCCAAGCCTCTTCCAGCACTACGAGGAGAGAGGCCCCCTCTTCCTCCTGGTCCTCAACTCCGCAACCCTCCCGCAGGGGAGCTGCAGCGCCCTCAAGCTCCTTCAGGTCGGGTTACTCCGCTTCTAGGAGAGGCAGATCAGGCCGCCCCTCTAGAAGAAGGTAGAGTGGGAGGCCCCCTATCCCCGCCCAAGCCTCGGGTTGGGGGATGCCTCAGACAACATTGGCAAGCATGGAAGGCTCAAGGGGCAGAGCCTTGGACAGTGTCCGTCCTAAAGGAGGGCTACAGACTCCCGTTCCTGACGAATCCACCCCCTCTTATTCCGGCCAACCGGACGGAATGGCTAGCTCCCAAAGATCCTTTAAAGAGGACCACCCTTCAAGAGGAGGTATCCTCCATGTTAGAAAAGGGCGCCATGGAAGAAGTTCCTCTCCCAGGGCCAGGTTTCTACAGTCGCCTGTTCCTGGTAGAGAAAGCGACGGGGGGGTGGAGACCGGTTATAGATCTGTCAGCTCTCAACAAGTTCGTCAAGAAGACGGACTTCAAGATGGACACGCCAAAGTCAGTCCTGCTGTCCTTGAGGGAGAAAGATTTTATGATGACCGTCGACCTCAAGGACGCATACTTCCAAATTCCGATCCACCCCTCGAGTCGGAAGTTCCTCGGGGTGAAATGGGGTTCCCAGATTTTGCAATTCAGGACTCTTTGCTTCGGTCTGTCAACAGCGCCCCAGGTGTTCACGAGAGTCTTCACGACTGTCTCAGTGTGGGCTCACGAACGTGGCATCCGCCTTATCAGATACCTGGACGACTGGTTGCTCCTTTCCGCCTCAAAGGCCCTCTTGGAGGAACAAGGGAGAAGTCTCCTTCAGTTTTGCAGAGATCTGGGGATTGTCATCAACCCAAAGAAGTCAAATCTATCCCCGTCCACCAGAATGAACTACTTGGGGATGACATTGGACACCATTCAAGGAAAAGTTTTCCCTTCAGAGGACAGGATAAGGAACCTCAGGCACATCATCCAGCCGTTCCTATCAGTACAACCCAGGAGAGCGAAAGGCTGGCAGAGGCTGATAGGCCACCTGGTCTCATTGGAGAAACTAGTTCCCCAAGGGAGGATAAAGCTCAGATCCATTCAATGGAATCTCAAGAACCTCTGGTGCCAGACGGACTCACAACAAGTGCTAATTCCAGTCCTTCCAGACACAAGACCCTCCCTGGAATGGGGGCACTGCCAGTCGAACTCCCTCAAGGGGATGCCCTTCGGGACCAGCCCTCCAGAATTACTTCTGTTCACAGACGCCTCCAACCAAGGATGGGGAGCCCACCTCCTCGACAGGACGGCACGAGGTACCTGGTTGGAAGGGGAAAAGCAACTCCACATCAATGTCCTGGAGTTGAAAGCAGTCCAGAAGGCGTGCTTACACTTCGCAAGTCTGCTAAAGGGAAACACCGTGGCGTTGATGTGCGACAACGCCACGGTAGTAGCATACATAAAGAAGCAGGGAGGCTTGAAATCGAGGGAGTTGTGCGATCTCACCATAGAGATTCTGAATTGGGCAGAGGAAAATCACGTGGTGGTGTTAGCAAGGTTCATTCCCGGGAAGAAAAACGTTCTGGCCGACGGCCTCAGCAGAATGGGCCAGATAGTAGGGACAGAGTGGTCCCTCCTCCCAGAAGTAGCCAGGCTCATCATTCAGCGTTGGGGTTCCCCGGTGATGGACCTCTTTGCAACGAAACTCAACGCCCAACTCCCAGTCTATTGCTCCCCCGTACCAGACCCGAAAGCAGCCTTGGAAGACGCCTTTCAGCACAAGTGGGACAATCTGGATGTGTACGCTTTTCCCCCCTTCACGTTGATAAGACAGGTGCTCAACAGAGTAAGGGCCGCCCGAAACCTAAAGATGACTTTGGTAGCGCCCTGGTGGCCGGAGAGGGAGTGGTTCGCAGACCTAAAAGACCTAACGAGTCACCCGCCGTGGCCTCTACCCGCCAGGTCAGACCTTCTGCACCAGCCTCACTTTCTCAAGCTCCACGACAATCCACTCTCCCTTCGTCTTCACGCCTGGAGACTATCCAGCGGCTCCTGAAGAAGGAAGGTTATTCTCCCTCCACGGCTAAGAGAATGTCTCTATACCTGAGAAAGTCGTCAGCCGCGATATACCAAGCAAAATGGGCCTCCTTCACGAAGTGGTGCTCTGAGAGGCACATTAGACCTCTTAAGGCCTCTGTCCCAGACATAGCAGATTTTCTGGTGTTTCTTAGGGACAAAGTAGGAATGTCAATTCCAGCCATAAAAGGGGTTCGGGCTGCCTTAGGCCAAGTCTTCCTCCTGAAGGGCATCGACCTGGGGGCCTCGAGACACACAGCGATGCTTGTCAAAAGCTTCAAGTAGTATTGCCCCCCTCAGGCGAGGAGGGTACCCCAGTGGGACTTAGCCAAGGTCCTGAAGATGCTGTGTCGTCCCCCCTTTGAACCCTTGAAGGATATCGTAGACAAAGATCTCACCCTCAAGGCCGTCTTCTTGCTGGCCTTGGCGTCCGCTAAGAGAGTGGGAGAGATCCATGGTCTGTCATACAACGTCTCTCACTCAAAGGGGTGGAAAGAAGTATCCTTCAAGTTCGTGCCTTCTTTTGTGGCCAAGACTCAGAACCCAGCAGTCTGGGACCCGAGGTTTGAAGGTTTCTCAATTCCTGCCATCCCTAAGACAGGTAATGCAGAAGACTTAAAATTGTGCCCAGTGCGAACAATTAGAAAATACCTGGAAAAGACAGCGCATCTCCGACCAGGCATCAAGAGCCTCTTCGTTTCCACAGGTATTAATAAGAAACAAGTTTCCAAAACACCATCTCCTTCTGGTTGAGACAGGTTATCGCCAGAACCTACAAGGAGGCTGGCATGGCAGTGCCAGGCACTCCCAGACCTCATGACATCAGGGGCCTGAGCACCTCCTTAGCCTTTGAGAAAAACATGGCAGTAGGGCAAATTCTGCGAGCAGGTACTTGGTCGAACCAGTCAACCTTTACTGCCCACTACCTCAAGGACTACTCAAGAAAATCCTTGGACGGGTTCTCCATTGGAACAGTCATCTCCGCCCTCCAAGCGGTGTAAGGGTAAAACCCCAGGCGCATTCAAGACTAGCGATCGGTAGGCACAAGTGCGGTTTCCTACCTCCTACCCAGTTGCTTACTTGCCTCTTCGGGGAGTACCGTCTGTTCCCAGAAAATAACACATTCTTCACGGCTACGCTTCGAGAAGGAACGTCAAAAGAAGTTTTTCAAAGGGTGAGTACTTAGACACTAACGTGAATTTTTGTGTAGTTACCCTCGCTTCCGCTCTCTAGTAGGTCCCGTTATCCAGAGGCCTTTTGGCCTCCACGGCCGGGTCAGTGGGTCAGAATAGCACTCCCTCCTCCTAAACTGTAAGTCTCCTAAGAAAGTAGTTCGAGGTAAGTATTCGTGTTGGAACAAATCAAAAATTTTAAGTAATTTTTATTTTTCCTAACATACTTACCGAGAACTACTTTCGGGTAATGGCCCTCCCTTCCTTCCCCGAGTGCCTCTCTTCCCTTGCTAGCATTATGCTAATTCAATAGAACTTAATGAAGATGCTGACCCAGCAAGCTAGCGACCTACCTTAATCCTACCCTCGGGGCACATTCCTTGATGCCGGGGGTAAGGCTACTTAGAGCGCGGAGTGGGGGGGTAACTTACTCAAAACTCTGGTCGGCAGAGAGGAGATCACCAGTGACCTCCTAAGAAAGTAGTTCTCGGTAAGTATGTTAGGAAAAATAAAAATAACTTAAAATTTTTGATTTTTAATCGTTGTAATCAACATCCTACGTTAACAAAATAACAAATAGCTATGAACTGATTAAGATGCTCAGTGAAATGTAACATTATTGTGGATTTCTTACCAACGAGACAGACGGTAGTGGCTAACGGCGGTGTGTGCGGAGCAGGAGGAGAGAGACTTGACGGTAACACGTTTGGTACGCAACACTTTTGTAACACTACGTAACATAACCTTAACTTTAAATCCAACTTAAATGAAATTCAACTTTAAATTTAACTTAAATGAAATTCAACTTTATATTCAACTTAAATGAAATTAGCTTACTGTACACACACTTAAAAATAAAATGTTAATCTTACGTTACACCAAACTTAATTCTACATTTTGTTTTCATTTTCAATTTTTTTACTTTTCTTCCAACTTAGCTGTTTTTGCCTCGCTTTCACCTGCACTTTTTGACAGCCTTTTTAAAAGGAACTTATTTAGGGATGTTTGCTTTTGTCTCCCCTTCAAAATTTTGCGAAAATGACGCATGTAAGTGTCGTCACAATATGCTAATGCACAACCACTCGCCAACTTGTGCGGGTGCCTCTTTTCCATAAAATTAGAAAACTCCTGCCACTTCGCATACATGTCTTTGATTCCTGCCATAGAAAGGCGGCCCTCGTCTTCCACCTCCTCGCTACTGAGCTCTTGCAACACCTCCGAATGTTGCATCTCCTGGAGCTCGATCAATTCCTGTGTTGTAAGCTCTTCCTGATGCTCCTCGACAAGGTCGATCACGTCTACCTCGAGCCCCATGGACTTTCCAAGAGACACGATTTCATCCATCACAACAGGTTTGGGGTCATCAGGGTCTGTCGTATCGAACCCTTCAAAGTCCCTCTCAGCGACAGAAGCTGGCAACAATTTCTTCCACGCTGAATCAAGAGCTTGTCTTGTGACACCCTGCCATGCATCGTCAATAATTTTCAAGCAATGTACGATGTTGAAATGTTTCTTCCAAACTTCCCAAAGGGTGAGATTGGTGTTGTCTGTGACATCGAAGCATTTCTTGAATAAATGCTTCATGTACAGTTTCTTTAAGTTAGAAATAACTTGTTGGTCCATGGGCTGGAGGAGTGGTGTGGTGTTGGGTGGGAGATAAAGAACCTTGATGAACCTGAATTGATCAAGAATGTCCTCTTCGAGACCAGGAGGGTGACCATGAATTTTTCATATACAGAAACTTTTGTATCAAGAGGTATCACTGTATCCAGAAACTATTTCTTTCTGGTTGAAAGAATTTATCATGAGAGCTTATAATCCCTCAGGGGAAGCATCTCCAGTGCCCCCCCCCCCCACCTTTTGTTCATGAGGTCAAGATTGTCCAATTTTATCCTTTGGGTCAAGGGTTAGACAGATACCCTATATTTCATTGAAACTTCATCCCACCTTAGGAAGACTCCCGTTTAAATGATAAGGGTTTGTATTTGCATAGGAGCAAACTACAAATTTTAAAAAATTGTATTTTTCTTAGCTATACAATCCTACCCAGCGTATGTGCGATGCTGGCAACCATACAATGTTACCAGAATTCCACTATTTCCTTAATTGTGGTCATAGCAAAACTTCAACTATGTAAACTCATTTAAATGAATAAGGTTTGTATAGCTAGGAAAAATACAAATTATTTTAAAAATTAGTTATTTTTTTTTAATTTATACGGCACAATGATTGGATCAAGACTTTACTAAATTGCCCTCCAAGATGAGGTCAGGTAATTGGTTAGTCTTATACAAATTAGTGCATTGCTGTGTTAGAGAGATTTTAAGCACTTAATGTGAACCTAAATCTCTAGTCTTTTTTGGAATTTGAGACAATTCTTTGAATATATCCATGGAGAGTTGAGGTGTGTTGCCTTTCAACAACAGGAGTCACTTTTGCCAATTTGGTAGGATAAGATACGTATGAACGTACTTTGAATAATATATTAGGGTATATCTCGTCCATAAGGTTACGAAAAGATTAGAAAGGCGATACTTTTATCTGTCTTTAAGTTTCCTCTTCCTCATTTTCCTGACTTGCTAGGGAATTTAGAGTGAATAACAGCTGATTTCTCGGTTGTTTACCCTTTGAAAAGGGGGTAACTCCTGCAATGCTTATACAGTATTGTATTCATATTAGATTTGAATGTACTAGCACCTATATTAATGTTATCTGAGAGGAGCTAGTGGCTGAGCTTGCAACTGACCTGCTATCACTGTCGTCTGAAACATGATGAAATGATCCAAATTAGTGGAAACTTTGTTTACTTCTTCAGATTTTAAGGGAATATGATATGCTTCACCATCCACATAAGCACTTACTTTAACGAATGGTAGTTTTATAGAGAGAATAGAATCGTGGTATTGAAAGGGTTTATAGCTGCAGTAGGAACTAAAGTGTGTAAAGATGTTGGGCCTCTGTGTGAGGCTTTCGAATCTATGGAGTGCAGCATACATTCAGAACCCTTACTAAATGAAATGCTATTAATTTTAGAATGATATGGCAGTGCTGTTGGGTTAGATTTAGCAGTGGGTTGAGATACTACCGCTAGAGTTATGGAGTCCTTTGACTGGCCAGACAGTACTGCATTGGATCCTTCTCTGTGGTTATGGTTCATTTTCCCTTTGCCTACACACACACACACACTGAATAGTCCGGCCTAATCTTTACATATTCTCCTATGACAGCACTTGAGATTACCAAACAATTCTTTTTCACCTAAGGTTAGGGGTTACTGCACTGTAATAGTTCATTGGCCACTTTCCTCATGGTAAGAGAAGAAGAGACTTTAGCTATGACAAGCAGCTTTTCTAGGAGAAGGACACTCCAAAATCAAACAATTGTTCTTTATTCTTGGGTGGTGCTATAGCTTCTGTACCATGGTCTTCCACTGTCTTGGGTTAGAGTTCTCTTGCTTGAGGGTACACTTGGGCACACTATTCTATCTTATTTCTCTTCCTCTTGTTTTGTTAAACTTTTCATAGTTTATAGAGATATTCATTTTAATGTTACTGTTCTTAAAATGTTTAATTTTTCCTTTCTTTACTGGGCTATTTTCCCTGTTGGAGCCCCTGGGCTTATAACATCTTGCTTTTCCAATTAAGGTTGTAGCTTAGCAATTGATAATAATAATAATAATACCAAGACTATGGGAGGATTAACTGGACTTCTGAAGTTTAACAAAGGGAGCAAGTGATGTCAAGAGCGTGTGATGCTCTTCACAATAGAAAGATGGCTGTTGTTAAAATGAGGAGGCATATCAGTATTGTCATCATCCATGTATCAACTAGCTTAGTCTTTCCCGACTTCCTTGAACTAACAACGTTTCCTTTTTGTGGTAGAACTGTCAATTTGATCGGCAACTGTTGAAGCATAGTTTTCCTGAGTGATAATGAGAGTGAAATGCATTCTTTACAACAACAATTATTTTAATCACAGAATTGCCTGGGACACATCACACGAAGTGAATGCAGACTGTGATCTCCTAGAAATAATTACTGTGCATATTCCAGGCAATTTGCTAAGTAAACCCGGGAAAAACATCTTAAAACTCTGTATATAAACAATCTGAGAGTGATATAACATCCGGTCAACAGATAACTGAAAACAACACAACCTGATGTGGCAATCTGGTCTCCTTACCACTTGCTGCTAGAGGACTCTGTTCCTTTGTTAAGGGCATTTATTTGTTGAAGGAAAAGAAAATAGGAACATTTTAATTGTTTAAATTTTTCTGTAAGACAATTTAAACCAGGTATCTGGAGAGGAACCAATATGAACATCAGGAGAGATTCATAGAAATAATGATTGTATCTACTAGGTAGAAATGTTTCAAAATGTATTTCTGGGTCGACCTGTGACGGCCGGCGAAAAGTCCTTCTTTGTACTTTTTCTGATATAAATCTTCCAAATATACCAGAGAAAATTAAAAGCATGGAATGCAGAGGTTACAACCCTCGCGCGAGCACCTTGTTGGTGTCGTATATCTAACAAGGGCGTTTGTAAAACACTATTCACAGGCTGTCTTCCATTTAGATAATCCCTTCATCAAAGGGGGAGGGCCGTGACAGGCCCTAGAGAATACAGTTGGGTTACCCTATCGACACCCACCACTCGCGCTCACTAGGCCATCCTTCTGTTTTGGACTTGCCAGCAAAGTTGATAAGTGTTTTGCCCAGTGTTTTTCGAAGTGATTGTCGTTAATTCAACATGACTGACGTTGATACTTCACCCTTACCAATGTTAAGTACCATAGTTTGTTTTGGCAGCTTTTGACAGTACCGGGCATTTGTTCTGTTTCCAATATGGTGGTTTTTAGTTTTGGAAGCGATTGTCTTGCCGAGGTATCGGCAGCCATTTTGGGTTATGTTCGCTTCGGTAAATATTCTAGTTAATTTTGCCCATCTGGTACTCTGTCATCTAGGTTATATCACTTACGTTTTATGGCCTTTTAGTGTTATCATTAATTTTTACTATGGTATTTATTTGCTTGCAAGTCCAATTTGGACCTACGAAGAATAGCGATTTAAAGAATAGCGAATTAAAGTTTAGCGATTTAGTCTGTTAGTTTGTTCTCGCCTCAGAGGCTTCGATTTAGACTATATCCTTGTTTTTTTGTTACGTTATTCTTCGTTCTTGGTTATTACTAAGAAAAGCAATCAATTTTATTAATGTTCTTGTTTTATTGTGTGATGTTAGTTTTTTATTATGTAACCTTGAGAGCGAAAACAGAGACTGCTCGTTCCCTGTTCTACAGATATGAGTTATCCCTTCTCTCGTTTTCTTTGTTAGCTCGAGTAAGAGAGGTGAATTTCCCGTTCTCCGTTTTTATACGATCACGAGTTATTCAAGCCTCCTCTTAGTATCAGAGTTGATGATAGTACGTTTAATATTATAAACGTTTTTATTGATGTGGTTACTGTTAATATAGCTAACACTATTAATAGGTACGTTAGTGTATGAGTCATTAATTGGGGTCGTTTTATACCGACACCCTTAGCTCCGGAGTTATGCTTAGCTCCGCCTTGAGTTATGCTCCGCTATATGGATACTCATTGGGTGAGAACTAGTTAACGTTCAGGAGCAGATTTTTGGAGTGCAACGGTGAAATCCGGCACTCGGACTCCGGCTGAAGCCTTTTACACACGAACCTTTGTCATGTTTGATCATAATTACACCGTTACGGCCGGCTTCACGGGAGATAACACAATCATTCCTTGAGGTTAATGTTATCGTACCGGGAACGGTCACGATATCACGGTGACAGGCCTTTGCTACCGGATCTCCGGTACAAACAGAGATCAAGCAGACGGCCAGAACCGGAGTTAACAATGTGATACCGATGAAGACTTCACAGTTTCATTATTACGGTCCCTTTTTCATCGAATCTCCGGCTTCACTGGAGATAACACAAACATTCAGTATTAGAGAATGTTATCGTACCGCTGAGGATCACGTTTTCACGATGACGGACCTTTGTCACTAGTTCTCCGTTACAAACAGAGATCAATCAGACGATCAGAATCAGGGTATGAACCCCTTTTTCATAAATAATCACAATATCGTTATTACGATCCTTTTCATCGAATCTCCGGCTTAACCGGATATCGTACAGGCGATCAGCATTGAGGTTAATATTAGTTTTCCTCTGGTGTTCACGTTGTCACTATGACGGACCTTTGTACCGGGGATTGTTACCGGAGCTCCGGTACAGACAGAACTCACTCAGACCACGGGTGGCCAATCTCTTGTTTTGCTGTAAAGGAAAGGATTTAACATGAATACAAAGTAAACTGTACTTACTTTAATGCCACTTTGAATTTGCGTTGGTAATATTCATTAGTTATTCTTGAAAGTCCAAATAAAAATATATGAACATAACTATGCCTATATTTATGCATATATTTAATTCTAACTATGTATAAATATGGATAAATATCCATACAACATCGTGTTCAAATAGAAATAAATTGATTATGCCTATATTTATGCATTTTCAATTCTAACTATGCCTAAATATGAATAAATATCCATACAACATAGTGTTCAAATAGAAATAATTTGATTGTGCCTATATTTGTGCATATTCAATTCTAACTATACCTAAATATGAATAAATATTCATACAACATCGTGTTCAAATAGAAATAAATTGATTATGCCTATATTTATGCATATTCAATTCTAACTATGCCTAAATATGAATAAATATCCATACAACATAGTGTTCAAATAGAAATAAGTTTCCACTCAGTACTGGGAACCAAACGTTGGCCCCTTCTAATGAAGGGCCGGGTCGAGACTAACCATGCCATGAGAGGCTATCTACTGTTCCTTGAAACTCTGGTCAGTGAACAGATGAATCAATAGAATACTAATAGCCAGTAAATAATGTTAGACCCGGTTCTGAACGTCTGAGTCAGGGGTGGCCAACCTGTGGCGGATGCGCCAACAGTGTCACATTTCATGAATACAAGTGTCGAACTATACCCCAAAAGATAGTACATTAAATGATTTTTCTTTAAAATTGATTTTTATGAGTTATACAGCTGATCCCAGCCTGTGAATAGGATCACTAACCAAAGTTCAAGGAACATCCAGACTTATGTCCCCTTTCTTTTACAGAAGGTTCGCCTACATGGTTCCCGTCAGGATGATGATGAATCTCTCTGGCCTGCAAGAGAGGCTCTCCGCCCTTGGTTATCAAGGTTGGGAAGAAATGCTCCATCTAGAGGTCCCTATCTCCTCAGAGTGTCCTCTCTAAGGTTGGACGACGACCCCATGGACGGGCAGGTAGGTGGGGATGAATTTTGAGCCTTCAGCTTTGCAATTACCTACGTCACCGACCTAGGACCCTTAATGGATCCTGATGTTCATGTTACCCTGCATAAACCGTGACTGCTAAAAGCAACACATTCTAGGGAAAACCAAGGGGCTATGACGGAGCTCAAAAGTATGGTAGTGAGTCAGATCCGTTCAGGAACTCAGAAGTTTCCCCCTACAGCCCCAGGCATATCGAAGTAACCTCCTTCGATAAAAACAACGCATAGAGATTTGCCTTACATGTTCCATATATAGATGGTACCATAAATCTGGATGGCATAGACGTCCTCCCTCTGGGGGACCTAGAATTTACTCCCAGGTACTAGAATTCCCGTTCAACGGATTCATTCGATTGAAAGAGATTGCCTTGGTTAGGTTAGACAAGGTACCGAAGGTAACAGTATTATTTCCTAAAGGGCAGGCCCGATCTGTCTGGACCAGGATGTTGTCAGTCTGGGGGGTACGATAATTCCAAGATCTGCCCTTCCAATTCGACCTACACGTTTGATGGTCTGATCGGGTTAGTTGTGGGAAATACGTTCTGTCTGAGGCCTCTATCAGACAGGAATCGATAGTCGGTTACCCACTCGTCATCACAGCCTCCCTCCGATTCGACGTCTATGCATCCAAATCCCCCTCATCAGGTGGTCTACCTCACTGATTCCCCAGGTACACAGCCCAACCCCGTTGGGATGTTTTACCTGCATACAGCCCTAGATCCGAACCCTCAGGCTCCTCTCGTGGACACCAGAGAGGTAGCTACAGGAGTAGAAGACAGTCTCGCCATCGAGACGGACCTAGAAAAAAGGGGGCTCGGAGAAGGAAAGTACCTAGATTCACCCCCTCACAACGCGGTGGTCCCGGTAGGGGGTAGACTTTACCACTTTCGAGACCATTGGACCTTCGGTCTGTGGGCTCATAGCATAATCTCTAAAGGTTTGAGGTGAAAATGGCCACAAGGTCCTCCTCCTCCACCAGTGACCTTCTCCCAGAAATCCACTCCCATCCTGGAAGAGTACACCACAGGGTTACTCAAGAAGAAGCAATCAAACGGGATCGATCACTGAAGTTCCAAAGCCACCTGTTCACAATTCCGAAGAAAGGCTTGGCGGCATTGAGAGTGGACCTGGACTTGTCAAGCTAAACTCTTACATTCTCTGCGACAAGTTCCGGATGTTGACTATCTCTCAGGTACGGACCTTACTTCCCCGTAGGACCGTCACCACCTCTGTCGATCTTACCGACGACTATTATCTTGCGCCTTTAGCTCGAAACTTCTCTTCTTATCTGGGTTTCCGCCTAAGCAGGAAAGCCTTTGTGTTCAAGACATGCCCTTTGGCCTCAACATTGATCCCAGGATATTCACAAAACTAGGAGAGAGAGTGTTAGAACAACTCAGGAACCAAGAGATACAGATCATTGCTTATCTGGCCGGTTGGCTCATTTGGGCCCGGCCGGTCATAGAAGGCAACAGAGCTACGAAGGAATTATTCCAATTTCTTGACAACCTGTGATTTCGGGTCAATCTCCAAAAAATCTCGCCTGCAACCATCAGTCCGCTTAGAATGGTTAGCCATTCAGTGGGACCTTTCGAAGCACACGTTGTCTCTCCCTTCCAAAAGGTAAGAGGAATAGTTTCCAAGATCAAAAAAAAAAAAAAAAAAAAAAAATTTCTCAAACACAAACAGGTGTCCGAAGAGCCTTAGAAAGTATCCTCGGACTTTTCCAATTCACTTCAGTAACAGA
Organism: Palaemon carinicauda; assembly: GCF_036898095.1. Lineage (NCBI taxonomy): Eukaryota > Metazoa > Arthropoda > Malacostraca > Decapoda > Palaemonidae > Palaemon > Palaemon carinicauda. Next base: position 130,000,283 of record NC_090739.1, read on the forward strand.
TCTAATAAAAGCCAAACTCAAAGACATCAATCGAGTTTGGAGAAAGAGAGCTACAGTACTTATAAGAGACATGGTCTCGAAGATCCCCTCTGTCTTGAAAATGAGACTACGCCCATGGTCCGAACCGAAGGACCTCTCCAAATCGGTTCCTCTACAATTCCCACCTCCACAAGTGACATTCCATACAGCCGCGTCTCTAAGTGGATGGGGGGGATTACTCCGAACATCAGATGTTTCAGGTTCTTGGTCACTCTCCATGAAACAGTCCCATATCATTGTTCTCAAAGCCATGGCAGTGTTCTTGACCCTGAAGAGAGACTCTCCTCCGAGGTCGACCCACATCAGAGTAGTGTCAGACAGCACAGACGCAGTACACTACGTCAACAGGGGAGGATCCAAGTCACCCAACCTGAATCAGATCCTGGTCACTATCTTCGCCTGGGCAACAGAAGAGAACTGGTTCCTGTCAGCACCTCACCTAGCGGGAGGCCAGAATGTGAGAGCGGACTCACTATCCAGGACGGATCCACTGGAGTCAGAATGGTCTCTAGACATAATTTCATTCCGGTGGATACTCAGGCTCGTTCCAGGCCTCCAGGTAGATCTATTCGCAACTCAGATGAATCACTAACTTCCTTGTTATGTGACCCCAACCCTGGACCCTCGGGCTTATGCCATGGACGCATTACCCCGGGATTGGAACCATTAGAAGAAGATTTCCCTATCTCCCCCAGGGAATCTTCTAAAAACTTTTACACAAACTACGCTCCTTCCCGGGCGCAGTGGCTTTAGTACCACCTCACTGGCCAAGAACAGTTGGTTTCCTCTCCTCCTCGAGTTGAAACTCAGTCCCATCCGGATCCCGTTCCTCAAACTGACCCGAGTATCCAAACTCACTGTGTCAGATTACTCAAGGATAGCCAAAACTCTAACTTTGTGGACTACAGGAAGTTGGCAGCTCGTAGAGATGCGAACATTGAACCGGAAACGATCTCTTCATCGAATGGGACAAAAAGGGACTCGACAATTCGCCAATATGATTCGGCCGTTAACAACTAGTAGGTCCCCTAAGAGTGCAGACCATACTCGTATGTCCCCGCATTTAGCCATCTCTTTCTTGAGGTTCCTATTTGACAAAGGCCTAACAGTTAGCACTTTAACCACCATCAAGTCAGCTTTGAAGAAGATCTACCTTGTTGGGTTGAACATTAACCTAGCTGATTCCTATTTCTCATCAACCCCAAAAACATGTGCTAGGCTTCGACTTTCGGTTCGGCCACAAAAGGACTCTTGGTCTCTGAACGGTGTTCTCAAACTTGCGATGGACACGGACAATGAATCCTGCTCTTATATCACTCTTCTTAGGAAGACTTTATTTCTAACGGCTATGGCCTCAGGTGATGGAACATCAGAACTAGCAGCTCTCACGAAACCCGGAAAACATAGATTTCCTCCCTTCAGCCGAAGTACTCCTTTCCAGACAAAGCTTCCCTAGCTAAAAAATGAGGATCCGCAAAATAGGTGCTCCTCTCGGAAGATTATTCTTCATCCCCAGGATTTTTCTCCGTGTACAGTCACACTCTCAAGCCCCTTTTTAGCTAGAACTGCCACCCGCTCGTCTGGCTCCTTGGTTATCAGGGAACAAGGAGGTACTATTTCCATTCACGGTATCAGGCAACAAATCCTCTACTTCATTAAACATACTAATCCGGAATCATTTCCCCAGGCTCATGATATACGGACAGTAGATGCCTCCAACAATGACTTCCAGAACAGGGACTTTGATGATTTAAAAAAAAAAAAAATATACGGGTTGGAAATCCCCTATGGTTGTCAAACGCTAATATCTAAAGATCTTACAGGCCCTTAAATACCCAACGATGGCAGAGGGGAGCCTTATCTCTCCCCATTAATCTCCTCTTCTTCCTTTCTTCCATCTCTTCTCTCCTCCCTCCTACCCGCCACTCACACCACGTCGCCGCTCTCCTTGGTAGTTCGTTAGCCCTATGATATTTGCCATGTTTAATTCCTATGGTTTAACTGTTATTGTAGTTACCGTTCCTTTAATGTTTAGATATACTTAGACATGTAAGGTTTGATGCCTTTTGCGATTCGACACTCAGTTGGTTCCTTGTCGTCATTATTATTTAACCTTATGTTCCCTATGTCATTTGGCTGGTTGGTAATTGGACGATTACTTTATTATATCATAGTATTGTCGTACATGGTGATTGTATTCTCCTCATTATGTTATTAATTTATTGGGCTTGGAAGGCATTCTCTGGTACTTTTTCGCCGGCCGTCACAGGTCGACCCAGAAAAGGGATTTTGACGAAGGAAAAATCTATTTCTGGGGAGAGACCTGTGACGCCCGGCGAAACCCTTCCCGATTATTTTTGTACGGACCCACCCTTTTCCTTGCCAAGCCATATGTTCTTGCAGAAGGATGACCTAGTGAGCGCGAGTGGTGGGTGTCGGTAGGGTAACCCAACTGTATTCTCTAGGGCCTGTCACGGCCCTCCCCCTTTGATGAAGGGATTATCTAAATGGAAGACAGCCTGTGAATAGTGTTTTACAAACGCCCTTGTTAGATATACGACACCAACAAGGTGCTCGCGCGAGGGTTGTAACCTCTGCATTCCATGCTTTTAATTTTCTCTGGTATATTTGGAAGATTTATATCAGAAAAAGTACAAAGAAGGACTTTTCGCCGGGCGTCACAGGTCTCTCCCCAGAAATAGATTTTTCCTTCGTCAAAATCCCTTTTTTGGATCCATTGCTATGTGATTGATATTCTATATTGTGCTCAATAAATGAAGTAATTTGACTAGGACTTGCTAAATTACTGAACTAAATTTATTCACATTTTAGGAAAGTTAAAAGTTGCTGAAAAAGAACTTAACTTGAAGGAAAATATTAACCTTTTACATTGAAATCAGTAACAATTATTACAGTATTGTGTTTTCTCCAGACCGTTAATAAGAGTTCAAGTATCTGCAAGGGAAATTCCATGGCATCCATCTGTCAAATTAATTTTGAACTTCTTCAGAAGACACAGATGTCTTGGTTCGCAAACTCTGCAACCCATATCACATTATGTACTTTAAACCATTGTTTGTATTTTTGGTACAAATAAAGTACATTACATAATCTCAAGTTTATGGTAAGTAATTCATGCCCTACAATAAGCAGTAGGGCTTTTAGTTGTATGTGTTGCTGTCATCAATATAAAAATAATACTTGAAACAGCTTGTATTGATTTTATAAAGAATTCATTTTAAAGCAGCAGGTAAAGTACCTTGATACCTGTGTTATTCAAGTGTTACTTAATTTACACAAAAATATTACAAGGACATGTATAATCAAGATACTAATAATAGTTTTAAAATTGTATAAAGGTAGTTGCCATATAAACTAGGTGTTCAAAATTCATTTGTACAGTATTAGGTTTTTTTTTTTCATTGAACTAAATATGATTTTTTTTATAGTATTACATTTTTTACTCTTGTCGATAACCTTTAATCTTGTCCATTCATTCACTGAGTATTATAACATTCAGACCTAACCGTTTGTAGGAAGGACCTGATATTCACAATTATATAACACCAAATACAGGCTTTGATAGAAAATTCAAAAATGTATTACAAGGGCTTGAAAATTCTTGTAAATATCAATGTAAATCTCGACTTACTCTCTTGTACATAACCAACTATGCCCTTCAAGTTAAAGTGCATTCACACTTATATATAAATGTGAATGCATCTTTACTGAAAAGATAATAGCATTTAATTATTCAAGACCAAATACAGCACAGCATACCCAGTTACATATTAGGTGAGAGTAATTCTAGATTGATATGATAAACGTGAATTTTATAGTGCTTGTGTGATAATGGTATTTTGTCTTTTCTATTTGCAATATATAACTGTGAATGCTTTTCTAATACTTTTGTATTTTTCCCTCAAGGCTGAAATACTATTTTTTTCTCTAGCTTAAGGAAATACGGCCGTGGCAGTTTCATTAAAGGGGCAGCCATCATTTGTAATTTCTCTAATGCTGACGTTTCCATTACTTAAGCTCTGTAAATGTTAAGGTCCGACTGTCTCTGTAAATATATACTACTGTATTTTTACTTAATAATCAAAACGATAAAATTTTGCTTGAATATTAAAGTTCTTATTCTTGTTCTCATTTCATCAGAATTCAAGGCTAAGCACAGATTATATTACTTCAAATCATCAACCTAAGATTATTAACTCCAGAGGAGGACATACTTCCATTGATTGCTATTGAAAAACAGTACCAATCCAGTCTATTCAATAACGAACAAGAAAAAGTGAATTTTAATATTCTTTTTTATTTCTTTATTCTCCCGATGTTCATATTGTCTTCTTTCTGGAAGCTCTGCTTTATTAACATTGACCCGTAAGTAAAAAATTTTCTACTTTCTTTCATTTCAATAGATTTATGCCAATAGAAAATGTGACAAATTTGGAAGTAATATATATTTTTCCTAACAATACAAACCTGAAGCCGTTTATTGGGGATATTACACTCAACAAAGCAGAAAGATGAGCCACCCACCCATTAGTTAGGGAGGGGCTGTGGGGGAAAGTAGCTACCCTGCTCACTCACACACTCGGGCTGTGAACCCACTTTGCTTGGAGGTAGGACTTCATGGGAGACTGATGCTGGCGGCCCAATTTGCATAAATGGCTACAGATTTGTATCGTTAGGAAAAATACAAATAACTTCCAAATTTGTTCTTCCCTAATACAAACCAACGCTATTTACAGAGGACTATTTACCCTTTAGGAGGGTGGAAGTCTTTTCTGCGGACAGGAAAGATACGATCAACATTTGCTGCCGTATTCAGTGATTCTCCCCACAAGCAAGATTGTTGACCAGTGGTTGGAGGGATTCTCCCTCGGAATGCAGTCATTGTTTCCCATCCACGAGTTCTAGCTAAGTTGAAGGTCAACATCAGGTGTTAGAGAAACGAGCTGAAGCTCAAATCTCGGTTCTCTTCGAAAGGGGGTGGTACCCCTTGTCCATAGGACAGTTGCCCTTATCTCTGAGAGGTTTAAGAGATGATACCGTTTGGATTCTGACCACAGACTGGAGGCCAAGTGGTACAGCATGCCCTTCCCCCCTTCTTTGATGCATCTGGAGGGAGAGTTTCAATCTGGGGTTAGGGCCGAGGAGGTCAACTCCTTGGCGAAGATTCCATTTGTCAACTATCTTCTCAGGTCCGTCTCCTGTCTGACACTATGGGGGGATCCTACTTCTGCTCCTATTCGTGCTTAAAAATAGGCTGGATTCGAAGGAATCCAATGCAGGCTTGATGAACCAGAGTGAAATGGTGACTTAAGCGACGTAACCACTCTGCTGGCTGAAAGTGCATCTCGTAGAGGAAAGACTCCTGTCATCCTCCTCTTAGGATCTGCGGAAAAACTTCTGCATGACGACGATGAACGTATCCAAGGGTACCTGGCTCTGATAAGGAAGGCGGGGTATCTCTCAAAATTTACTTCAATTCTCCGATCTCACTAAACTTGGGGTGAAATTTCGGTGGTAACGAAGGTCAGCCACCGAGTCTGTCAGGATCAGTCCATCGTACTGAAGTCTTCAGAAAATGAAGCCGATTCTAACAAACTAGGTTGACACAAGGTAAACCATCTTGTGAGAACTGCCAGATTGTCGAAAATACTTCCTCGCTGACAGCATTCCGGATTCTTGGAGTAAGAGTCTTAGTGGTTGAACGTACACAGAAAGTCCTGTGGACTAACTGCTTGTTTGACCATATGCCTACGCCTCGTCGAACAGTTTGAAAAAACTAACCTGTTCCAGAAGAGGCTCAGAGATCTCAATGAAATCGCATCATTCTGGCCAAAGACGTAATGGCTGAGACGGGCGTCCGAGGGGATGTTTGGAATGCTTAGGTAGGGAGAGAATTGCCCTCACAGTTCTACAGTTGGGAGAGAGAGAGAAAGTGTATTCTCTCATAGCTGAGCTGCGAATTCTCTGTTCTTGTTGGAAAGAGATGCATACAGTACTCCAAACTCATAGGAGGGGACCCGTCACGGGGCAACCTACTCGTGGATGAGAAAAAGGGAGTTATCACTTGGATAAGAACATTGATGATGTCCACAGCATCCCTTTCCCAGCCATGACCAAGAGGCATTTTCTTGGCGACGCAAGGTACAAGGAAGGCCACATCTGCGGTGGTGTTCCTAGGCTGTCGCCCGCGAGCTCTCACCTTCGTTAAGAGGGGGTAAAGTACAAGTGTCAAACTTAGTCCCTAATACCTTTCTAACTACTGAGAACTTGTTCACACAAGTATAGTGTGGTAGAAATGGTCCAAGACCGAGTCTTTACCCTCTTGAGGGGCCACCGCGAGGTCAGATAACCCATTGATGGGCCTCATGCAGGCCAAAACCTGCCAGAGGACATGCTGTGACTCTTGCTCTGCCTCCGATAGCTTTAGTTTAGCAGCTCTTGGAAGATGGTTGTCGTCATCATCAAAGACATCTACCCACGATACGTCATCTCGGGGATGGGTCGAGGTTGTCCCTTGCACGATGGGTGTCGCCTACTGTGGCCACTGCAGGGTTCAGAGATGATCATTTAGGACCATCTTGTGGAGGTCTTGATGCCCTTGCCAAAGACCTGGGAAAAGTCCTTCAACTCCTTCTAGGAAGGGAAGAATTCCTCCTGGAGTGAAGGTCTTGACTGATTTTTTTTTTCGTGCCTCGCTTGCTGAGATACTGGTCGTAGTTCTGGTGGAACCATCTCGATAGGAGATGAGCGAAAGACCGTGCCAGAGACTCTTGGCTCGAGAGATGAAGGTGAGAGCCTACTAGCGGAGGAGTGGGAACAACGATGCTGAGCCTTCGCTTCGATGTTTGTATCAGTGTCTGCTTGATTCAGGATGAGTCCTGCGGTTCAGCTATTCCTCGTTTCCTCTTCAGGGGAGAGATGGAAGATGTTAGGGGCTCCTGAGGAGGGGGACCGTAGACTTACATCTGAGGTCAGCTGGAGGAGAAGACAACTTTTTCCAGTGGAATCCTTGGTGTACTGGCCGACTGTAGAGGTGGGATACCTCTCACAAATGCCTAGTGGACTGCTCTGACCAGGGCGTTGAACCACGGTTCTTTGCGGACTGCGGTGCTGACGATAGGTCCCCTGAGAGGATCGAAGCTGAGGGTTTCTGAAACGATAGAGCAAGGTTACCCTGAATCAACTGACAACCGGACGGGAGAGCGGTATGAAGAAGTGGACGGCTGCGGCAAAGATGGTTTCGGAACAGGACGGCTTCCTGTTTGGGCTCCTTAAAAGTAGGTTCTTCCCAAAGGAGAGGAGATCGTTGGGGAGTCGTCCTTCCGGGGAGATTTCGGGGACATCCTGACTGGAAAGGGGTGATCGTGGGTCGATCTGTGGGAAACAGAAGACTTATGCTTTAAGGGCGAATGGCAAACTAGGTCTAACGACCGGCGCTTACGGCCTGAAAACGAGAGGAAGAACTCCTACGAGGTGCTGTCGAAAGGCGGGTTGGCGAGTACCGATGCCTCTATGAGCGACGAGAAGCTCGGGAAGGAGTGTTGGGACAACTGTTTCTGATCCAAAGGATATCGCCTAAGGTCTGATGAACGCCTAGGTATTGGTAAGCGGCAAGTCACAGGAGATCCATGAACTGCTGGCAAATGGCGAGCAGCTGGCTGCCAACAGCATCTGCTATTCCCAGGCAGTCACCCATCTAAGTACTGACTGAAGGACGAGCAGCTGACGAACCATGAAGAGCTGGCGAGTGACGAGCAGTCGGAGAGTGACTGGTGAACGCCGCAAGGCTGGCAAACAACAAGGCAAAGGAGAGTCCAAGTAAGTAGGCAAGTGTCAAGAAACACTTAGGCTATCAGAGAGACTGTCAATGATGGTCTTTCAATAGCGAGTCATGAGGTGACTAGCGACGATCTCAAGATGAAGGACAATCTCGGCGAGGGGTGAAAGACACAGTAACAAGTGACAAACAAGCAAAGCACTCCTGCCCCCGGGAGTAAGACGATCGCCCGAAGGTGAGTGGCGAGCAGCTGACGACTATGAGCCTAACAGTAGCGAGAAAAGTGCTGGCAATCTCGCGAGGGGTGTAACAAGGCGATGAGTGACAATCTTGAGGGGTGAAGGTAACGAGGCGATGAATGACGATCGTCGGAAGACGAATGACAAATCAAGCCCACCCGCCAAGAGACAAGTAGCTGATTAGTGACGAGAGCCCAAAGGAGCAGCAAGACTGTCCTTGACAAGGTTGAAGAGACGTCTCCTTACCTCAGGGGGGGAAGAATGTCCAGGGTGGCGAAGAGTATGAACTTCAAAGTCTGAGGAACTACCAGAGGGGAATGTCTGCACGGTTCCTCTCGAGAAGGAGCCTGTCTGACTGAGTCAGAGAAGAAAAACACAGGTTTCTCAAAGATCTCAGGAACCGAGTCTCTATGGGTGTTCTCACTCGAGAGCGGAGAGACTCACCTCGGACTATGCTCCTCCCCCGACAGAAGAGTCAGCTCAGCATGGGGGAGAGCGTAGTCTTTGGTGACGAAACTGCAACTGCTGTGGCGAGATGTAGCTGTCAGCAATTATCCCCCTGCAATGGGAAGGTTGCTAGACAGAAGCTGATGAAGGGAAGTTATCCCTCTGAAGAGAGAGCAGCCCAACACCTGGGGAGGTTAACTCTCCCTCGGAAGGGAAAGTTGTCCAACCCCTAGAGGCAGGCAGTGCTCAGTGCTTCACGTCAACAAGCATTGTTCAATTTGAAGGTCTGCATCGAGCGCTATCCGTGAAACGTAGCCGAAACTATGTTTCTGGGTTCACCCCGAAGGAGCCCAATATGCCACTGCTCTCATTCCTACGCCCTCTAGGAAGGAACCTTATCTTTATAAGGGAAAGGTCAAAATCAGCTTGCTGATCAGGAGCTACCATAGGCGCAGGAGAACAGGACTGTGATGGCGTAGAGACAGCAGGAACGAATGGCTCTGCTCTTTCACGTCGCCTGTCTTAGCTGAACGAAGACGTGCGGCATTGCTAGCTGAGGAATATAAAACTTATGAAAGAAAAACTGCTTCGGGAGGAGCACTTAATCCGCGGACAGGAAAGGTGTCCCCCAAGAGAAAAAACATACCAAGGACTGGGCATTCCCTTCAACAGCCGACATCGTTTGAAGGTGAGTGGCTGAGTAAGAACTGTAAAGATAAAAAAAAAAAAAAAAAGAAAAGGAATTACAATTAATTAATTCAGCTGACGAAAGAAACTACTCCGGAGAACCACTCAACCCTCCGGCGGGAAGGGGGTTCCCCAAGGGGGAGCTGACAAACTAAAGGTTATGCACTACCTCCGACAGCTAAGAATGGCCGTTGGCCTGTCGCGAGATGATGGAGTGTGTCGTTGAGAGCCAAGCTGAAAAAATTTAATTATCAACAGTTATCATTTCAACTCGATTACTCAAGGAAACCACTCGGGAGCGACACCGAACCCACGAATGGGAAAGGTGTTCCCCCGCAGACGATCTGCCAGCCACCCACATACGAGGGAGAGCTTTGTTGTCAGCGAGAAAGAGCAAGACCGAAGTCAAGCAATGTGAAGGCTGCAAGCAGTTTCCTCCAAGAACTCATAGGGAGGAAAGCAACGTTAACATCCAACCGGAGAAGCAGTATCCAATTGATTACGACCCCTGCGGTGGAGGCCGAGTCACTCGGAAGACCACCAGCCTACGGGGTTGTCCATTGTTCAAGGAGGAAATATAAGAGAAGGGTCACCCCCTCTTGAGAACCTGCCACACTACGCTGTCACACAAATGGCAACATTCACTGTAAAGAAAGGCTTAAAAAATATAAATAACATTACAACAATGTTTTCATATATATATATAAAAAAAAAAAAAAAAAACACTTAAGTCAAATGGCTGGTAAGTTGGAGTGGGGAGAGACCAGAGCCAAATGCAAATTAGATTCACAGCCCAGGTGTGTAAGTGAGTGAGGTAGAACACCCCTCCCCCCTCCCCCTTACCTAGGGGGTGGTGGTTAACCCTCGCTAAAAGTCTAATAGCTTGTCTAATATCTCCTATAATTAGCGTTGGTTTGTAGTAGTGATTTAGGGTTACATCCATGATACAGTACATCAAAGATACCAAATACAAACAGGGCTATGACCAAAGTCTAATATAAAATTCTTTTTATTGGCCATAAATATAATAAACACAATTTCCCTATCTATATGTTACAAATGGGTATCACTTTTTTTAGAACAAAAACAAAAATACATTAAATACCTTGTGTACTTTACTGTACTTCTTGTAGTCCCATGAATTAATAATGTAGACATGACACCTAACTAAGATATTTTTTTCCACAAATGCTATGGTACATTATATACAGGAAAAGCACACTTTATCTTATTTTTGATGGAGTGATGAATGAAGCTAATTTCTCTTTCAAATATGAATGCATATTGTACTGTCACCTAAAGAGCCAACCATATGGTATACAGTGGATATAGGCTATGCAGGTATGTAAGTATGTGCCTATCATGAGATCAAACAGCTATTCCAAAAATGTAAATAAAGATATACCCATGATATATAATCGACAGAAAATTTTTGAAGACTAAAGACAAAGGACACTTTTCAAATATTCATCAGAGGTTGACTTACAGTAATAAAAGAAAACTAAATTAGAATTTAGATTAGAAAATATTGATTTGGTGTCGCTTTTTGTCATTTTGTTGCACAAGTAATCCTACAAAAACTTTTAGTGGTCACCATTACTTGATGAAATAAAAATAAAATGCACAATCTTAATACAAAATGCACAATCTTAATAAAGGAATTTCATTTCTTAAACCACATGATACTGTACCAGAAAAACTTGATAGAAGGCCCGTATTTAAAATCTTACAACCTGATATATTTATCAAAGAAAATGGAATTTATTCAAAGTTATCTACAAAAAGAATTTTAAATATTCAAAACCAGTATTGTACAACAACTTTCTTGGAAAAAAAAACAGTAAGTCTCCCGACCCTGTACAATATCCCCTTACAGCTTTATAATTATAGTTAAAATTATCAAAAATTTTGATAAACAGTAGTACTTCAACTCCTCAAAAGAGATACCGGACTCATATCTACTCCCATGTCGGGTGCATCCGCATCATCTCCTTTAGATCCCTCATGGAGCAGAATATACTCTCTTGAACTATAACCAAATTTGACAACATCCTTCTCTATCAGTTCCACAAATCGCCGCGGGTCAATTCTACGATTGTTGACATAAGTGCCATTGGCAGATTCCAGGTCCAGGATGTAAGGTTTGACTGTGCGACCTACAAAACACATCACATTGTACACTAGTTGCAATGTATATAAGAAAAGTTGTTAATTACAATATGTCAATTCTAAATCATAAAATGATATTTAATAAACCAAAACATTAATTACCTTTTGTACCATCATCTCGTTCATATGCAACTAATCTGTACTGCAGGACGGCATGTTGTTTAGAGCAGGACGGGTGGTCAGTTGGTATATCTGCTACCTTACGGTCTCGTCCAATAAGGTAGGCACTTTGGCGATGTAATGGTAAAAATGGCAAGTCTTCCTCACCTTTAAATATATACCTGTAAAAAAAAAAAAAAAAAAAAAAACTTCTGCAGAACAATTTTGCTGGTGCACAGGTACTAATGGTAATCACAAGTGCAAATAAACTCTAAGCTCATAAGTGTTAATTTCAAACATGTTAGCACTTATAGAAGTTCCATGCATGAAGTTATTGGATTAATAGTACATATTAGATTCCATTAGGTTACTAAAGGCAAACTGTCAGTCTGAAGTCTTCTGAAACTGGGATGATGGTTCAATTGAAACTTCATTTAAAATGCATTATTTGACTAGGCTAAATGGAAACTTTATCATAAACCTTGTTTCTTCCTTACATGACAATTTTTATCAAATTGAATAAACTTTAAATCGGCTCATGATAAGGGACCACTACACAATGGAGAAGGAAGTTATGTACAACACTGACTATTGGACTAAATTGCAAAGTGGTAGCTACTAATTGCTGTGTTTAAAGATGCTCAAAAGAACCAGGCTTAGATGGAAGTTTCTACTATATTAGAAATCCTGCCGATATTAGGTAGACACATTAAAGCTGTCAGCTGATCGTACAAATAAAAAGATCACAGAAGTCTATTGTAAATCCTGGAAAAACTTTTTACAACTATTTCTTTAAATGGTGGATTTCAAATGATGTTGCCCAGGTACCTTAAGCATGCACATATTAAATGTAGATAATACAGAACCACAAAACAAAAAAATATATTGAAGTTTTCACTCAAGCCAGTTAAACTTTGCACCCCATATTTCCATTAAGATCGTTCCTTGCACTTCACCAAATCAGACTTGTTTTAAATTGAATACAACAGTAAGAAAGATTTATTTTTTTTAAATCATGGAAATTCCAGAGAGAAGTGCTTAAGTTACTATTTTATCTGAAATGTACATGTTCTGTAGATAAGTACAAAATAAGTGGATTTGTACTAAGTGGTAAATGAAACTTTAATGGAATAATTTGTTGTAAAGTCTGTTTCATCCTAGCTTGCAAATGGAGCCAAACCACGGTTTGAAAGCTCTTTGGTGATTGGCTGTTGGTTCTGGCATTATCCCCTCCCGCTGACCGACGACGAAGCAAAAAATTGCATTTGTCCTCACTTAGTTTGCACAATATCTACCTGGTTCTTTGGTCACACAGAGATTAACAGTAGATGAGTATTACCTTGAAAAAAATTAGATTTGAAGTGAAATGAGCACTGAAAAAAACTTTATACAACTTTTTTATTTGCTGTTTTTTACCTACAATTGTTATGCAAACGTAAATAAAAATAGGAGGATTTTCTAGAAAAAAAATCCTCTTTAATATCATGAACCTAAAAGAATAATGCAAGGAAGGAAAATAATCGGGAAATAATGGCGAAATAAGTGAGCTACAAAAAAAAAAAGAAAACCTTCTCGTGATGAGTAACAGAATATTTTGATGACGTCGGGTGATCGTGTGCGGGCAGGATGCATCGACAAAATGTCACCAAAATTTGCAACAATATTGCGGTACAAAGCCAAATATTTCACTATTATTTTCCTTCCTTTTTTTGGGTTTATGACATTCTAGAGGATTTTTTTTTCAACAAAATTCACCTATTTTTATTTACGTTTGCAGAAAAAGTTGTGTAAGTTTTTTCAGCGCTCGTTTCACTTCAACTCATATTTTTTCCTATTTTTCGTATATTTTTTTTAAGATATGGATATTTTTTTCAAGGTAATACTCATCTACCTTTAATCTGTATGACCAAGTTAGGTATAAAGCAAAAATGAACATCATGTACCGCGGGCAAATGCAATGTTTTGCTTCGTCCTCAGTCAGTGGGAGGGGAGAATGCCTGAACCAACAACCAATCAGCTGAAGCACTGATTATCTGAAAATCTCCCAGCGCATGGCTTTTCAGCCTAAATTTCATAAATACATTCATTCAATATTTCTTGTAAAAAGAAATATACAGTAGTAACTCCTCGGCTTATCAGAAGTTTCAGGGGTTTGGCTTTACATCATGTAACAAAATTTGACACGTAACAAAAACTGCATACTTTGCATGTATAACAGCCAATGCCTGGGCATTGAAAATATCCCATGATACGTACACACACTATGCATCAACTTCCTGTAATTTTCAGTCTCGGCTAACCTAGTACAGTATTTACTTATTATTCAAGATACAGTAATTATATTCAAAATGCATCACTTATAAATGGTAGCTTGGCAAAACACCTTCATGATCAAATGAAATGATACGCTAATTTATAAAATGACTGGATACAGACAATTAATATTGAAAATCCTGTCTGTCACTCCACAAGGTTTACTGAACTCTCTAGGACGTGACGATGTTCAAGTGGTATCTCTTTCCCGTTCACTATGGAATTATGATCAAATATAGAACAACTACTTTCTTATCATGAAGATCTGATTACTATCCAGTGATTTTCAATTTAAAAAGAATTAGCTTTAAAACTGAACATTCTCAAATATCCATAATATATCTAATATTCAACTTTCTTTTCTTTTAAAGCATGTAACATGTCAAAGCAATTATGTTTCCAAAAGCTATTATTCTATAAAACATCTGTATCCTATGTAAATATACTTACCATCTCCATCGACGCTTAGGTTTTCTAGCCTCTGGTGGCTGAGAATACTTAATGACCACACCATTGAAGGTATTGGTGTCTTCCGAGAGTTTCCCTGAAAGTCCCATGTTTGGCCTCTGAACTCCATCCTTATCTTGCAAGTTATTCTCTTCAGTTTTGATAGTTTGTGCTACATCTGCCATACCCCACCTTCAAAAAATGTACTGTATAAATTTCTTCACATTTTCAAGTGGAAAACTTGAGTCATTAAAACAAGAATATAAAAAGTAAGTCTTTCTGTTGGATAATATAACTACACAACTTTAAAAAAATATATGAGCTGATGCTATACAAAATCACAAATTTTGAAAGATTAAATTTTTTCCAAACTAAAGTATACAAACCTGACACTTTTAAATAGAAGTATGGCATAAGCAAAGCCATTAAACTTTTAAAAAGGTAAACAATGGTTGACTGTTGGGTGGGAGTTCCCATCCTCCTAACACGTAAACCTCAGTTTTACCTTTAACCTAGAACTTGTGGGATGGTTGATACAGGCAGTGTAACTTGAAGGTCTTGGGTTTATATAGTTGAGGAAAAATACAAAATACTTTAAAATTTGTAATTTGTTCCTACACGTATTACAAAACCATGAACCTTTAAGAGGAGACTTATCCTTAGGAGGGTGAAAGTCCCCTCTAACTAATCTAGCTGGTTAACTAACCCAGGAAATGTCAATGTACTTTCATCCTGTAGAGAAGCAAAAGTCATGACTCTTGTGAACCTCGTAACTACCTGAGCAAGATGTCAAAAGTGTTAGGCAAGGTTCCTACCAGAAAAATGGTTGGCAGTCACTGGAGAATCTTATATACTTTCAGAAAATATGATATTTTAATTATAAAATAAATTTTTGAATATACTTACCCGGTGAATATATAGCTGCAACTCTGTTGCTCGACAGACAAACTCTACGGAAAAAACTCGCCAGCGATCGCTACACAGGTTGCGGTGTGCCCAACAGCGCCATCTGTCGACCAGATACCCAGCTCTTATGCAAACAAAGACTCAATTTTCTCCTCGTCCCACTGCGTCTCTATTGGGGAGGAAGGGAGGGTCATTTAATTTATATATTCACCGGGTAAGTATATTCAAAAATTTATTTTATAATTAAAATATCATTTTTAAATATTTAACTTAGCCGGTGAATATATAGCTGATTCACACCCAGGATGGTGGGTAGAGACCAGTAATATATGTTTACATTTTATGAGCAAAGAGTTTTTTATTTCATTTTAGAAGTTATCAAAATAACAAAAACAAAATAAATAGGTACCTGGTAAGGAAGTCGACTTGAACAATTACTCTGCCTTTTAAGTACGTCTTCCTTACGGAGCCTCGCGATCCTCTTAGGATGCTGATCGACCCCTAGGAGCTGAAGTATCAAGGGTTGCAACCCATACAACAGGACCTCATCAAACCCCTAATCTAGGCGCTCTCAAGAAATGACTTTGACCACCCGCCAAATCAACCAGGATGCGAAAGGCTTCTTAGCCTTCCGGACAACCCATAAAAAAACAACATTTCAAGAGACAGATTAAAAGGATAAGGAATTAGGGAATTGTAGTGGTTGAGCCCTCACCCACTACTGCACTCGCTGCTACGAATGGTCCCAGTGTGTAGCAGTTCTCGTAAAGAGACTGGACATCTTTCAAGTAAAATGACGCGAACACTGACTTGCTTCTCCAATAGGTTGCGTCCATAATACTTTGCAGAGATATATTTTGCTTAAAGGCCACGGAAGTTGTTACAGGTCTAACTTCGTGCGTCTTCACCTTAAGCAAAGTTCGGTCTTCCTCACTCAGATGTGAATGAGCTTCTCGTATTAACAATCTGATAAAGTCTGACCAAGCATTCTTTGACATAGGCAAGGATGGTTTCTTAACTGAACACCATAAAGCTTCAAATTGGCCTCGTAAAGGTTTAGTACGCTTTAAATAGAACTTAAGAGCTCTAACAGGGAATAAGACTCTTTCTAGTTCATTGCCTACGATCTCCGATAAGCTGGGAATATCGAAAGATTTAGGCCAAGGCCGAGAAGGCAGCTCATTTTTGGCTAGAAAACCAAGTTGCAGCGAACAAGTGGCTTTTTCCGACGAAAATCCGATGTTCTTGCTGAAGGCATGAATCTCACTGACTCTTTTAGCCGACGCTAAGCATACCAGGAAAAGAGTCTTAAGAGCGAGATCTTTCAGGGAGGCTGATTGTAACGGCTCCAACCTGTCTGACATGAGGAATCTTAGTACCACGTCTAAATTCCATCCAGGGGTAGCCAAACGACGCTCCTTGGTGGTCTCAAAAGACTTAAGGAGGTCTTGCAGATCTTTATGTTTGGAAAGATCTAAGCCTCTATGCCGGAAGACCGATGCCAACATGCTTCTGTAGCCCTTGATAGTGGGAGCTGAAAGGGATCGTCCTTTTCTCAGGTATAAGAGAAAATCAGCTATTTGAGCTACAGAAACTGACTTGCACCAGTCTCGGAAGACTTCCCACTTCGATTGGTAGACTCTAATGGAAGACGCTCTCCTTGCTCTAGCAATCGCACTGGCTGCTTCCTTCGAAAAGCCTCTAGCTCTCGAGAGTCTTTCGATAGTCTGAAGGCAGTCAGACGAAGAGCGTGGAGGCTTTGGAGTACCTTCTTTACGTGTGGCTGACGTAGAAGGTCTACCCTTAGAGGAAGACTTCTGGGAACGTCTACTAACCATCGAAGTATCTCGGTGAACCATTCTCTCGCGGGCCAGAGGGAAGCAACTAACGTCAACCTTGTCCCTTCGTGAGAGGCGAACTTCTGCAGTACCTTGTTGACAATCTTGAACGGTGGGAATGCGTAGAGATCCAGATGTGACCAATCTAGGAGGAAAGCATCTATATGTATTGCTGCTGGGTCCGGGACTGGAGAGCAATAGATTGGAAGCCTCTTGGTCAGCGAGGTTGCAAAGAGATCTATGGATGGTTTACCCCAAGTGGCCTAAAATCTCTTGCACACATCCTTGTGGAGGGTCCATTCGGTTGGAATTACTTGCCCTTTCCGACTGAGACAATCTGCTATGACGTTCAAGTCGCCTTGGATGAACCTCGTTACTAGGGAGATGTCTTGACCTTTTGACCAGATGAGCAGGTCCCTTGCGATCTCGTACAACGTCAGTGAGTGGGTACCTCCTTGTTTGGAGATGTACGCCAAGGCCGTGGTGTTGTCCGAGTTAATTTCCACCACTTTGCCTCGAAGGAGAGACTTGAAGCTTTTCAAGGCCAGATGTACTGCCAACAGCTCCTTGCAGTTGATATGCATGCTCCTCTGACTCGAGTTCCACAGTCCTGAGCATTCCCGACCGTCTAGTGTCGCGCCCCAGCCCACGTCCGATGCGTCCGAGAAGAGAACATGGTTGGGAGTCTGAACAGCCAGGGGAAGACCCTCTCTTAGGTTGATATTGTCCTTCCACCAAGTCAGACAAGACTTTATCTTTTCGGAAACCGGGATCGAGACCGCTTCTAGCGTCTTGTCCTTTTTCCAGTGAAAAGCTAGATGGTATTGAAGAGGACGGAGGTGTAGTCTGCCTAGTGACACAAATTGTTCCACGGATGACAGCGTCCCTACCAGACTCATCCACAGCCTGACTGAGCAGCGTTCCTTCTTCAGCATCTTCTGGATGGATAGCAGGGCTTGATCTATTCTGGGGGCTGATCGTCTTGTTGTTCAGCAACGTCCTCATCAGAGGGTTCCTCATCCGAAAACTGATGAGGAAACGGCAACGGAGTGGGCAACGTCTGGCTCGCTGAGTCCGGTCGCACTGGTGCATGCATGACGGAGCCGGACGCAACATCATGGAACTGCTGCACAGTCTGTGAACTGTCAACAACCATGGGTGCGCGAGGAAGCACAGCGTCAACCCGAGACTGTCTAGACCGTCTGGGTTGTGCAGTCAACACCCTACCGGGTTGCTGAGGTTGACGCACTGCGTCAAAACAAGTTACCTCTGCTGGTTGTTGAACGTCCTGAACGTCAACAACCACCTCCGAGCGTCGCTTAACGTCAACGTGCGGCTGGCAACCCACACTGGGTCGCATCGGTGGAGGAACCACCTCAACTGGCAGACGCGAGAAGGTTACCTCAGCGTCAACAGGGCGCACAACCGACCGGTTGGAAGGTTGTTGGCCAGAAGGTTCGGCAGCAACCTTCTCCGCATTAAAGTCCTCTATCAAGGACGCAAGCTTGGACTGCATGTCTTGCAGCAAAGCCCATTTAGGGTCTACGGGAGCAGGTGCGGCAACAGACTGGGTTAGCGACTGAGGCGGTACCGCTTTCCATCCCTGAAAGCCTTGTTTATGCATGACATAATTGTACAGCAAAACGTCAAAGGCTCGAAAACAGCTGTGAAGTTGACCTGTAAAAAACTTGGAGCGTCTCCTGGCCAGGCGCCAGGGAGAGTCTACGAGATTTGAGAAGTCTATCTGGGCAGAGGCATGAACTCCCAAGCCGAGAACTTCTCTCGTGTCATATCAGACTCTCGCTCTATAAGCCAGTTTAAAAGAAGGGAAAGCAAAGGCTGTATCCCCCAAACTCCTCCTGGTGATAAACCAGTCGCCTAGCCAACGTAAAGCTCTCTAGGAGAGCGAGAGAGCACTAGCTTAAAAACAACGGCTTCGAAGTTGCTAGGCCTAGTGTAAGCTCTGACGTTTAGGCGAACGAGGAGCAGCAGTTACAAAAAGATCCGGACAAAGATCCTTAAAAAAAAAAAAAATCATCATGATTTAATTAAAGTCCATAGGGGGCTAAGCAGCTTTAGTCTCCTCTCCATCTGACAGAGTCCTCAAGGGAATATCAGTAGGAGGGGGAACAGCAACTTCCTCATCTACAGGAACCTTGTCCGATAAAAGCTGAGTCTCAAGCAAGGGAGAGACCTACCGTGGTGGCAATGCTTTACAAGCAGAGTCCACACTCACTGGTGCATTAGTAGCGGACCAGAACGCAACGTCATGTAACTGCTTGACAGTCTGTGAACTGTCAACAACTGAACTGTCAACCACAACAGGTGCGTGAGGACGCACAGCGTCCACTCGAGACTGCTTTGACTGCCTAGACTGAGCAGTCAAAACAACTCTAGAATGCGGAGGTTGACGCACAGCGTCAAAACAAGTCAACTCCGATTGTTAGCGAACGTCTTGAACGTCAACAGGAGCATCAGCAAGTGGCCTAACGTCCAAATGCGGCTGAAAATCCACACGAGACCGCATCGAGTGTGGTTCTAAACAACCTGACTGACGTGACTTAGCTACGCCAACGTCAACAGGAAGCACAAAGGAACGTTAGGTTGGCTGAAAGCCAGGATATCGATGAGATAAACGGCTAGACTCAACAGACTAATCGGCAGAATAGTCTTCCATAAGGGAGGCAAGCATATTCTGCATGTCTTGCCATACAACCCATTAAGGATCAACGGAAATGGTTGTGGTAAGAGACGAGGGTAACGTCTGTGACCGCAACACTTTGCCAACAAAAAAGACTCTCGGAGTCTGTGTTACGCTTTTGTTAGGCGGCGAGCAGTTATCCGATGACTGCATAGGATCAGAGCTGTCCTAATGGCTGTAACCAGGACGCTGGACCTGTCCTGAAAGGACTGACTTTCGCTTAAGGGCTTCGAAACCTTGTGACAGGTTTCTTATGCGAAAAGCCTTCGGATGACGAGGAGAAAAAACGTCTCTCTCGTCTTATGGTAGGGGAGATCTTGGTAAGATACACCCGATACCATAGAGGGAAACGTCTGTTCGTTGATCAAGGCCTCTTGAACCCATAAGTCGTTCGACATTACTTCTCCCCTGGGCTTGGGAGCTTGCAAGAGGTCCCGGACTAGGTGAACGACAGGCACGAACAGACGAACCCTCGGACGCAACACTGTAACACTTTGCGCATATCACTTTATCACTTCGATTTTCTGTTTTGCACTTATTTCACTGAAATCGAAACTTTTACTGATTTCTACCTGAAACACGCAATTCTACCCTTCATTAAAAGGTAGTAATTGCGAAATCAGTCGTATAATGCAAGCTCATTAATACCAGCAAAAAACAGAAAACATATTTTAAGATAAAAAATTCAGTGGCTGGGAAAGAGACTAAACACTAGTTCATATAAACTACGTTTTCAATCTCTCACCGCACATAGCCTGGGGACGAGAATAAAAAACTAAAAACGTTTTATCCTTCCTCCCCGTACAGAGACTAGGGACGAGAGTAACTCGAGAACAACGTTACCCGCTTGAACGGAACGTTTTCTCTCCTCTCTCTCCCTCCGTCTCTATCTCTCTCTCTCTTTCTCTCTTGATTTCGCACCTAAGAGAAGAGCCCAATTATATTTCGTCAAAAAAACATGTTATTTGACTAAAGGAAAAAACTGAAAGGTTTTTCAAATAAAAAGTTCCTTTAAAATAGAATTTAAAACATTTAAGCTAAGAAAGAATGAACAAAACGTCAGAATCGATTTACTCTTACTGCAAAGTGAAACCGTGATACACTCTCTCTCTATCGTAACGATAGAGCGCATGTTGAACGTCCTAAACGTCAACAACTGCGTAGCATAAATAAACTAAACGTTAGTTCATCTTTGAAAACAGTACGAAGACTATCAAAGAAATTCTTTCATAAAATATTACATTTAAAAAGTTTTAAATCCTTAGCTCTTTAAAAGCTATTTACGATATAAAGGGCTCAACGTTGATTAACTTCGGTTTCCAAGTTAGGACCGCCTACTCTCAGGAAAGGTCGCATATAAACAAAACATTAAAATTTATTTTTATATGTTTATAATAAATGGAAAGTTAATCGAAGAGGCCTAATAAAGGCGGAGAGATATAAAATATATAGAGGAAAATCTATAAATAATCTATAACGTGATAAGAAAATTACTAAAAGCCTAAACACACTTCCGTCTAAGGGAAGGGTCGGCCATTTAAAAGTGAAAGAAAGTCCATACTCTCTTTGTCACCATAATTAAATCTATCCAAAACGAGTTCAAGATTTAAGATGAAGATAAAACACCTGCATTGCGAACGCTCAAAACCAGAATATAGTACTTCACCAATATGATGTGAAAAACTCCAGTTTAGCAACAGCGAGTAAAGTACGTCTTGTCGACACGTCGACAGAGAGAAAATTGAGTCTTTGTTTACATAAGAGCTGGGTATCTGGTCGACAGATGGCGCTGTTGGGCACACCCGCAATCTGTGTAGCGATCGCTGGCGAGTTTTTTCCGTAGAGTTTGTCTGTCGAGCAACAGAGTTGCAGCTATATATTCACCGGCTAAGTTAAATATTTAAAAAAGTCCAATATTTGGGCATTACATGAGAAATGAGTGTGCATACAGTCCTCCCAATTAACGAGGGGAGGAGGAGATACTTGAATTGTAAGGAAAAGTTACTCGGTAGCCTACCCTACCTGCATCTCACGTCCGTTCTGGCAACATAACGGCACGCCTGTTGCACCCCCAAAAGAAGGAAAAGAAGAACGGATAAACAGCAAATCATTCTTACCTTTCATTCTTATACTTACGTCGCTACCTCCATCTTAAATGAGACTCTTCTTGTCCCGTGAAGGTGCAAGGCTTGCTACACAACCTGTTGAACATCTAAATAATCACTAAAGACCTCAGAATACTGTTTATAAAATTCTGGACAAGCTGCAAAGGATGTGATTGTGTGCCCCATTCTCCTTGGATATTTTTTTGTGAATCGTATGATCCCTAGAGCTGTAGTTCAAGTGGAACTACCCTGAAGAGGAAGTCATCATTTCACTGAAACCAGAAGGTACGGAATTTGCTGGCTGCTTACTGGTAATGCTTGCAAATCCTGGAGCAATTGTTGGTGTAAAAAAAGCTCCCCCAATGATGAGGGAAGAGCAGGTGTTGTTACCTTCCAGATGGAAGTTCTTGATTGTGCAAGAGCAACTGCACTACTTCCTTACATTTGCTGAAACGAATGTTCAATATATTATCAGCATTATTCGGTCCTCTATTCTCGTATCCTGACAAAAGGTCAGCTTCATTGGTCCTGGAGCATTGTCTCCAAGAGGGAGACAGGACAAGACAGTTGTTGAGAAAAACCCTCAGGCAAGTCTCCATCAAAAGGCACCAGAAAGGTGAGCATGAATGTTAGCGGTGAAAGGCAATTTGAAGCTGTGGTTTGTAATAAAAGCCAAAGCCTAGAGGACTAGGATGAGATGCCCCCAGATCGAAGGATGGGTATCCAGATAAAAGTATCCTTCAGATTTACTGAGCAGAAGTCCTCTTCTTGATAGCAGACCATACAGTACTTGCTGTCTTCCTTTGAAAGGGAAGAAAATCTGTCACCAGGCTGTAATTGACTTCTTCACTCAAAGAGTTGACTAAAATGGCCACACACAGGAAAGCATTCTTGGCCACAGGCATGGGAAAGGACTCGTGGCACCAGCACGGGAGACAGCTCATGGTCATGCATGGACAGATGAGGGCCGAGTGAGCATGCGAACAGCTGAGGGATCACATGTACAGGAGAGATCTTGATGGAGCGCATGTGCAGTAGAGCTCTAGCAGGCGGACTCGCGCACTTGGGAGTGGAAGACTGCTCAGAAGTGCGTACTGATGGCCGAAAGCATGGGAGAGCGCTCATGGGCAAGCACAAAGTAAAGCAATTGTGGGCCCACAGGAACATATAAGGGTGGACAAAGTGTGCGACCAGGTTAGGGTGCAAGCAAAATACAGCTGTTGTGGACACGTTCACTTAAACGTAAGAAAGCACGCTCCCACAGGAAAGTGCGCACATGAACCTAATGTGATGGGTCCCATGGACTCTTGGGTCACCACTGTCTCTGGCAAGGTGAGAAATGGTAGGAGTCATGAGTATTCAACTTCTATAGATCGGTCTATGGACTTCATCCAGAAAGGAGAAAGGAAGGGCAGAACCCATCTATCCTAACCGACAGTGTGATGAGATGTAGGTGAGGCAGAAGTGGAGGAGGATCTTAAAGTTCTTCTAAGTAGTTCAGGCCAATGACAACACTCCAACGAGAAAGAGGTCACAGGAACTCCATGAACAGATGAAACAATCAGGTGATACGTTCTTACAGCCTTTCTGTAAACAGGAAATCACTGAATAAATTGCCCTTGTGCTTCAAACTTGTTGGCCATAAAACCTTCTTCCTCCCATGGTGCCCAGATGGCTAAGGATTTCCAACCTCCTTATGAATACGTTATCGTGGTCGTAACCAGGCAATACAAGCATAGGAATAAGCAGCATACGGGAATACTGTCTAACAAGGACAAGAATGATGATATTGACAGGGACAGGTTTGCACAGAAACCTGTCTCACGAATACAGTTATTGGGAAGCCACTGGAAATCGCTCCTTCCTTCTAAATATACCTCCCTGATGACAAACTTCTAATAATTATCTAAAAAAAGAAAAAAAAACAGTTGAGGGAGATGGAAATAAGTCCGCTTTATCCGGCAGCTAAAAATAAAATGAGGACTCAGTGGCAGCTTCCCTGCCGCGCAGCATTAAGTACCGCCACCTCCTTAAAGTTTTAACAGCCATATCCAGCTTCACTGAAAGCATACTCCAAATGAACGAAGAGGATTTGTATTCATGGAACAAATAAGTTACATACTACATTTGGCTTCATCAGCAAAGGCAGGTGTGGAAGTCCATGACCTACTGAAAAGTATTATAACCAGACACATGCTTTACCACCATCACACTGTGGCTCTTGGAACCTACCTGAGATTTAGCAGAACAGGACATCCCAGAGTGACCCATGGAAGGAGCCAGGAAGGTGGACAAACACTTTTCACTCTACCTGCACAGTGTGGGTACTTGATGCCCAAAATTTTAAACAATTGGTGTTTTCTTCAAGTTATTAGGGACTAAGTTGTGGGGTTATCTTTTACCACCATGCTAGATGGGCATGCCTATTTCTGACACGATGACTCATTCATACTGAGAAACACTTTAATCAAACAAGTCACATTTATTACCTCATAGTGCTGGCCTGGGGGGACGGTGATGCTATTACAAGCTGCTTTTTGTGCTGACTCACATAACACTACTATGAGATTAAACTCCTTTGATTTGTTTTCTGCTTTTTCATGCCAGTGAAGACTTGCATTTACTATTAAATGATCTTCAATCATACCGCAAAATTGTTTGCGACTTTTTATTTGGTCTAAGGCAGTAAAGTAGGTTTTCCTAATTGTTAAATTGATCTAATGAACAGGAAAAATACAACATTAATGCAAACCTTTCCATCTCCCTACTAACCAACACCATTTGTTACAAAAGAAAGGAGTTATTAATTTAGGTAAAGAAAGAAAAAAGGCATATTATTAGTACTAAAAAATGTTATTTTCATTAGTAAAATAAATTTTTGAATATACTTACCCGATAATCATGTAGCTGTCAACTCTGTTGCCCGACAGAATTCTATGGAGGGATACGCCAGCTATCACAATACTAGAAGGGGGTGTTCTTACCAGCGCCACCTGTGGCCAGGTACTCAAGTACTTCTTGTTGACACCTCCTCAATTATTCCTCGGTCCCACTGGTTCTCTATGGGGAGGAAGGGAGGGTCAATTAAATCATGATTATCGGGTAAGTATATTCAAAAATTTATTTTACTAATGAAAATAACATTTTTCAATATTAAACTTACCCGATAATCATGTAGCTGATTCACACCCAGGGGGGTGGGTGAAAACCAGTGTACAAGATTAAAGGATAGCTAAGTATCCCATATTTCATATAACAGTTATCTCAAATAACAATGAAATAATAAGTACCTGGTAAGGAAGTCGAATTGAACCGTTACTCTGTCTCTTTTTTAAGTTCGTCTTCCTTACTGAGCGCAGCGTTCCTCTTGGAGGCTGAATCAACCCAAAGGTGCTAAAGTATACAGGGCTGCAACCCATACTAAAGGACCTCATCACAACCTTTAACCTCGGCGCTTCTCAAGAAAGAATTGACCACCCGCCAAATCAACAAGGATGTGGAAGGCTTCTTAGCCGACCGAACAACCCATAAAAAGTATTCAAGAGAAAGGTTAAAAAGTTATGGAATTATGGGAATGTAGTGGCTGAGCCCTCGCCTACTACTGCATTCGTTGCTACGAATGGACCCAGGGTGTAGCAGTACTCGTAAAGAGACTGGACATCTTTGAGATAGAATGATGCGAACACTGACTTGCTTCTCCAATAGGTTGCATCCATAACACTCTGCAGAGAACGGTTCTGTTTGAAGGCCACTGAAGTAGCCACAGCTCTCACTTCATGTGTCCTTACCTTCAGCAAAGCAAGGTCTTCTTCCTTCAGATGAGAATTTGCTTCTCTAATCAGAAGCCTGATGTAGTAAGAAACTGAGTTCTTAGACATTGGTAGAGAAGGCTTCTTGATAGCACACCATAAGGCTTCTGATTGTCCTCGTAATGGTTTTGACCTTCTTAAATAGTACTTAAGAGCTCTAACAGGGCAAAGTACTCTCTCTAGTTCGTTCCCCACCATGTTGGACAGGCTTGGGATCTCGAACGACTTAGGGCAAGGACGGGAAGGAAGCTCGTTTTAGCCAAAAAAACCGAGCCGCAAGGAACATGTAGCCGTTTCAGATGTGAAACCTATGTTCCTGCTGAAGGCGTGGATCTCACTTACTCTTTTACCTGTTGCTAAGCACACGAGGAAAAGAGTTTCTAATGTGAGGTCCTTAAAAGAGGCTGATTGGAACGGTTCAAATCCTGATGACATTAGGAACCTTAGGACCACGTCTAGATTCCAGCCTGGAGTGGACAACCGACGTTCCTTTGAGGTCTCAAAAGACCTAAGGAGGTCCTGTAGATCTTTGTTGGAGGAAAGATCCAAGCCTCTGTGGCGGAAAACCGCTGCCAACATACTTCTGTAACCCTTGATCGTAGGAGCTGATAGGGATTTTACGTTCCTTAGATGTAACAGGAAGTCAGCAATCTGGGTTACAGTGGTACTGGTTGAGGAAAACTGCATTGGCCTTGCACCAGCTTCGGAAGACTTCCCATTAAGACTGATAGACTCTGAGAGTGGATGTCGTCCTTGCTCTGGCAATCGTTCTGGCTGCCTCCTTCGAAAAGCCTCTAGTTCTTGAGAGACTTTCGATAGTCTGAAGGCAGTCAGACGAAGAGCGTGGAGGTTTGGGTGTACCTTCTTAACGTGAGGTTGACGCAGAAGGTCCACTCTAGGAGGAAGAGTCCTGGGAAACGTCGACCAGCCATTGCAGTACCTCGGTGAACCCTTCTCTCGCGGGTCAGAGGGGAGCAACCAACGTCAACCGTGTCCCTTTGTGAGAGGCGAACTTCTGAAGTACCCTGTTGACAATCTTGAACGGCGGGAATGCATACAGGTTGAGATGGGACCAATCCAGCAGAAAGGCATCCACGCGAACTGCTGTTGGGTCTGGAATCGGAGAACAATACAAGAGGAGCTTCTTGGTCATCGAGGAGCGAATAGAACTATGGTTGGCAGACCCCACAGGGCCCAAAGTCTGCTGCAAACATTCTTGTGAAGGGTCCACTCTGTGGGGAAGACCTGACCCTTACGGCTGAGGCGATCTGCCATGACATTCATATCGCCCTGAATGAGCCTCGTTACCAGCGTGAGCTTTCGATCTTTGACCAAATGAGGAGGTCCCTTGCGATCTTGAACAACTTCCTCGAATGAGTCCCTCTCTGCTTGGAGATGTAAGCCAAGGCTGTGGTGTAGTCGGAGTTCACCTCCACCACCTTGTAAGCTGGAGGGACTTGAAGTTTATCAAGGCCAGATGAACTGCCAACAACTCCTTGCAATAGATGTGAAGTGTCCTTTGCTCCTGATTCCATGTTCCCGAGCATTCCTGTCCGTCCAGTGTCGCACCCCAGCCCGTGTCTGATGCGTCCGAGAAGAGACTGTGGTCGGGGGTCTGAACAGCCAAAGGTAGACCTTCCTTGAGAAGAATGCTGTTCTTCCACCACGTTAGAGTAGACCTCATCTCTTCGGAAACAGGAACTGAGCCCGTCTCTAGCGTCATGTCCTTTATCCAGTGAGCAGCTAGATGATACTGAAGGGGGCGGAGGTGGAGTCTCCCTAACTCGATGAACAGGGCCAGCGATGAAAGTGTCCCTGTTAGACTCATCCCCTGCCTGACTAAGCATCGGTTCCTTCTCAGCATGCTCTGGATGCATTCTAGGGCTTGGAAGATCCTTGGGGCCGACGGACAAGTCCAAAAAGCTCGACTCTGAAGATCCATACCCAAGGAAACAATGGTCTGGGATGGAACGAGCTGAGACTCCTCAAAATTGACCAGGAGGCCCAGTTCCTTGGTCAGATCCATAGTCCATTTGAAAATCTCCAGACAGCGACGACTTGTGGGAGCTCTTAAAAGCCAGTCGTCTGACGGAGCCGGACACAAGATCATGATACTGCTGCACAGTCTGTAAACTGACAATCATGGGCAAGCGAGGAAGTACAGTGACAACCCGAATCTGTCTAGACTATCTGGGTCGTACAGACAACTCCTTAACGGGTTGCTGAGGTTGCCGCACTGCGTCACAACAAGTCCCTTCTGTTGGTTGTTGAACGTCTTCCCCGTGACACATTGACTCCGTAAACAAAAATCCTCTAACAAGGACTAAGCTTGGACTGCATGTCATGCAACACAGCTCAAGGTCTATGGGAGCAGGTGTGGTAACAGACGGGATTAGCGGCTGAAGTGGAACCATTACCTTCCCTGTAAGCATGTTATGCTTAAATAAAAGTCCATAAGAGGTTATGCAGCTAAAGGCTCCCTCCAAATGACAGAGTCCTCAGGGAATATCAGAAGGAGGGAGAAAAGAACTTTCTCATCTACAGGGACCTTATCCTAGAAAAGCTAAGTTCTCTGAGTGAGGGTTCACTGGTGCAAAAGCAGCAGACTAGAAGGCAACGTTATGAAACTGCTTGACAGTCTAGTGAGTTGGCAACAACCCAAGATATGTTGAGAAGCATGCGGTAAGGTATGCAGAGCATGATGAATGCAGAGTATGCTGTATGCAGAGCATGCTGTATGTAGAGCATGTTGTATGCAGAGCATGCTGTATGTAGAGCATGTTGTATGCATAGCATGCTGAAAGCAGAGCATGCTGTATGCAGAGCATGTTGTATGCAGAGCATGCTGAATGCAGAGCATGCTGAATGCTGAGCATGTAGTAAGCAGAGCCTGCTGTAAGCAGAGCCTGCTGTAAGCAGAGCCTGCTGTAAGGAAAGCAGAGCGTGTGCATGGCGTTTAACATTTCTCAGAAATTCCATGACCAGTGCTAGAGTGCTTTATGCATGCTTGCATGGGGTTTAAAAATCAACATAATGTTTACCTTACATTCATAACTCATGATTCATATTTTTGCCATGGTTAGAAAAAGGAGGTAAGGTATGCTGAACAGCAGAGTCAGAACGAGCTGGAACAACAACAGTGGAAGGTGCATTATCAGGGTGCACGGGTTGAGCTCGGTGCAGCAGCTGAGGAGACTGACTCACAGGTGGAAGAGGTTGTACCTCCACCGAGAGTTGCACCACCGGTGGAGCAGCCAGGGGAGGAGGAGGAAGAGTGGGGTAATCCTCCTGATCCCAAACCGAAGGTTGCCTTAAAGAAGGCTGAGGCTGAACAACACTGGGAACAGCGAACACAGAAAGAGGTTCAACATCGTACGCCTGGCAGATGGTGCTGCGACTGGGTGCAGCGAGTGCAGGCGGGTTGAGCACAGGCTGAAAGGGTGCAGGGGAGGTGCAACACTCTCAGCCCGACACTCACACAACAGGTCCGAAAGCTGTGCTTGCATGGACTGTAGTAGAGTCTACAACATCGTACGCCTGGCAGATGGTGCTGCGACTGGGTGCAGCGAGTGCAGGCGGGTTGAGCACAGGCTGAACGGGTGCAGGGGAGGTGCAACACTCTCAGCCCGACACTCACACAACAGGTCCGAAAGCTGTGCTTGCATGGACTGTAGTAGAGTCTACAACATCGTACGCCTGGCAGATGGTGCTGCGACTGGGTGCAGCGAGTGCAGGCGGGTGCAGCACAGGCTGAACGGGTGCAGCCGGTTGGTGCACCACCGGTGCAGGCGGGTGCAGCACAGGCTGAACGGGTGCAGCCGGTTGGTGCACCACCGGTGCAGGCGGGTGCAGCACAGGCTGAACGGGTGCAGGCGGTTGGTGCACCACCGGTGCAGGAGGAGGAGGAGGTGCAACACTCTCAGCACGACACTCACGCATCAGGTCCGAAAGCTGTGCTTGCATGGACTGTAGTAGAATCCACAACATCGTACGCCTGGCAGGTGGTACTGCGATCAGGCGGAGCGAGCATAGGGGAGGGGGGGAGTGTAGGCGCACTCTCAGCCCGACAAACTGATGACTGAGGAGAGACAGAGCTAACCCAATGACTGCATCCGGGTTGTTGAACTTTACTTCGTACGTCTGGCATAGGTCTGGACTTTACGTTTAA
The DNA here is from genome assembly GCF_036898095.1 of Palaemon carinicauda. Taxonomy (NCBI): domain Eukaryota; kingdom Metazoa; phylum Arthropoda; class Malacostraca; order Decapoda; family Palaemonidae; genus Palaemon; species Palaemon carinicauda. The sequence continues at coordinate 130,030,048 of NC_090739.1, forward strand.
GAGGTCTTGAGACCTGAGACCAGCGTAACTCTGCCTTTATTTTCTCCTCTAAATCTCTTCTGCAGACGAGCAAAATAAGGGCTCAATCGTCTGCGGGTGGGAGTGACGGTCTCGGTAAGACACGCCCACAACCACCGAGGATACTTCTGTGCGCCGATCAAGGCCTGCCGAACCCTTATGCCCTTCGACATTGCTTCTCCCCTGGGCTTGGGAGCTTGCAAGAGGTCCCGGACTGGGAGGACGACTGGGAGGACGACTGGCGCGCACAAAAGTACCCTCACGCATAACACTGACATACTTTGCGCTAATCACTTATCACTTTGATTTCTGTTTGCACTTATTTCACTGAACTCGAAACTTTAAGTGGTTTGTTGAAACACGCAATTCTATCCTTCTCAAAAGTTAGTAATTGCGAAAACAGAATTACAATGTAACAGAAAAATCTAATGAAAGAAAATTCAGTGGCTGGAAAGAGACTAAACACTAGATCACTCTAGAAACGTTTAGTTTCTTCCCCTAAAGAGACTAGGGATAAGAGCAAAACGATAACGACGTTACTCGTACGCCTGGCAGGCTTGAGGGAAACGTTTATCCTCTTTCTCCCTCCGTCTCTATCTCTCTCTCTCTCTCTCTCTCTCTCTCTCTCTTGACTTAGAACCTGAGAGAAGAGCCCAATCATATATATCGTTAAAACATATTATTGTTAAAGGAAAAAACTGAAATATTTCCCAAAAAGAAAAGTTCCTTTATTAGGATCAAAACCATTAAGTTAAGAAAGAATGAACAAAACGCTAGACACGGTTACTCTCACTGCAATGTGAAACCGTGAACATTCTTTCTCTATCGTAACGATAGAGTGCAAGTTGAAACGTTCTGAACGTCAACAACTGCCGAGACAAACAAAACGTTAGTTCAACTTTGAAAAAGTACGAGACTATCAAAGAAATTCTTTCAAAGACCTTAAAATAGCATAATATGTTAACAGGTAAAACCGAAATGACGGGCTCACGATAATTAACTTCGGTACCAAGAAAAGACCGCCTACTATTAGGAAGGTCGAATATAAACAAATATAAAAATTAATTTTAATAAGTTTATAATAAAAGGAAGTTAATCGAAGAGGCCTATAAGAGGCGGAGAGATATAAAAATAAATCTATAACTTTTGTTAAGCAAAATTAAGAAAGAGAGTCTATACTCTCTTAGACACCAACACTTCCGTCTAAGGGAAGGGTCGGCCATTGAAAGGTGAACGAGAGTTCATACTCTCTTCGTCACCAAAAATAATCAAATTATTCCAAAAGCTAACTAAGCTAAAATAGAAGTTTCCAGTAAAGCGACAGCCGAAATCAAAGAGAAATACTTCACCAAAGTCGTGAAAATACTCCAAGAACATAAGCGTATCCCAGAACGTCTTGTCAGAAGCACGACAGAGGAATAATTGAGGAGGTGTCAACAAGAAGTACTTGAGTACCTGGCCACAGGTGGCGCTGGTAAGAACACCCCCTTCTAGTATTGTGATAGCTGGCGTATCCCTCCATAGAATTCTGTCGGGCAACAGAGTTGACAGCTACATGATTATCGGGTAAGTTTAATATTGAAAACATGTGGTATAATTTAAGTCAAAACTGGTAATACAGGAGGTAAGTATTTTGAAAAATAAAAATGTTTTTAAAGAAATCATGGAAAAATATGAAGAAATAAGAAAAATATTCAGTATAGTGAAGTAATGTCGATTTGTATAATTTGGCAGAAGGCATACCAACAGGCTTCTAACCTACTTTCATAGGATGTTATTTACAGTATCAGCAAAATAAAAAGAAAGTAATTTTTATTTTTCTTAACTATATAAACCTGGGTTCTTTAATAAGAGTATGCTTTCAGCAAAGTTGGATACGGCTGTTGAAACCCCAACAGGTGGCAATACCTACTACTAGGTGGTGATTAAGCTTTGCCCACCCGACAGGCCACTAAGCCCACAATTTGACCCTCAGCCTAGGATAGACTTTAGGGGTGGTTGTAGCAGGAAGTAACACTTAAAGGACTCGGATTTGAATAGTTAGGAAAAATACAAATTATTTTTAAGATTTGTGATTTGTTCCCACACAAATACAAAGGCTTGACCTTTAATTGGAGAAACGACAGTGGAGGTCCTGTAGAGAATAGGGTTCCCCTGCTGTATGGGACTGGAAAAGCATCAAAGTAAGTATGAGAGAGGAAGTCACTATAACCAAACTGGGTAGTTTACTAGCTTGGTAAAATCTAAGCCCTTTGGTGCCTGTACAGGAGCAAAATCTATGACTTGTCAACCTCCTAATAACCTAGGAATGAAGATAAAGGTGTTGGATTAGGTGACTACCTGGCACTGATAGATTGTCAAGGAAAACCTATATCCATGTTGTCAGAGTGTATGGTCATTATGAAAATAGGCTGCATACACTTGGCCATCCCCCTCTTCTGGGATGATAGGAAAGAAACTCCTAAACAAAACTTCCATTTATAAAAAGTTGTTAGCAGCTTCCCTACCTCTAGCATCTGATCCAGTAAATAACGAAGCAATTGCCGCATCCCAAGAAAAGCGAAGAAAGAAGGGGTATAAGGACCAGTCTATTTACCTCTCATTCTAGGCTTATATCATGACCTCAATCTTAAGCGGGGTTTACATAGTCGAACGGTTCGTCGAACCCTGTTGCCGAACCTGCTTGTCAAACTCTTTGAAGAGGTGGAGTCAGCCACAAATGTATAAGGGTTGTCGACAACGAAGCTCCGCTCATAAAAGTCAGGCGAGAACAGACTTTCTTCGAACCGTTCGACAACCAAATACCCTCTTCACACTTTCAAATATCACTTCACACACTTGTCTGTTGAACCGTTTGACCGTGTAAACCCGCCTTTAGACAAGATGTTTGTTGTCCTGTGAAGGACCTAGGTTTGCTATGCAATCATCTGAATTACCACCGAGCCAAGGATACTGGTATCCAGAGACCAGACTCTGGTCTTCAAGAATTGTGGCAATGACAAGGTCTTCCAGAGAGTTGACAAAGATCCAACAATTATGACTTTGTGTGCACGAATCCAGGATGATCCCTGTCTCCTCACCTGTAGGGAAAGGATGTTTGACCGACTTACAAAGCTAGAAAGAAACTGTGTTCTACGATTTTCTTCCCCCCCCCCATTCTTTCCATGTAGGAAGAATTGTACTATCTCCCAGAATCAGAAGGCAGTCATTCTGGCTCCCATTAGTCACTTCTTGAAGTTGGAAACGTTTGGATTCGAGATGCTGTACCCATACTCCTGAACCAAAGTGGTAGAGATTCTTTATTCTTCAGAATGACTTGTGGCAAAGATAAAGTCATGCCATTTCCACAATGAGGTTATAAACTCTTAAAGCCTTTCCAGGAACAAGAGACCACTGAAGGAAGAAGCCACCCTTTAGCATCACACAAGGCCACCAAAAAACCTCCTCTTTCTGACAGTGCAAATATACTGTATGTCTAAAAATTAGAAACTTTCTTAGAAATACGTACTCGTCAGCAGGCAACACAAGAGAGGGAATAAACAGTAAACAGGAATGTTGTCGAACAGGAACAACTACGTGGATATCTGCAGAAAACTGTCACACAGCTACAAGTTATATGGAAACCACAGGAAATCTGTCCTTTCTTCTAAATATTATTCATTAACAATGATCTGCTGACACAATTACTTAAAAAAGAAATGCAAATGACTAAAACACCCAGTTGAGGGTGCTGGAAGTACGTCTGTACTATCTGATGGCTAAAAACAAAGTAAGGGTTCAGTGGCATGGCAGATGGGCGGGACTTCACTGCCACCAAGCAGTAACTCCTGCCTCATTAAGGTTTTAAAAGACGTATCCAGCTTTGCTGAAAGCATACTCCTCTTAAAGGACAAAGGTTTCGTTGTGTGTAGGAACAAACTTAAGTATTTTTATTAATGAAAAATAACTACCACCATTAGGGCTACAATTTACTTCATAAAATTAAAGACTGCCCATTGTTTTACCTGCCATTCTCTGATCCCTCTTCTCTGTCTCTCCGTTTTTTAACCTCTCTATCTTGTCTGACTCTAGAATGTTCTCGAGCTTCCTCTGCATCTGGATCAGGCTTTATACGTTTGTTTAAACTATACTGAACATCACCATCCTCATCCCACTTGCTTTTCACTTGCCTGCAAGGTTCACAGAGAGGATATTTTAATACTGAAACAGGAAATACCTATCACTTTCCTACCTTTCACAAATTTCATAAACATCAAAACACTACAATACAAATACTGTAAAGACAGTCTTAGCATTGTAAAGAATTTAAAACTGATTACAATGTTGACTAATGAACAACAATTCCCAAGTCTAAAAATAAATAAAACTTTCAATCTTATTAGTCCCACTGTACAGCAGGGCTGGCAGCTCAAGTTCAATTTCTGCATCTATTTTCATTTGCATTTTCTTCTTCTATGTCCCAACTTATCCATATCCCTCCTCAACATATCCATCCATCTGATTCAATGACAACCCACACTCATCCCCATCACTGGAATATTCTCTCCTGATTGGTTCAACCTCCTCACTTCTTATTACATGGCCATAGTATCTGGAGACAAACTTCCCTAGCCTTATCTTTTACATTCAATATATCACACATTCTTCTTATATCTTGACTCTCCCTCCTTTCCATTAGTGATATTCCAGCAATTCATTTCACCATCATCATCTCAGTTCTGGGCCCGATAATCGTCTAGTAAATCATTTTGAGTCTTAATGGCATCTTCTTGTCCTAAAAAACTCCAATTACTTCTCTCAATTTTTGCCAAGCTCCTTTTATTCACTGTCTCACTGCTTTCTCATTACTGCCCTCCTCTTATTTATAGATCCCACGTAGTTAAACTCTCTGTTTAGGCATTGTATCATCTTCCACTTGAATATTCACTTCTTCATGTCCTCCTCTGCTACCAATCATTAGCTTTGTCTTTACAATGTTCATCTTCAATCTCTTCCTTTAGAGGTCTACTTTCTATGCTAAAAACCTTTCTTGTAGTTCTTATTCTGTGTCTGCTACAATGACTAATTCAGCAGCAAACATCAGTTCCCAAAATCCTTTGTTGTTCCTTAATTCTGATGATAGTGTCTATAACGACAAGGATCAAGAATGGACTCAGAACTGATTTACATGGACATCCATCTCCCCAGGCAATGCTAATAGTTCACTTCTTGGAACTCATTTTATATAATCTTCTAACTTCCCCGTGAATTTTTTTTTCTCTTCACTAGACCTTTGTTAAAGGGCACATGCTAGGATGATATGCCATACTCTCCTGCATATTTTGTCTGCATGGGGGTTCTTACCCGTTGTGCATCATCTTCATTAACCTTACCAGAATCTCTAGTACTCAAGATCCACTAAACAAATGTAAAGTTTCTTGTTTCCTTCTAACTACTGTACTTCCCTTAGATTTGTCTTATTATAAAGAAAGCATTCACAGTGCTCTTTCTTTCCATTAACCCAAAATGTTGTTTATATATCTATCAACTTTCTGAACCCTCCTTCTACTATTTTTTCTAGGATCTTGAATAAATGCTCCAAAAGCTTTATTCCTCAATAGTTCCAACAGTTTAACACATCATTTTGTTCAGACAATTAAATCATCCCACTATCTTCCTCATCCTTAGTATTTCCTCAGCCCATCATCTTTTCCAATAGTGTGTGTATTCACTCTTTGCCTAGATTTCCCAATGACTTAATCATTTTTATTGTTATCTCTGATTTTATGCAGCTTTATTTACTTTTCCTTTCTTTACAGCATTCTAGATTTCATTCTAAATTATGATGTTTGCTACTGGTCCTTCTACTGGAGAAACATTTTCCAGTTCTTCAAACTCAATCTCAGTGTTTAATAGGTGTGAAAAATAGTCTTTCCATCTTCTCTTGACCACTTCCTCAATCAAGGTATTTTCATTTTCATCTTTAATTATGCCTACCTCTCCTACATCCTGCTTGACTTTTCATCACGCTTCTGCAATTCAGTACAGTACATTAACGTTTCTCTCTCTGATGTTCCCATCACCTCATACCACTCTCTCCTGGCTTCTCCCTTTGCAATAGCTACAATTCTCTTTGTTTCCCTCTTTATCCATCTATATACCTCACTAGTTGGGTAGTAATTATCTTTTTAACACCTCCTCCTGGCTATGCTCTTTTCCTTCACAGCTGTCTGAACCTCTTGATTCCACCATGTTTCTTTTTCCTGTTATTGTTCACCACTTGTCCTTCTCCACACCTCTGTTGCTGCTGGCACCACAATCTATTTCAAACCATTCCATATATTTTCAGGCAAATCTGACATTCCATATAAATATCGCCTTTCTGACTCTTTCCTCTCTACTGAATTTTCTTGGTTTTTCATCCTTTAGCTTTCAAGTTTTGATCTTTTTATTTGTGGCTGGGACTTTTCTTTTCCTTATTACTTTTAACCTTAAATCTGCCACCACTAGTTTATATTGAGCTACAACAGATTCATTTTGAATAATCGTATAATTCATAGACATTTTCTTGTCTTCCTTTCTTTCTTGTCTTGCTTCCTAACCAAAACATAGTCAATTTGTGTCTCATATTGTCCATCTTTACATGTTACTAGATTATTCTCCTTTTCTCAAACTGCATATTCAAGAACAACAGATTAATAGTTTCCGCTAATCATAAAATTCTTTCACATCCTTGGTTTCTTCTTGCGAGACCTCTACCTCCATGTATTCCTTCAACGCCCTCTAATCTCATCTAGTGACAACATGTCTTCAGGCAACACTAATAGTTCACTTCTTGGAACTCTTTTTATATATTCTTCTAACTTTCCTGTGAATTCTTCCCTCTCTTCACTAGACTTTTGTTAAAGGGCACATGCTAAGATGATATGCCATACTCTTATCATTCACCAACTTTAAGCCCATGAGTTCATCACTTATACGCTGAACCTCTGTGACATACTCCTGCAAATCTAGATGGAGAATAATTCCTACTCTGTTTTTCCTTGCATCTCCCATAGTAAATTTTATATCCTTCCTCAAGCTTTCCTGCACTTTCTCCTTCCATAATCTATTTGATAAGAAAAAATAACAAGAAATAAAAAGTCTTTAGCTTACCTAACTAAATTACAAATTACTGAAGTCATTTTAGTATCAGTCCCACAATACTGAATTTGTAAAATGACAATACAGTACTGTCAATTGTATGACCTGTTTAATCTGGTATATTTGTTACTTGTACATTTGCATAGAGGACCTGTTCTCTAGAGATGCATACTGTATAAAAAATGCAAAGTAATAGAAAGATTGAAGTTATATCTTCAACCATATCAAATTTAAATATAGTACTTTAACCCCCCAAAAAAGATTTTTCTACATCCAAATACTTCATTTAGCAGTGACATTTTGACTATTTCTTTTATTTTCTTCCCATGGGCAGTCTATTCCATGAAAGCTTACTACACAGCAAAAGACCTGGCCTTCTTGACTCAGTACAAGAGAAACTGAGAATACTGTATATGTAAAACATTGATAATACTTTTATGCTATTCTTAATGATGACTATATTGATTCTAATCAACTGCTGATCATTCCCATAAAATGAAACCTGAGGTGATCACCAACAGCTCTTTTCTCAGTTTTCAAATGCAATTTAAATATTTTTTTAATTATGGCTTCCAAATAAAACTATCAGCTCATATAGTTACCATTAAAATCTCTAATAAATTTACTATAGTATAAAAGAACATTTTCCAGGCGATAAATTACGATCGCTTTGGCTGTTGAATCTTTTTAAGTAAACGTATAAGAATTGCTTAATCAGACTGCTAACCTGTAAGACCTACCCCTTCCAAGCATGGCATTATAGAGAAATTACTGTATCTATGTCTGTGATGTACAGTAAGGGATTAAAATCTACATTATGACAAACACAAATAAATCACTGCACAACAAATAAAACAAAAAAAAAGAAACAATAAAGAAATAAGCAAGCAAATAATGATCAATATTGTTATGAGCGGGACTGGTGTTGGCACAATTAGTTTTCCTAAATCATCATGACCTTTCTACTTATTCGAACCTAAATTAAGATCTTTAATCCACCTCAGGGTGGTGCAAGGTGGTCGTTATAGTGAGATTCAACAAACTGGGATGTAAACATTAACAGATGGGAGCAGTTTCTTTTTAATCCGCTATCACTGATTTGTAACTGTACCATATCTGATTTTATATCACCCTATTAACATCCAACCTTCTACTTAATATCCACCTGATCAACAAGCAGCTAACATATGGTATAGTTACTTAAAGATGATCTTTAATAAGTATCGCATATACAGATTCTGTTACTCTAAAAATGTAGCTAGGTTACAGTACTCTACAACAGTATAAAAAAATGTATCTTCTACAAACTCTAGTGCATATACAATACCTGCTCTCTCCTCTTTCTTTACTTCGCTTCTCCTCCTTTTTAACTCTCCTATCACCATTCTTGTCAATTTTTCTCTCCTTCTCACCCTTCTCATAGATGGGCTTTCTTTCTTCCCAATCTTCTCTTTCCTTTCTGTTATCTGTTCTTTCAAGAGAAGCTCCTCGTCTTTTTTCTTGGTACTCCTCTTCTGAACGATGGTGGCGATGACGTCGATGTTTGTGTTTGTGCTTCCGGTGATGATGTTTACTATGCTTCCTGCTCCTGTGTTTACGCTCCTCAGACCTTTCGTGTTCTTCATCGGAAGAATCTTCATCATCATCTTTGTGTTTCACATGTTTTTTCTTTTTTCTCTTTTCTCTTTCAATATACTCAGGTTCCTCTTCAGTATCACTACGTTTCTTTTTTTCCCTCTTATATTTACTCTTTTTCTTTATATGTTTCCGCTTCCTTCCAGTACTACCACTGCTTTCTGAATCAGTACTACTTGATTCACTGCTTCCTGAAGTTTGTGAGCTTTCACTGGTTTGACTTGTATACCCATAGGTTTCCATCTTCTCTTCTCTGTATTCCTTTTTTATCTGAAAACAAATAAAATTTTTAAAGGGAATTTGTATATTTCCTAACTATACAAACCCGAATCCTTTAATAGGAGTATGCTTATGCTTACAATGAAGCTCGATACAGCTGTTAAAACCTTAACAAGGTGGCGATAGCTACCTCAGGGTGACAAGGAAGTCCCGCCCACCTGACTGGCCACGTGGCCACCACTTTGCCTTCATACAAATTACTTTTAAAATTTGTAATTTGTTCCTTAACATATACAGATCATTGTCCTTTAATAAGAGGCTTATCCTTAGGAGGGAGGGAAGTCCTTATAACCAAATTGGAAGTTCCAAGAAATTTGGTAATGTACAGGAGCAAAAGTGAAGACTTCTGTCAACCTTCCCAGGACCTGGGCATGAAGATGTTAGGTGTTAGGCTATGTCACTTACAGAAACAGATAAGATGGTCAAGGAAATCCTATACCTATGTGGAGAATATGTTGTCAGAATATAAGGTCATTATGAAAACTTTGTTGCATCCATTTGGCTATCCTCCCCTTTTGTTCGAGATAATGGGGGGAAAACTTCTAAAAAAATTTGTCAAATTATGTGGCTCCCCTACATCTAACGTCTGATCCAGCAAATAACAAGAGTGACTGCTTCATACCAAGGAATGGTGAGAAAGAAGCGGTAGATGGGCTCATTGTTGACTTACATCGTGACTGCTATCTTAGATTAGGTATACAGTATCTTGTCCTGTGAAGGGAACTAAGTTTGCTACACAATCTATTGAGTAACTATCACAAGGCCAAGGATACCAGCATCCTTGGACGGAAGAGGGTGATCGAATACCTGTCCTTGGTTGGAGAGGATTCTTGCTAACAACCTTGACAGTACGATGTGGCATTTCAGTGCTTGTACATGTGCTGAGATCGGATTTGAAGTCACCTGGTCCAACCGCTGCGACAGAGTTGGAAGATCTTGACATCTTGGAAAACTAAGTCATGGTTCGGTCTCTGAGTGTATGAATATCTTAGTCTGTGAGTAGTAGTGATAGTGTCACCAAAGCTTTTCGAGAACATCCACAGGCAGGAGAGAGAAGGAAGCGACCTAAGTACTAATAAGCATTGCTCTTACTCAGTCTCATGAAACCATGCAAACAAACCAGTCGAAGCTTCAAAAGACACTGCGATAACGGTCGTCCTGTGCTTTAGTGACCTCTTTATCCTTCTCTTCTATGCAGTATGAGTGCTACGAAGGAGAAGATAACAAAAGTAGGTGAACTACAGCAATTACCTGGACACAAAGGTAATGATCACCTGAAGAACAAGCGTAAATTCCGATAGTGTGAATCCTACTTGCATTATTCCAAATCATGTGGTTCCTGATTGTGAGATTTCGAACAGCCTGATTCCCAATTTCGGTGGTCAATCACATGATTCCAGACAGCGGCTACCAAACGTATGGTTCCTGATCGTAGCTATCTATTGTATTTTTCTTGATTGCAGTTATCTTTTGTATGATTCCAAATCGTGGCCAATCCTGTGGGAAATGATGATCGGGGAGAACAAGTGAGAGGAGACCCATCTTACCGGTATAGAACACAATTGAAACTTTCCTGTGAAGAAGAAACACAAAGGGAAAGAGCACAAGGAAACCTCTGAACTCGTGAAAGGAAGATCTCATAGCCTGTACAAACAATGATAATGATAATAGGTTCTTCTTCGACCAGTATCATTTACCAGGAAAGCTTCAACAAAGCAGAAAGGTACCAATTTTGTGATCTGAAAATCTCTTTAGAGCATATGCAGTATCTAATTGTGTTATGTTGAACAAACATTGTGAAACCCATACCAAGATATACTGTACTGTATTCTCTGTGAAGGAAGCACTTCCAATACAGCACGAGAGGAGAATGTACTCGGTATCCAATGTACTAGGGTTGTCCTTTGGAGTAGATACATTCCTGGTACAGTATGTACCAAACTTCCACGTGTTAATGAAGAAAGATCGGTCAGAGGAGTTCTCATCACTCGAATGGGCAAAATGATACATACCCAGTATGCACCATCTATCCCACACGATGTGGGGAGCAATCCCAAAGAACATTTAGAGCAGAGTCCTTATATCATGTGCCACTCAGAGCTGGGTACAATCTTGGTACGTACTGCTTCTCCTTATGTAAGTGGGGGTAGATCACAGGCAACACATAGCTACGTTGATCGGACATCTTAAACAACGCCTTTTTCTTGCGATGATGAATAGCACTTAATCAAAAGTACTATATTTGGTATGGGACCAAACACCAGTGCAGAGAGAAGGGAACAGCCCCTATCCTATCGGTAAAGCATGTGATCTTCTCACAAATGAGGAGCAAATTTACTGGGGACATAATGGCGCATACCAATGTTTGTTCCTGAAGGGCCAATTCTCAACACGTACTGCTTCTCTCTCCCTTAAGTGAGAGAGAGAGAGAGAGATCATCTAGGAAGGGGAAAGGAGGGTGGGGCCTTTTATTTTTACTGGCAGTGCGTATACTCGTTCTAATGAGAAAAGAGCACAGTTAGCAGGTGTGTGAACATCTGTACCACACACAAACACATATACAGTAATTGGTACCCCACTGTCTCTCCCATGGAGAGGAAAATGGTAGAAGTTGCATATTATTGACTGGTCTTCCTGAACATTTTCAAAGATATCTATCTTGTACAGTCTCAGAGTATGGTAGAATCTCTGAAAGAATAGTGTGTGAGGGTAGTGATCTGGTGCACGCATAGCGTTCTTGTTTTGGGGAAACCTGTGGGAGTGGATCTAGTGAGTAAGGATCCAGTGCGTTGTATGTTCCCAGGTGTATCAGAGGAGATCCTGTGTAAGGTGATCTAGTGAAGTCTTCTAGTATGTCTAGGGCATTCTGGGGAACAAAGAACTTTCAAGTCTCTAGCCTTGCTAGAAAGCAATACAAACAGGTGAGGGCACACAAGTGCACAGGAGACCACCCTTAGGAAATTGCGCACAGGAAAGAGCACACGAACAGGTGAGGAAGCACTAGCCCAGGCAAACATGAGAGTGCACACAGGAGAGCTCTTGTAGTGGCATGCACGGACAGGAGAGGGAGTGGGTGCAAAGAAATTCTTTGCCTCGAGTCAAGGGGACTCTTGAAGCAGAACTCTCTCTCCCACGGAGAGAGACAGTAAGAATCACACACATGCAACTCCTATTGATCGGGCTTTGGACTTCTTTGACTATAAAGGGCCCTTCTATCCTGACCTGCAGTGTGATGACAAAGGCAGAAATAGTGGAGGAACTTGAAGTTTTCCTTTTAAGTCGTTCAAGCCGATGATTACGCTCCCACACAAAAGAAATCACCTGAACTCCATGATTCAGATGATACAACACTGAAAGAAGCTGCCCTTGTACTTCACACTCGTTGGCTGTAAAATCTTCTTCCGCTGACGCTGTACATCAAAGAATACCAACATCCTTAGGAAAATGTTGTTATCGTCGTCAGGCCACACAAGCGAGAGAATAAATGGCAAATAGATATGGTATCTAGCAGGAACAAGAATGTTAATACTGCCACAAAACTGGCAAATAGCTACATTTATTGGGAAACCACTGGAAATCCATTCTGCCTTCTAAATATCCCTAGCTGACAACGATCTGCTGCCACAACTGTCCCTCCTTCTGAATATCCCTTGCTAACGACGATCTGTTAACAAATTCCGTTCTTCCTTCTAAATATCCCTTGCTGATGACAATCTACTAATGCAATTATCTAAAAGAAATAGAAAAAGATTAAAACAGCCAGTTGAGGGCACCGGTAGTACGTCAGTACTATCCAGCGGGTGAAAACAAAGCGAGGGCTTAGTGACCTGTCGGGTGGTCGGGGCTTCCCGGCCACCTATCTGTAACTACTGTACTACCCCCACGTTAAAGTTTTAACAGCAATATCCAGCTTTGCTTAAAGCACACTCCTATTAAAAGATGAGGATTTGTATTTGTATAGAAACAAATATATATTGATTAGGAGACGGTACAAACCGTACAGAGCACTGTACTGTAATATTACATGGATGTACAGTACTGCCCCATAAAAATGGCGACCAAAGAAAATGCTCGAGGTGATGTACATCACTATTATACTGTAAATCCCTGCCCCATACACACTGCTATGTAACATCCATAATTAATATTTTGGTAAAAAATTGTTGAATAATCTCCACTTCTGGTCATACCCCACACATCAGATCAAGACAAACATATTATCATGCCTAAGTTTCTCTGGTGACACTCTTTATTACTGTACTCAATGAAAACTGGTAAAGCAGACTGCTTAAATAAGATTCTATTGGATGCTTTCAATCAACATAGCACAGTATACCTAAACAGTACTGTACATACCGTACACACAATATAGTACAACTCCATAACAGCATGAGCTATACGCAGTTAACAGCCAGAAACGTCTAGTGATGTTAATAATTTTTGAGAATATTTAATTTAAATTTGAAAACATCTACCATACAGTAAAACAAATATCAAGATTTTTTTATGTCAAAGATCATTACTAAATCATTTAAGAAACACTTGTCTATCTGCTGTCAGAAACTAAGTATCCAGGTAAAATAGCCCACTCACCTTCAATGCAACACTTCTTTTGCTTAGTATATTTGCAATATCACTTAACTTTATTACATATCTAGCTTTCTAAGGTACAACTATGATATTTCATAACAAATGAAACTTGCTTCTGTCTACAGAAAACCTCAAATAAATTGGACAGCCAATTTCCTTACTTATGATTATGCAACCTACAGCCCACTGATCATGCCAAAACTACAGTATAAATACATCAGGAAACTTTCTCTTTTTAAAGTAATTTGTATTTTTCCTAATTATGCAAAACTCAGCCCTTAAATAGTAGTATGATTCAGCGAAGGGTAAGCCCCACCCAACTGTCAAGTGGAGCAACCCTAACTTTGCCCTTTAACCTATGATTCGCGGGGTGGTTGATGCATGCCTTGTAACTTGAAAAACTCGGGTTTGTATGGATAGGAGAAAAACAAATCACTTCAAAACATTTGTGATTTGTTCCTATACAAATACAAACCATGATCCTTTGACAGGAGACTCATCCTTAGTTATCTGTTATTAAAAGGAGGCGATTTACCTGTAGAGGCTCGGTTATGAAACGGGTGGAACATTTCAGATACTTGGGATTTACTATAGGTCGGGAGGGAGGATGCAAGGCTGAAAGTGAGATTAGGATAAAAGCAGCTTGGGGGAAGTGGAGGGAGGTAGCGGGAGTGGCATGTGATAAGAGAATGCCAATCAAAACTTGAAGTCAAGATCTATAGTACAGTAATAAGAACAGTGTTGAGATAATACCTCATTTTTCAATTTACCTACACACTCTCACACCAAATAGTCTGGCCTATTCTTTACATATTCTCCTCTGTCCTCATACACCTGACAACACTGTGATTTCCAAACAATTCTTCTTACTCCACTGTAATTGTTCAATGGCTACTTTCCTCTTTGTAAGGGTAGAAGGGACTCTTTAGCTATGGTAAGCAGCTCTTCTAGCAGGACACTCCAAAATCAAACCATTGTTCTCTAGTCTTGGGTAGTGCCATAGCCTTTGTACCGTGGTCTTCCACTGTCTTGGGTTAGATTTATTTCTCTTGCTTGAGAGTACACTCTGGCACACTATTATATCCTATTTCTCTTCATCTTGTTTTGTTAAAGTTTTTATAGTTTATACAGAAGGTATTTATCTGTATTTTAATGTTACTGTTCTTGAAATATTTTATTTTTCCTTGTTTCCTTTCCTCACTGAGCTACTTTCCCTGTTGGAGTCCCAGGGCATATAGCATTCTGCTTTTCCAACTAGGGTTGTAGCTTAGCAATTGATAATAATAGCAAAACTTTAACGAAGTAAACTCATTTAAATGACTCAGGTTTGTACTGTATAGCTAGGAAAAATACAATTTTAAAAATTACTTGTATTTCCTTTTATTTATAGGGCACAATGATTGGATCAAGATTTTACTAAATTGCCCTCCAAGATGAGGTCAGGTAATTGGTTAGTCTTATTCAAATTAGCGCATTGCTGTGTTAGGGAGATTTTAAGCACTTGACGTGAACCTGAATCTCGTCTATTTCTGAATCTGAGACAATTCTTTGAATATATCCACAGAGAGTTGAAGTGCCTTGCCTTTCAAGTGCAGGAGTCACTTTTTCTAATTTGGTAGGATAAGATACGTCTCAACGTACTTTGAACAATGTATTAGGGTATATCTCTGCCTTAAGATTAAGTTTCCTCTTCTTCATTTTCCTGTCTTGCTAGGGAATTTAGATTGAATAACAGCTGATTTCTCGGTTGTTTACCCTTTGAAAAGGGTGTAACTCCTGCAATGCTTGTACAGTACAGTATTGTATTCGTATTAGATTTGAATGTACTAGCATCTATATTAACGTTATGTGAGAGGAGCTAGTGGCCGAGCATGCAACTGAAGGGCTATCACTGTCATCTGAAACATGATGAAAATGATCCGAATTAGTTGAAACTTTGTTCACTTCTTCAGATTTTAAGGGAATCATACGACATGCCTCACCATCCACATAAGTACTTACTTTAACAAATGGTAGTTTTATAGATCAAATAGAATCCCGGTATTGAAAGGGGTTATACCAGCAGTAGGAACTCAAGTATGTGAAGATTTTGGTCTTTGTGTGAGGCTTTCAAATCTGTGGAGCACGGCATACATTCAGAACCCTTACTAAATGAAATGCTATTATCATCTTAGGGTAGTGCCATAGCCTCTGTACCATGGTCTTCCACTGTCTTGGGTTGGAGTTCTCTTGCTTGAGGGTACACTCGGGCACACTGTTCTATCTTACATCTTATTACTCTTCCTCTTGTTTTGTTGAAGTTTTTATAGTTTATATAGTGATATTTATTTTAACATTGTTCCTCTTCTTAAAATATTTTTTTTCCTTGTTTCTTTTCCTCACCAAGCTATTTTCCCTGTTGGAGCCCCTGGGCTTATAGCATCCTGCTTTTCCAACTAGGGTTGTAGCTTAGCAAGTAATAATATGTTATTTTGATAATAAAATAAATTTTTGAATATACTGTACTTACCCGGTGATTATAATAGCTGCAGCTCTGCTGCTCGACAGAAAACTCTACGGAAAAAATTCGCCAGCGATCGCTATGCAGGTAGGGGGTGTACTTCAACAGCGCCATCTGTCGTCCAGATACCCAGTACTCATTGTAAAAAAAAAACTCAATTTTCTCCTCGGTCCACTGCGTCTCTATTGGGGAGGAAGGGAGGGTCCTTTAATTTATATATTCACCGGGTAAGTATATTCAAAAATTTATTTTATTATCAAAATAACATTTTTCAATATTTAACTTAGCCGGTGATTATAATAGCTGATTCACACCCAGGGGGGTGGGTAGAGACCAGCAATATATGTTTACATTATTATGAGCTAAGGATTTTTTATTTCATTTTAGAAGTTATCAAAATAACAAAAATAAAATAAATAGGTACCTGGTAAGGAAGTCGACTTGAACAATTACTCTGCCTTTTTAAGTACGTCTTCCTTACGGAGCCTCGCGATCCTCTTAGGATGCTGAGCGACCCCTAGGATCTGAAGCATGAAGGGTTTCAACCCATACAACAGGACCTCATCAAAACCTCTAATCTAGGCACTTCTCAAGAAAAGAATTTGACCACCCGCCAAATCAACCAGGATGCGAAAGGCTTCTTAGCCTTCCGGACAACCCAAAAACAACAATAAAAAACATTTCAAGAGAAAGATTAAAAAGGTTATGGAATTAGGGGATTGTAGTGGTTGAGCCCTCACCCACTACTGCACTCGCTGCTACGAATGGTCCCAGAGTGTAGCAGTTCTCGTAAAGAGACTGGACATCCTTAAGATAAAAAGACGCGAACACTGACTTGCTTCTCCAATAGGTTGCGTCCATTATACTTCGCAGAGATCTATTTTGTTTAAAGGCCACTGAAGTTGCGACAGCTCTAACTTCATGTGTCCTTACCTTCAGCAAAGCTTGGTCTTCCTCACTCAGATGTGAATGAGCTTCTCGTATTAACAGTCTGATAAAATAGGATAAAGCATTCTTTGACATAGGCAAAGATGGTTTCTTAACTGAACACCATAAAGCTTCTGACTGTCCTCGTAAAGGTTTAGTTCGTCTTAGATAGAACTTAAGAGCTCTCACAGGGCATAAGACTCTTTCTAGTTCATTTCCAACCATATTCGATAGGCTTGGAATATCGAACGATTTCGGCCAAGGACGAGAAGGTAGCTCGTTTTTGGCTAGAAAACCAAGTTGTAGAGAACATGTAGCCGTTTCAGATGAAAATCCGATGTTCCTGCTGAAGGCGTGAATCTCACTGACTCTTTTAGCTGTGGCTAAGCAAACCAGGAAAAGAGTCTTTAAGGTGAGATCTTTAAATGAGGCTGATTGAAGCGGCTCGAACCTTTCTGACATGAGGAATCTTAGTACCACGTCTAAATTCCAACCAGGTGTAGCCAAACGACGCTCCTTCGTGGTCTCAAAAGACTTAAGGAGGTCCTGTAGATCTTTATTGTTGGAAAGATCTAAGCCTCTGTGACGGAAGACTGATGCCAACATGCTTCTGTAACCCTTGATAGTGGGAGCTGAAAGAGATCGTTCTTTCCTCAGGTATAAAAGGAAGTCAGCTATTTGAGTTACAGAGGTACTGGTCGAGGATACAGATACTGACTTGCACCAGTTTCGGAAGACTTCCCACTTCGATTGGTAGACTCTAAGGGTGGATGTCCTCCTTGCTCTAGCAATCGCCCTGGCTGCCTCCTTCGAAAAGCCTCTAGCTCTCGAGAGTCTTTCGATAGTCTGAAGGCAGTCAGACGAAGAGCGTGGAGGCCTTGGTGTACCTTCTTTACATGTGGCTGACGTAGAAGGTCCACCCTTAGAGGAAGACTTCTGGGAACGTCCACTAGCCATCGAAGTACCTCGGTGAACCATTCTCTCGCGGGCCAGAGGGGAGCAACTAACGTCAACCTTGTCCCTTCGTGAGAGGCGAACTTCTGCAGTACCTTGTTGACAATCTTGAACGGGGGGAATGCATATAGGTCTAGATGTGACCAATCTAGGAGAAAGGCATCTATATGAACTGCTGCTGGGTCCGGGATTGGTGAGCAATATATTGGGAGCCTCTTGGTCATCGAGGTTGCGAAGAGATCTATGGTTGGCTGGCCCCATGTGGCCCAAAGTCTCTTGCACACATCCTTGTGTAGGGTCCATTCTGTTGGAATGATTTGTCCCTTTCGACTGAGGCAATCTGCCATGACATTCAAGCTGCCTTGGATGAACCTCGTTACTAGCGAAATGTTTCGACCTTTTGACCAGGTGAGGAGGTCCCTTGCGATCTCGTACAACATCATAGAGTGGGTCCCTCCTTGCTTGGAGATGTACGCCAAAGCCGTGGTGTTGTCCGAGTTCACCTCCACCACTTTGCCTTGAAGGAGAGACTTGAAGCTTTTCAAGGCCAGATGAACTGCCAGTAGCTCCTTGCAGTTGATATGCATTGTCCTTTGACTCGAGTTCCAAGTTCCCGAGCATTCCCGACCGTCTAATGTCGCGCCCCAGCCTGTGTCCGATGCGTCCGAGAAGAGAACGTGGTTGGGAGTCTAAACAGCCAGGGGCAGACCCTCTCTGAGGCTGATACTGTCCTTCCACCAAGTCAGGCAAGACTTCATCTTCTCGGAAATGGGGATCGAGACCGCTTCTAGCGTCTTGTCCTTTTTCCAGTAAACAGCTAGGTGATATTGAAGAGGACGGAGGTGTAGTCTTCCTAACGATACGAACTGTTCCAGGGATGATAGTGTCCCTATCAGACTCATCCACTGCCTGACTGAACACCGTTCCTTCTTCAGCATGTTCTGGATGCATAACTGGGCTTGGCTTGTTCTGGGGGCCGACGGAAAAGCCCGAAAAGATAGACTGTGAATCTCCATCCCTAAATACACAATAGTTTGGGATGGGACCACTTGAGACTTTTCCATATTGACAAGGAGACCCAATTCCTTGGTCAGATCTAGAGTCCACTTTAGATCCTTCAGACAGCGACGACTGGAAGAAGCTCTTAGAAGCCAGTCGTCCAAATAGAGGGAGGCTCGGATGTCCGCTAAATGAAGGAATTTGGCTACATTCCTCATCAGCCTCGTAAACACAAGAGGAGCTGTACTTAGGCCAAAGCACAGGGCTTGAAACTGGTAGACAACCTTTTCGTAAACAAATCTCAGAAAAGGTTGGGAGTCTGGGTGGATGGGGACGTGGAAGTATGCGTCCCTTAGGTCTAAAGAGACCATCCAGTCTTCCCTTCTGACCGCTGCTAGAACGGACTTTGTGGTCTCCATGGAGAACGTCTGCTTTGTGACAAAGACATTCAGCGCACTGACGTCTAGCACCGGCCTCCACCCTCCTGTCTTCTTTGCCACTAAGAAGAGATGGTTGTAGAAGCCCGGGGTTTGATGGTCCAGGACTTTGACTACCGCTCCCTTTTCTAGTAAGAGAGACACCTCCTGTTTCAATGCTCGTCTCTTGTCTTCCTCTCTGTACCTGGGAGAGAGATCGAAGGGAGACGTTGCTAGAGGGGGTTTTCGTACAAACGGGATCTTGTACCCCTCTCTGAGCAACTTCACAGATTGTGCATCTGCGCCTCTCTTCTCCCAGGTCTGCCAGAAGTTCTTGAGTCTGGCTCCCACTGCTGTCTGAAGAAGCTGGCAGTCAGACTCTGCCTTTAAAGGACTTGGTTCCTTTCTTCTTTCCACGTCTCCCTTCGGCACGAGCACCTCCTCTGCTGGAGGCTCTGCCACGAAAGGGCGGAATAAATCGGGACGCTGGAGTGTCCATCCTTGGTCTAGCTGAGAAGGTAGGCAAAGGGGTGGCTTTGCGAGCAGAGGACGCAACCAGGTCATGAGTGTCCTTCTGTATCAAAGAAGCAGCAATCTCCTTAATCAAGTCCTCTGGAAAGAGGCACTTAGAAAGAGGAGCAAACAGAAGTTCGGATCTTTGACAAGGTGTCATTCCAGCTGACAGGAAAGAGCAAAGGTTCTCACGCTTCTTGAGGACTCCGGATACGAACGATGCAGCAAGCTCATTAGACCCGTCACGTATGGCCTTGTCCATGCAGGACATGATGAGCAAGGAAGTTTCCTTCTCTGTCGGAGAGATCTTCCTGCTTAAAGCTCCCAGACACCAGTCTAAAAAGTTGAAGACCTCAAAGGCTCTAAATATCCCTTTCAAAAGGTGGTCTAGGTCCGAAGATGACCAACATATTTTCGAGCGTCTCATGGCTAGCCTGCGGGGAGAGTCTACAAGACTTGAGAAGTCGCCCTGGGCAGAGGCAGGAACTCCCAAGCCGAGAACTTCTCCCGTGGCATACCAGACGCTCGATCTAGAAGAGAGTCTAGCAGGGGGAAACGTAAAGGCTGTCTTCCCTAGACTCTTTTTGGACTGCATCCATTCTCCTATCACTCGTAAAGCTCTCTTGGACGAGCGTGCGAGGACGAGTCTAGTAAAGGCAGGCGAGGATGACGGCATACCTAATACAAACTCTGACGGAGGAGAGCGCGGAGCCACAGACACAAACTGGTCCGGAAACATCTCTTTGAATAGAGCTAGAACTTTTCTAAAGTCCAAAGAGGGTTGCGTGGACTTAGGCTCGTCAAGATCCGAATGTGGTTCATCAACGTGAGCAGCACCATCATCATCCGAAAGTCCATCATCCGAGTATTGAGGAGGAAGCGGCAATGGAGTAGGTAACGGCTGGTTAGCTGAGTCCGGTCGCACGGGTGCACGCGTGACTGAACCGGACGCAACGTCATGGAACTGTTGCCCAGTCTGTGAGCTGGCAACAACCATAGCAGCGCGGGGACGCACAGCGTCTACTCCAGACTGTATAGCCTGATGTGGGTGAGCAGTGGCAACCACACTGGGTTGCGGAGGTTGACGCACCGCGTCAAAACAAAACAACTCTGACGGTTGTTGTACCTCGCGAACGTCAACGGAAGGCTCCGTGCGTCGCTGAACGTCAACATGCGGCTGGCAGGGCACACTGGAACGCATGGGTGGCGGAACTCTCTCAGCTGGAGTGCGCAAGAAGGTCGCCTCAGCGTCCACAGGACGCACAACCGAGTGTGTGGTTGGTTGTAGGCAAGAGGCTGGTGCAGCAGCAACCTTCTCCGCACGAAAGTCCTGCATCAGTGACGTTAATTGGGACTGCATGGTCTGCAGCAAAGACCACTTAGGGTCTGCAGGAGCAGGTGCGGCGACAGACGGTGTAACTGTCTGAGGCGGTACCGCTTTGCCTCTCTTAGGAGGTGAGCAGTCATCGGAAGACTGCAGCGAGTCCGAACTGACCCAGTGGCTACAGCTGGGCCGTTGGACTTGCGCGGAAGGGACCGACTTGCGCTTTAACGGTCGTGAGACCTTGGTCCATGGTTTCTTGCGAGAAACCTCTTCCGCAGACGAGGTATAAATGGGCTCTCTCGTCTTTGTGTGGTAGGGGCGATCTTGGGTAGATACGCCCGAAACCACGGAGGGAACGTCTGTTCGCTGATTAAAGCCTCTCGAACCCATTGGTCGTACGACATTGCTTCTCCCCTGGACTTGGGAGCTTGCAAGAGGTCCCGGACTAGGAGGACGACAGGCACGAACAGACGAACCCTCAAGCGCAACACTATCCACAACACTATCACTCACTTTATCACTTCCCACTGCACTTTTACACTTCAGCTCCTTGACGTCCGCCATGAGCTGGTTACGGTCACTAGCCAGGGACTCAACTCTCTCACCCAGAGCCTGGATGGCACGCATCATATCAGCCATCGAAGGTTCCTGAGTGCCAGAAGGGGGATTAGGAGCAACCACTACAGGGGAAGGAATAGGTTGTGGGGCATGAGGAGAGGAAAATTCAACAGAACGAGAGGAACTTCTCCTGACTCTATCTCTCTCTAGCCTACGTGTATATTTTTGGAATTCGATAAAATCGAATTCCGAAAGCCCAACGCATTCCTCACATCGATCTTCCAATTGACAGGTTTTATCCCGACAATTGGAACAAACAGTGTGAGGATCGATAGAGGCCTTCGGAAGACGCCTTGAACAGTCCCTAGCATTACACTTCCTGTATTTTGGGACTTGAGAAGGGTCAGCCATTTTGAATTGGTCAAAGGGGAATTCAAAAACTATCCAAAGTCATCAACAAATAATCCGTAATCAAAAAAAGAATGCAAGGATTTATTGAAGAGAAAGCCTGCACAGCGAAAGCTCAAAACTAGAATAGTGTACTTCACCAAAAAGTTGTGAAAACAAATCCAGTTAGCAACAGCGAATTAGTAGGTCTTGCCGGTAGCACGACAGAGAGAAAATTGAGTTCTTTGTTTACAATGAGTACTGGGTATCTGGACGACAGATGGAGCTGTTGAAGTACACCCCCTACCTGCATAGCGATCGCTGGCGGATTTTTTCCGTAGAGTTTTCTGTCGAGCAGCAGAGCTGCAGCTATTATAATCACCGGCTAAGTTAAATATTGAAAAAATAATAATAATAATGTACAGTATGGATCGGAAACGTGGGCTCAAAGACAAAATGAGGAAGCAAAGCGTGAGAGAACAGAGATGAGAATGTCAAGGTGGATTATGGGAATACCACTGCTTGAAAGATTGGATAATGATGAAATATGATGTATAGCAGGCATAGCGAAGACTACAGAGGTGATAAATGTCACGCCTGAGATGGTGTGGGTACGTGTCGAGCATGAATAGTGGGGAAGGAGTGAGGTGGGCTTGGGAAGAACCTGTTAGGGGGAGATGATCGAGAAGGAGGCAGAGACTTAGTTGGTGAGATAAGGTGAAGGATGATATGGAGAGAAGAGGTTTGGTGAAAGAGGTTGACTTTGATAAATGCAGAGGAGAGGATGCATCAGGCAACCGACTCCTCATCGTAAGGATAACATTGGGGAAAGAAAAAGATTTACCAACCAAAAAAGTATAACTGGTTCCTACAGAGTTGGCCCAAATAAATTTGGGAGAGATAAATTATAATATATCAAATCTGATTGACAAAAACATAACATCCATGATAAATAAAAATCTAAATTTCATCTATTTAACTTGAAAACAGAAACTTTCTCAAATTCAATAAGATGTCTAATAATATTTTCTGACCAAACCATAAATCTTTGTCTGTTAAAAACTACTTTAAAAAGAAATATGCCTTATACTTTAAAGGATGCCACACTCACTACACTTGGGATTTCTGTACCTCATGAGGTGTACACATTATAAAACCATAGGTCAATCTTGCCTGACCATCAACCAATCTTGCTAAAATTACCTTTTTTCTGGTCTGATGATTCTTATGAATACACAACTGGCTTTATTTGTTTTAATTATTTTCAGATTCATTATTCCAGTTTTCCAGTTTCTCAATAAAAATGCTTTATGAAGGTTACTTATTCCTTAATGAGGTCATTACAAGTTGCGTCTATGATTATATTGCTGATTTAGCAGCAGCATCTGCTTTTTCTTTTATCATCAACAACTCTAGCAGAACAGAATTGAGCATACTGTTGTACCAACCGTGTGTCACACAATTGTACATAATTCCTTTTGTATATATTATGCTTGTATCTTCGCTCTTCCCTCGCACTAAAAAGAACCAGAATAAACATGTCTGTGTGTCGCCTATGTAACATTATCATTTTCTCGAACATGTAATTTCCTGTTGACTTGAGGTTTTGTATATAAAGAAGAGTGTTCCATAATAAATTAACTCAGTTGCTTTCACACTGTCTTTGAGTTCACAACCTTTCTCTCGGCACCGTCACATTGGTGACCCCGGAAGTCAACTCGCTCCCACCGCCTTCCACCCCCCTCGCCCCTCCATCGTTGGTACTATGACAGACTCTACAGCACTTGGCGCTGCGGCTGCCCCATTGAAACTTTCACCGTTCGCCAGCGGAGAAGCGTTTGCTTGGTTTCAGCGCGCAGAAGTCCAGTTTCGCATCAAGGGCGTGACTCGCTCAACCACCAAAGCAGATTATGTTCTCGCGGCGATACCCGAGGACACCTACCCGGAAATATCCGACTGGCTTTGTGAACAAGGAGACACCCAAATAGCGTATGAAGCCCTCAAAACATACCTTCGGCAGCAGTACTCGCCGTCGCCAGCCGCCCGTGTAGCAAAGCTTTTTCAGCTCTCGCAACAACCGTTGGGGGACCAAAGGGCTTCGCTTGCCCTCAGGGAAATGACCAGTATCGCTCGCCTTCAACCTGCCGCAGACGGCTCTCCTCGTGAGGTGAACCTACTTTGTGCCCTTTGGATACGCCATTTACCCGGACCTATACGCGCTGCCATACCCGATGTCGATAGTTTACCCATAAAGGACTTGATGACCAAAGCTGACACCCTTATGAACAGCCACTTCAAGACCTTCATCAACGCCTCCACCCCTGACAAAGAGGATGCCTATTCAACGTCAACCGAAGCTGACATGAATGCCGTAGGACATACACGCCCACACCGTGACGTGCCGAAGCAGAGACAAAGCCGCCCACCACCCACCAATCGCTCGCACCCCAAAAAACGACTTCTACAGCCACTTACTACCTCCCATCCGCCGCAGTTTTGCTACTACCACTTCAAATTATTATTATTATTATTATTACTATCCAAGCTACAACCCTAGTTGGAAAAGCAAGATGCTATAAGTCCAGGGGCTCCAACAGGGAAAAATAGCCCAGTGAGGAAAGGAAATAAGGAAATAAATAAATGAAGAGAACAAATCAACAACAAATCATTCTAAAAAAAGTAACAACGTCAAAACAGATATGTCATATATAAACTATTAACAACATCAAAAACAAATATGTCATAAATAAACTATAAAAAGACTCATGTCCGCCTGGTCAACAAAAAAGCATTTGCTCCAACTTTGAACTTTTGCAGTTCTACTGATTCAAATACCCGATTAGGAAGATTATTCCACAATTTGGTAACAGCTGGAATAAAACATCTAGAGTACTGCGTAGTATTGAGCCTCATGATGGAGAAGGCCTGGCTATTAGAATTAACTGCCTGCCTAGTATTACGAACAGGATAGAATTGTCCAGGGAGATCTGAATGTAAAGGATGGTCAGAGTTATGAAAAATCTTATGCAACATGCATAATGAACTAATTGAACGACGGTGCCAGAGATTAATATCTAGATCAGGAATAAAAAATTTAATAGACCGTAAGTTTCTGTCAAACAAATTAAGATGAGAATCAGCAGCTGAAGACCAGACAGGAGAACAATACTCAAAACAAGGTAGAATGAAAGAATTAAAACACTTCTTCAGAATAGATTGATCACCGAAAATCTTGAAAGACTTTCTCAATAAGCCTATTTTTTGTGCAATTGAAGAAGACACAGACCTTATATGTTTCTCAAAAGTAAATTTGCAGTCGAGAATCACACCTAAAATTTTGAAAGAGTCATACAAATTTAAAGAAACATTATCAATACTGAGATCCGGATGTTGAGGAGCCACCGTCCTTGACCTACTTACAATCATACTTTGAGTTTTGTTAGGATTCAACTTCATACCCCATAATTTGCACCATGCACTAATTCTAGCTAAATCTCTATTAAGGGATTCACCAACCCCAGATCTACATTCAGGGGATGGAATTGATGCAAAGAGAGTAGCATCATCTGCATAGGCAACAAGCTTGTTTTCTAGGCCAAACCACATGTCATGTGTATATAGTATGAAAAGTAATGGGCCAAGAACACTACCCGGTGGAACACCGGATATCACATTCCTATAATCACTATGGTGCCCATCAACAACAACTCTTTGAGATCTATTACTTAAAAAATCAATAATAATGCTAAGAAACGACCCACCCACTCCCAACTGTTTCAGTTTGAAAACAAGGGCCTCATGATTAACACGGTCAAAGGCAGCACTAAAATCAAGGCCAATCATACGAACTTCCCGACCACAATCAAGGGATTTCTGTACAGCATTGGAGATTGTAAGAAGGGCATCACATGCTCCAAGGCCTTTACGAAAACCAAATTGCAAACTAGGGAGTAGATGATTACCTTCAGCAAACCTATTACAGTAAGACGTTTTGCCAGAAGACGTTCAAAAACTTTAGATAATATGGGAGTTATGGAAATTGGGCAGTAATCAGTGGGACTTGAGCTACCACAAACACATTTACATAGAGGAGTAACATTACCAATTCTCCAACAAGTGCTAAAAGCTCCTCTTCTTGCTAACTTGCGCAAAATAACAGATAACTTTGGAGCTAAGAAATCTGCTGTCTTTATAAAAAATAAAGGAAAAATACCATTTGGGTCTACACCTCCATAAGCATCAAGGTCCACCAACAAAGCTTTAATCTCACGAGATCGAAAAGCTAAACTAGTTAGTTTAGCCTAAGGAAAACAGGAATGAGGAAGTAAGTTTTTCATTACTCTGTTTACTGTCAAAAACATCAGCCAAAAGGGTTGCCTTTTCCTTTGGACAGTGAGTGACTGAGCCATCTGGTTTAAGTAAAGGAGGAACTGTTGCATCTACACCAAAGAGTGCAGATTTAAGGGTAGACCACCATTTATGTTCCTGAGTTGTACCAGAAAGGGTTTCTTTTATGGTTAAATTGTACTCCTTTTCAGTTGAGGCATAAACTCTCTGAGCAAAAGCTTGAAGCTGAGTATAGTTGTTCCAGGTCAAATCTGATCGGGGCAACTGCGAAGAAATGTGCCGAGGATTGTCAGTGGCCAAAAAACGTGTAAGTAGGCCATCGCTCGTGGCGGTGGCCTCCCATGTTTCTAATCTTTTCTTTTTACATGATGCAGGAACGGGCGTGCGATTTTTGGTAGACATGGGTACTTGTCGTTCTCTTTTGCCAAGGAAACTCTTCAAGACACGACGTAGTCTGTCTACATCTGCCGACGTCCGCTTGGTAGCTGCCAACGGATCTGCGATACCCACCTGCGGTTACGAGAACCTCACATTATTGTTCGGAAACGGTAAATTCAATTGGAAGTTTCTCGTTGCTGACGTCACAATGCCAATCCTCGGTGCGGATTTCCTCTCTCATTTCCACCTTCTGGTCGATGTCGCCCACCAATGATTGGTCAACGCAGACTCGTACTTGTCGACACCTCTTCAACCCGTCCCCTCTAACCTCGCTCTCCACATTAGCGCACCCACGGATGCCTACGCCCACCTCCTCACGTCGTACCCGGAAGTTTTCCGTCCAGAACTTCGCCAAACGCCCACGGTTCCTGCCAAGCACGGTATTTATCACCATATCTTCGCAAAATTCAGACGTCTAGTACCGGAACGATTGGCAGCCGCCAAACAGACGTTCGCCGAAATGGAGGAAATGGGCCTTTGCCAAAAGGCCTCCAGCCCATGGTCGTCACCCTTACACATCGTTCTGAAGATAGACGGCTCCCCCCGTCCGTGCGGGGATTACAGGCGCCTGAACATGCAAACAGAACTGGATCACTACCCCCTCCCAAACATTGCCAACGTGACCTCCTACCTGCACAAAGCGAAGGTTTTCTCTACGCTCGACCTCCTGAGGGGGAATTATCAGGTGCCTATGAACCCAGAAGACATCCCCAAGACTGCCATCACCACTCCGTTTGGTACATACACCTTCAATTACTCCTGTTTTGGCCTTCGTAATGCTGGGGCCACATTTCAACGTCTCATAGATGGCATCTTAGGGGACCTCCCTTTTTGTGTATGTTATGTGGACGACATACTTGTTCTCCTCCTCCTCAAAAGAGGAACACCTCCGTCACCTGCGCATTGTGCTCGACCCCCTGCAACAAAACGGCCTTGTAGTCCGGTACGACAAGTGTACCTTTGGCGCCAACGAAGTGTCGTTCTTAAGGCACCGCATTACTCCTGAAGGTGTCCACCCCCTCCCTGAGAAGGTAGCAGCCGTTCAGAACTTCCCCGTGCCCTCGACCGTCAAAGCTCTGCAGGAATTCTTGGGCATGATCAACTATTATCACCGTTTTCTGCCAGCCATTGCCGCCACTCTTGCTACCCTCTACGCCTCCCTCAAGGGCAAGCCAAAGGACCTGAAGTGGGGTCCCCTTCAAGATGCAGCCTTCTGCAATGCAAAGAAGGCCCTATCAACTGCTGCGGCTCTCACTTTTCCTATCCCACATGCCCCTCTCCTTCTCTCCACCGATGCCAGCGACGTCGCTATTGGTGCAGTACTCGAGCCGGTGGTCAACGGCTCGCCCCGCCCATTGGCCTTCTTCAGCAGAAAACTGTCCAAGGTAGAATCGGGTTATTCTACCTTCGATCGAGAATTGCTGGCGGTGCACTTGGCTGTCCGTCACTTTTGCCATTTCTTAGAAGGTACGCCCTTCGTCATTCGCACAGACCACATGCCTCTGGTGCACGCCTTTACTCGACAGTCTGATGCCTGGTCCGCCCGACAACGCCGACATCTCTCCGCCGTGGCTGAATACAATTGCACCCTTCAATACGTCCCTGGGAAAATGAATCCCGTTGCCGATGCCCTGTCAAGAAACACGTTGGGTGCCGTTCAACTGGGATTGGATTACAACGCCCTGGCTGAAGCCCAACGACAGGATCCAGAGTATCAAGCATGTAGGACATCCTGCACATCCCTCCGTTGGGAAGACTTTCCCCTCGAAGACTCCAACACCACCCTCCTCTGTGACGTCAGTACTGGCAGACCGCGACCTTGGATTCCTGCTCCCATGCGCCGACAGGTGTTTGATTTCATTCACGGCCTTTCACATCCCTCGTGCCGTTCTACTGCACAGCTGCTGAAGGCAAAGTTCATTTGGCACGGCATTTCTAAGGATGCTAAGGATTGGGTCCGCGCCTGTACTCCTTGCCAAACTTCCAAAGTACATTGACACACGGATTCAGGAGTGGGAACCTTTCCTCAACCTCAGCGTCGTTTCGCACACATTCACGTCGACGTTGTAGGCCCCCTACCCACATCACAAGGACATCGTTACCTGTTTACCGTCATCGACCACTCCAACCGTTGGCCTGAAGCCATTCCCATGGAAACTGCAACGTCTGCCTCATGTACATCTCCCTTACTCTCTGGATGGATTGCAAGATTTGGTATCCCTGAGCATATTACTTCTGACAGGGGAACCACTTTCACCTCTCAATTGTGGACATCATTAGCGAATCTCCTGGGCATCACCCTACATCAGACAATGGCCTACAACCCCGCTGCCAATGGAATGGTTGAAAGTTTTCATCGCACCCTCAAGGCAGCTTTGATGTCCCGCTGCAAGGATTGCAACTGGTTTTCTCAGCTTCCCTGGGTCCTCCTGGGACTAAGGACCACTCCTAAAGATGCCCTCGACGTCTAGGCAGCTGAAATGGTGTATGGCGACCCGTTGGTCGTCCCTGCTGAATTTTTTCCATCTACAACCTCCTCAGACGATCTCCAGCGCATACGTCACGTCGTGGGAAAATTTACTCCATGCCGCCAGACTTACAAGCCCCCAGCGAAGCATCACATACCAACAGACTTGCACTCTGCAATGCACGTCTTCCTGCGCAACGACACTACCAAGCCACTGCTAACGCCCCCTTACACGGGCCCTTTCCTTGTGATCCGACGCAGTACGAAAGCATTCCTACTAAACATTCGTGGCAAAGAAGACTGGGTCTTCATTGATCGTCTAAAACCTGCTTATCTCCTGCCAGATGACCCGCCTACAGTTCCCCTCTCTAGATCAGGGCGCCCTATTTAACATGTACAGTATGTCCTTTTTAGGGGGGGAGCCATGTACCAACCGTGTGTCACACAATTGTACATAATTCCTTTTGTATATATTATGCTTGTATCTTCGCTCTTCCCTCGCACTAAAAAGAACCAGAATAAACATGTCTGCGTGTCGCCTATGTAACATTGTCATTTTCTCGAACATGTAATTTCCTGTTGCCTTGAGGTTTTGTATATAAAGGAGAGTGTTCCATAGTAAATTAACTCAGTTGCTTTCACACTGTCTTTGAGTTCACAACCTTTCTCTCGGCACCGTCACACTGTATTTCAATAATTACACCTTAAGAATTGAATTTGTTAAGGAACTCTTCGAACTCTTTTAATTTTTAATACCATTTAATTCTTATTCTTTATGTAACCTCGGAGAATAGAAATAAATTACAAGTTTAAGATTCATACAAATTTAATATTCACCCTATCTTCAATTGGTTTAATAATATCAGTTACTATTAAAATTTCTGATAGTTCAGTGTTCACTAGGTGATGAGATCCGAGTTGTTTTGTCTGAGGATACTAAGGAGGACAAAGTCCCTATAACCAAAATTGCCTGGTTGACTATGGTTAACCTATGAATTTAAATGTACAGTATTTTGGCTATAAAAAAAGACCAAAAGTCATGACTCCTGTCAACTTCCACAAAGAGAACAACCTTGGCGCCCAACAAGATAAAGTCAATAAACTACTGCTTCTTGAGATTTGCCAAGTCCTGAAAAGTCACAAAGGCGGCTCCCTAGCCACAGACACAGAGAACATAGTTCCCCAGTTTTGAATCTCTCAACAGGGGTACCTGATAGTAACGTTGTTACTGCTGTCTCGATCAAAAGAGGAGAGGGTCGGCATTCTCGGGAATATAGCATATATTACCACTGAGGGGGCCAAGCCAGCCTCAACTTGGTGCCAGTCCCAAGCCCGGGTAAATGGGGAGGGTTGGCGGTAGGAAAGGCATCCGGCCATGAAAAATTAGCCAAAAACAATATGGCCAGTGGAGATTGTGAACATCGACCCCACATAAAAGTAGAAAAAGATGCAGACAAAGAAGAAGTCACTGAGAGTGGAGGAGGTAGAATTTTGTTCGATTGGCTTGAGTGTAGAAAATTTCTCAAATTAGAAATTTGGGAATTTACACTGCTCGTCTGACCTAGACAGCTCAAGTGCAGGCTTCAATCCTTGAAGAGCACCGAAACCCCATAAATGGACTTCATTCCATACTTGATTGGGGCCAGGGTTGCCTCCCCAAGGTTGTTAAACTCCTGAATGAGAGCAGAGACATTCAAGAACACGGACTCCTCAGGATTCTCTGTCTCTGCAGGATAGGTTCCAAAGTCAAGTGCTGCAGGGTCTTTGTAATCCAGACTCCCCCTCTCTCACAAGACATGGTCTCGACAAATTCCTCTGGTAGATACTTCTAGTTCATGTACTCCTGTTCCGGACCTAAAACAGAACCGGGAAGGTAGCCCAAAGGAGACTGAATGACAGCCTCATGTTCTGACTTCTTAAAGCTAAGGGTGCCCTTTACTCTTGTGTGTGTTTTGGGTGACAAATCCTTTGAAGTTTGCACCATTGAAGGACAAATAGGAGAACAAGAGACCAAATAACACATGGGTGCATCCCTAGACAGCCTGTTAGTGGAAACTGAAGAGTCTTTACAATCTACAGTAATCTCAATGTATCCTGTTGACGTTCATACCAGTCGTCAGAAGGATCTTGCAATGTCCCAGGCCCCGACCCACCACTCATGCCGTGCAGGAAGGTTTTGTCAAGCATAAAGGTCCCTAGAAGATGATCACTATCTCCGTGTCAAAAAGTCGCTGGGAGCCGAACGGTCTTGTTGAGTAGGAAGATCCCATTGAACTGATGGATCCCTAAATAATATCTTAAGGCAATTTGGACAGGTAGGTAATTGATGTCCTGTGACTCGTACATCACGATCGCTAGAGGAATAGCAAGAAGTCCTATCGAATGGTGTATGATCTCATAATACTCTGGAACTGGGGGTCCAGTTGGAAGGTGTCCTTGCGTGAGATGTCCTTATGCTGGATGAATGATCTCATAGAGAAACGTCACACAGTGACATGGAGACCTAGCGCTGGGGACCAAAAGTAGTGTGGAGATGTAGCGTGTGGAAACCTGGTTTGTGAATAGAGGGAATGAGAAGATATGGTAGATAATACGCAAGCGCATAAAGGCTATGTGCATAAAGACTTTGCACGTGAAGACCGAGAGCATGGTAATCGCGATTGTGGAGGAGTCTCTAGGCAATAAAGTCACTGCCAGCCACCATCCTTTCTCTGCTAGCATGAAGGATAATATTGCTGGTTAACAAATTTACTGTACTCTATGCTGGGCTGTCGTCCTTGGTGAAGTTAACTTCATTGAGTTTTCTGAAGAAGGTGGAGGGCAAGGGTGGCTGCCTTTACCCCAACAGACATTGTGCATACTCATTCCAGCACAGAACTGAGAACTGGTAGCAGGGGAGTGAGCAACTATACCTTGTACCACCTTACCTTCCCTAGAGTAGGTGGATGGTACAACAATGTCTCTCACGCATTCATGAAGGAAGATGGACAAGGTTTCTTTATCTTTGGAGCAGATAGTGAAGCATCTGAGGGCTCAGCAGCAGGGAGAGAGGTTGAAGATACAAGGCTGGTAGGGGAAGGAGGGTGCATGTGCATGCCAGAAGTTAAAGTCGAGGCCTTCCTGGACAGCGGCAAGAATACCACAGGAGGAGAGGATAAAGGATCTTCCCTACAGCAGGAAAGGACTCGTTGACGGTTGTCACCTCCTATGCTCCCTCCGCATATGGAAAACTAGAATAGGGTGAGGGGGGGGCACAGCTGGATAAGTCCTGGAGGTCATAACATCTGCTAACACTTTCAGCAGATTTTCTACAGATAGATCACTAACCATTCCCAAGGAGGCCCACAGGTCCGAGTCCTTGCTGACATTGTCATCGGTCATCACAAATATGGGCGAACTTCACTAGGAATAATGATACGCCTACCTCTCCTGAAGCCTACCCCAAGGGCAAATTGGGGTCTTCTCCTTTCTTCAATTTTCCTAACGAGGGCTCAGTTCTAGAGAAAGCCATAGAAGGAGCAGCAGTTTGAGTACTGCAAAGGAGCCCCCAAACTTACAATCATCACAGGAGATGATTGCAAACAGTCAAGGCTCCTGCTCAAAAGGCACATGAGATAATGGTCCACAAATGTCCTATTATTAAACCTGTCACAGTTGTAACCAGGGTTACCAGAGCCCACCATTATATCTCCTCACAAGGAATCCATCACAAGCAAACAAACACAAACTCGTTATAAATTTTAACGGCCAAGTTACAGCTTTGCTGAATCATAATCCTATTAATGGACGAATGTTTGTACTTGTGTAGGAATAAACCAAAATCAGCAAGCAATACTTAGCATTATGGCACCAATTACTGAGTCACTTGGCTACAACAGAACATGGCACAGCATCAAGTTCAGATTAAGCCTTAAAACATTTTTTATTAACCCTGGACAGGTATGATGGGTCGTACGCGACCCCTACAGCATGTTCAAAACCTGTTTTTTCCCCATAAATCATCAGCTGTCTCGAATATGGAAGTGATCGACCTGCAAGGGGTGACTAGTCTACATGCCATTGTCTGCTTTAGGACTGATTTTCGTCTAACTTCCCTCCTTCCCCGTTTTTTTACCCCCCCCCAGGGGTCGACCTCAACCCTGAAATACCTAAATAGGGGTAAGTGATCAAACAGCAAAGTTATTACATAATTATAAATTGTCGAACAGTGTTGATACTTGTTTGGTTCTTTATAGTTGGAAAGTGTGGGTGGATGGTGTGTCTACCACTTGCATGACATTGGTTTTGGCTTAGATGCCATATATTGCCATGAGGTCCATTTTCCCTCAAATGCTAATTTCTGATTTTTTTTTTTTTTTTTTGCAAATTTCTGATTTTTTTTTTAGTTATTTTTAATTTATCTTCAATAATGGCCAGCAGGCAGTATTCCCTCGGCATGGATGTCATCAACACACTTCTAATGGAGTTAAAAAGAGATGATGATGATAATATGGAGCTTGCAACCTCATGTATTTGATATTTATTTCTCTGATAATTTCTCCTTCATATTTGTAAATATTTTTCTTATGTGTATTAAGTACTTGAAATTGATTTATATAGTGTTTTATTATTATTACTATTATTACTATTATTATTATTATTATCATCATCATCATTATTATTATAGATCATAGTTTATGTATATATAATAATTTGATATTTTACTTTTTATTGGTCAGCAGTTTCTTATTTTGATTTCATTTTACTTTGATTGGCTACTGATTTTTTATTTGATATCCTTTTACTTTTATTAGTTACTAATTCTATTTTCTCTTGCTGTAAGTATGGTATCAATTTTGTGTTGGTCACATCAGGCTTCCTGAAAGGACTCACTGTCATAGCTGCCCACCTAAGACTGACCACATGACAAACACCACTTGTTTGAGGAGCAGGAAGCCTGTTTGTCTATAGCTTCAAACTGTCTTGTATCTGAACTGTACCTGATAGTTATAGCTTTTCATGAAACTTTCTTTTTTTACTACTTGTTTGTATAAATACTGAAATTTTAATCTTTACAAAATAGATATCACCCATTTTTTATCTAAAATTTATTACAAAGAATGTAAATTTTATATGATAAAAATAATTGTCAAACATCCAGAAAGCCATCATATCAGTTTTATTCCAATCCACTAATAATTAGATAAATAAATAACACCTTGAAATTTACATACCCATTCTCCATTTCAAGTGGTAGATTGGGCTGGAAGAGTTGTTGCGGTCTGCGGCCATTTTGTTGACATACCCGAAAGGTAAGTTGGCATATCTCTATATATTCTTGTTCTGTATAGAATTCGTGATATTTTGGTATATTTTAATGCATAAATATCACATTTTATAGGAGATACAATGATTTTCATAAGAAATTTACATTGTGAAACTAGGCCGTCAAAAAATGACCTTTAGATTTCGCCCCTGATATAACAGTAAATTACATCTTAGAGCACATTTTATTATGTATTTCTGTTCTAGGATAATATGAGTTTATTCTATAAAGAAATTAGCCTCTTCCTATTTCATTTGGGTACCAGAAAAAATTAGTGAAACTTGGACTAGTTTTTTGGCCAAAAAAAATTACCTTTTTTTTTCTCATTTCAGATCTTGACTTCTATGGGTCCAACTCATTTCCAGCTATTACACGCTGTTGCTTTGCCATCTAAGAAGGTGTCCCTAAAGGGATTTATGTGTATATGTATATTTCTATTTTTTGTGAATATGATATTTTCCTTATAAAATAAATTTTTGAATATACTTACCCGGTGAATATATAATAGCTGACGTCTCCGACGCCCCGACAGATTCAAAAACTCGCGAGCGATAGCCGTGAAGGTTGCGGGTGTGCCCACCAGTGCCGACTATCGGCCAGATACCGCATATACTTGTCAACCACTCCAGTTCTTCTCAGTCCGCTGGGTCTCTATCGGGGAGGAAAGGAGGGCCTTTAATCTTATATATTCACCGGGTTAAGTATATTCAAAAATTTATTTTATAAGGAAAATATCATTTTTAAATATTAAACTTAGCCGGTGAATATATAATAGCTGATTCACACCCATGGTGGTGGGTAGAGACCAGTATTAATACAATAAAGGCGTATATGCTCAAGAGTTTTTTGACAAATATTTCATAAAAAACCAACTTAAGTATAGGTACCTGGTAAGGAAGCTGACTCTGATGATTACTCTGCCTCATTAGTCCGCTTTCCTCACGAAACCCAGCCATCCTTCCAGGATGCTGAAAGACTTCCAGGAGCTGTTATATCCAGGGCGAACACCCCTATAACAGGACCTCATCAATACCCTTAATCTGGGCGCTCTCAAGAAACAACATTTGACCACCCGCCAAATCAAAAAGGATGCGAAAGACTTCCTAGTCTTCCGTACAACCCAAGACAAGATTAAAAAACATTTCAAGAGAAGATTAAAAGGATATTGGGATTAAGGGTATGTAGTGGTAGAACCCTCACCCACTACTGCACTCGCTGCAACGAATGGACCCAGGGTGTAGCAGTCCTCATAAAGAGTCTGGACGTCTTTTAAGTAAAATGAAGCGAACACTGACTTGCTCCTCCAAAAGGTCGCGTCCGTAATACTTCAAAGAGATCTGTTTTGCTTAAAAGCCACCGAAGTTGCTATTGCTCTCACTTCGTGAGTCTTGACCTTAAGCAAACAACGATCTTTCTCATTTAAATGAGAATGTGCCTCCCGGATTAAAAATCTAATAAAGTACGATAACGCATTTTTAGACATGGGCAATGAGGGCTTCTTAACGGAGCACCATAAGGCCTCAGAACCACCTCGTATAGGTTTAGTTCGAGCTAAGTAAAACTTAAGAGCTCTAACGGGGCACAGCACTCTTTCAACTTTGTTACCTACGATTTCTGACAGACTAGGTATTTCAAAAGATTTAGGCCAAGAACGAGATGGCAGTTCATTCTTGGCCAAAAAACCAAGTTGAAGAGAACATATAGCTTTATTCGTAGAGAAGCCGATGTTCTTACTAAAGGCATGGATCTCACTGACCCTTTTAGCAGAAGCCAAGCTCACTAAAAAAAAGTGTCTTGAGGGTGAGATCCTTCAGGGAGGCTGAATGTAATGGCTCAAACCTGTCTGACATTAGGAACTGCAGGACCACGTCTAAGTTCCAAGCAGGAGTTGACATACGACGCTCCTTAGAGGTCTCGAAAGACTTGAGGAGGTCTTGGAGATCTTTGTTATTTGACAGATCCAAGCCTCTATGTCTGAAAACAGAAGCCAACATGCTCCTGTAGCCTTTAATGGTGGAGCAGAGAGGGAGCGAACATTTCTCAGATGCAGGAGAAAGTCTGCAATTTGCGCTACAGAGGTACTGGAAGAGGAAATAGAGGAGGACTTGCACCACTCTCTAAAGACTTCCCACTTCGACTGGTAGACCTTGATAGTAGATGATCTCCTAGCCCTCGCGATCGCTCTGGCTGCCTCCTTCGAAAATCCTCGAGCTCTTGAGAGTCTTTCGATAGTCTGAAGGCAGTCAGACGAAGCGCGGGGAGGCTTTGATGAAGTCTCCTTACGTGAGGTTGCCGTAAGAGATCCATCCGTAAGGGCAGACTCCTTGGGACGTCTACCAGCCATAGAAGTACCTCTGTGAACCACTCTCTCGCGGGCCAGAGGGGAGCAACCAACGTCAACCTTGTCCCTTCGTGAGAGGCGAACTTCTGCAACACTTTGTTGATGATCTTGAACGGCGGAAATGCGTAAGCGTCCAGGTGAGACCAGTCCAACAGAAAGGCATCTATGTGGGCCGCCCCTGGATCTGGGACTGGAGAGCAATAAGTTGGGAGCCTTTTGGTCAGTGAGGTTGCAAAGAGGTCTATGGTGGGCTGACCCCAAGTCATCCAAAGACTCTTGCACACATCCTTGTGGAGGGTCCATTCTGTAGGGATCACCTGACCCTTCCGACTGAGACTGTCCGCCAAGACGTTCAATTTCCCTTGGACGAACCTCGTCAACAGTGAGATGCCTCGATCTTTTGACCAGATGAGGAGGTCCCTTGCGATGAGGAGGACTTGCACCACTCTCTAAAGACC
The DNA here is from genome assembly GCF_036898095.1 of Palaemon carinicauda. Classification (NCBI taxonomy): domain Eukaryota; kingdom Metazoa; phylum Arthropoda; class Malacostraca; order Decapoda; family Palaemonidae; genus Palaemon; species Palaemon carinicauda. Next base: position 130,067,626 of record NC_090739.1, read on the forward strand.
TCCCACTTCGACTGGTAGACCTTGATAGTAGATGATCTCCTAGCCCTCGCGATCGCTCTGGCTGCCTCCTTCGAAAATCCTCGAGCTCTTGAGAGTCTTTCGATAGTCTGAAGGCAGTCAGACGAAGCGCGGGGAGGCTTTGATGAAGTCTCCTTACGTGAGGTTGCCGTAAGAGATCCATCCGTAAGGGCAGACTCCTTGGGACGTCTACCAGCCATAGAAGTACCTCTGTGAACCACTCTCTCGCGGGCCAGAGGGGAGCAACCAACGTCAACCTTGTCCCTTCGTGAGAGGCGAACTTCTGCAACACTTTGTTGATGATCTTGAACGGCGGAAATGCGTAAGCGTCCAGGTGAGACCAGTCCAACAGAAAGGCATCTATGTGGGCCGCCCCTGGATCTGGGACTGGAGAGCAATAAGTCGGGAGCCTTTTGGTCAGTGAGGTTGCAAAGAGGTCTATGGTGGGCTGACCCCAAGTCATCCAAAGACTCTTGCACACATCCTTGTGGAGGGTCCATTCTGTAGGGATCACCTGACCCTTCCGACTGAGACTGTCCGCCAAGACGTTCAATTTCCCTTGGACGAACCTCGTCAACAGTGAGATGCCTCGATCTTTTGACCAGATGAGGAGGTCCCTTGCGATGAGGAGGACTTGCACCACTCTCTAAAGACCTCCCACTTCGACTGGTAGACCTTGATAGTAGATGATCTCCTAGCCCTCGCGATCGCTCTGGCTGCCTCCTTCGAAAATCCTCGAGCTCTTGAGAGTCTTTCGATAGTCTGAAGGCAGTCAGACGAAGCGCGGGGAGGCTTTGATGAAGTCTCCTTACGTGAGGTTGCCGTAAGAGATCCATCCGTAAGGGCAGACTCCTTGGGACGTCTACCAGCCATAGAAGTACCTCTGTGAACCACTCTCTCGCGGGCCAGAGGGGAGCAACCAACGTCAACCTTGTCCCTTCGTGAGAGGCGAACTTCTGCAACACTTTGTTGATGATCTTGAACGGCGGAAATGCGTAAGCGTCCAGGTGAGACCAGTCCAACAGAAAGGCATCTATGTGGGCCGCCCCTGGATCTGGGACTGGAGAGCAATAAGTCGGGAGCCTTTTGGTCAGTGAGGTTGCAAAGAGGTCTATGGTGGGCTGACCCCAAGTCATCCAAAGACTCTTGCACACATCCTTGTGGAGGGTCCATTCTGTAGGGATCACCTGACCCTTCCGACTGAGACTGTCCGCCAAGACGTTCAATTTCCCTTGGACGAACCTCGTCAACAGTGAGATGCCTCGATCTTTTGACCAGATGAGGAGGTCCCTTGCGATGACGAACAGAGCGTGGGAGTGAGTGCCTCCTTGCTTGGAGATGTACGCCAAGGCCGTGGTGTTGTCCGCATTCACTTCTACCACCTTGTTTCGAAGAAGACTCTCGAAACTCGTCAGTGCTAAGTGAACAGCCAACAGCTCCTTGCAGTTGATGTGAAGGCTCCTCTGATCTGTCGTCCAAAGACCCGAACATTCCAGACTGTCCAGAGTCGCTCCCCAACCCAAATCCGACGCGTCTGAAAATAACATGTGGTTTGGGTTCTTTACTGCCAGGGACAGACCTTCTCGAAGACGTATATTGCTGTCCCACCAGCTCAGGCAAGTCTTGATTGGTTCGGAGATCGGGATCGAGACCGCCTCCAAAGTTTTGTCCTTGTTCCAATGGGAGTCTAAATGGAACTGGAGAGGGCGAAGGTGAAGTCTCCCTAGAGAGATAAACTGTTCCAGGGATGATAGCGTCCCTAGGAGGCTCATCCAACTTCTCACAAAGCAATGGTCTTTCTCTAGCATGAGACGGACTTTGAGCAAGGCTTGCTCTATCCTGGTGGCAGACGGAAAAGCCCGAAAAGCTAGACTCTGTATCTCCATCCCCAAATAGAGAATCGTTTGGGAGGGAGTCAGCTGAGACTTCTCTATGTTCACCAACAGGCCCAACTCCTTTGCAAGATCCAACGTCCATTGAAGGTCCTGCAGACAGCGATGACGGGACGACGCTCTGAGCAGCCAGTCGTCCAGGTACAGGGAGGCTCGAATCCCCGACAAATGTAGAAATTTTGCTACATTTCTCATGAGCCTCGTAAAAACAAGAGGAGCAGGGCTGAGGCCGAAGCACAGTGCTCGGAATTGGTACACCACATTCCTGTATACAAACCTCAGATACGGTTGAGAATCCGGGTGTATAGGAATGTGGAAGTACGCATCCTGCAGGTCGAGAGAGACCATCCAGTCTCCCTCTCTGACTGCTGCTAGAACGGATTTGGTGGTCTCCATCGTAAATTTTGTTTTGACAACAAAAATGTTGAGAGCACTGACATCCAGCACCGGCCTCCAACCTCCTGTATGCTTTGGAACTAGGAAGAGACGGTTGTAAAACCCCGGTGATTGAAGGTCCGAGACTTTCACCACCGCTCCCTTCTCTAGCAACTGAGACACCTGCAGATGTAGTGCCTGTCTCTTTGACTCCTCTCGATACCTGGGAGAGAGGTCTATAGGAACTTTTACTAGAGGAGGTCTCCGTACAAAAGGTATTTTGTACCCCTCCTTTAGCAACAAAACAGACTCCCGGTCTGCACCCCTCTTCTCCCAGGGCTGCCAGAAGTTGGTTAATCTGGCCCCTACCGCTGTCTGAGGACGTGGGCAGTCAGACTCTGCCACGGGAGGACTTAGATCCTCTCCTCTTACCTCTCTTACTATCGGCACGAGCGCCTCCCTTACTGGGAGCTCTGCCACGAAAGGGCGGGATAAATCTCGTCGCTGGAGTATCGAACTTAGGTCTAACGACATAAGAAGATGAAGGAGCAGCCTTACGCGCTGACGTAGCCATCAAGTCATGGGTATCCTTTTGTACCAGAGACGCTGCAATATCCTTAATCAACTGCTGTGGGAACAAGGCAGATGATAACGGCGCAAAGAGAAGCTCCGACCTTTGACAGGGAGTTACTCCTGCAGACAAGAACGAACAAAGAGTCTCCCTCTTCTTAAGGACTCCTGTCGTAAACGTAGCAGCGAGTTCATTAGAGCCATCACGGATAGCTTTGTCCATGCAGGACATAATTTGCACAGATACATCACGGTCGGCTGAAGAGATCTTCCTGCTCAAGGCTCCCAGCGACCAATCCAAGAAGTTAAAAACTTCAAAGGCCCTATAGACCCCTTTGAGGAGATGATCAAGGTCCGAAGAGGACCAGCAAACCTTTGAGCGTCTCATGGCCAGACGACGGGGAGAGTCTACGAGGCTTGAGAAGTCTCCCTGGGCAGAGGCAGGAACTCCCAAGCCGAGAACTTCTCCCGTGTCATACCAGACGCTCGCTCGAGAAGCCAGTTTAAAAGGGGGAAAAGCAAAGGCTGTCTTCCCCAAACTCCTCCCGGTCATCAACCAGTCGCCTAGTAAACGCAAAGCTCTCTTAGAAGAGCGAGAGAGCACTAGCTTAGTAAACGACGGAGTCGAAGCAGCTAGGCCCAGCGTGAACTCTGACGGAGGCGAACGAGGAGCAGCAGTCACAAAATGGTTAGGAAAAAGTTCCTTAAAAATCAGCATGATCTTTTTAAAATCAAGAGAGGGCTGAGCAACTTTAGGCTCCTCTCCATCCGAAAAAGTCCCCAAAGGCATATCAGTTGGAAGGGGATCAGCGACTTCCTCATCCGACGGAACTTCGTCCGACAACTGCCGAGTCTCATGATACGGAGAGACATGCCGAGGAGGCAACGCTTGACAGGCAAAGTCAACAAGCGACGGAGCAGCAGCAACAGCTGAGGAAACAACGTCACGCCGCGGCTGTAAAGACAAAGTCTTGTGACTGACCAGCAACAACAGTTTGAGTTAAATGTCGCTCGACATCACGTCGAGACTGCATTGACTGCAGGGTCTGAGCAGGCAAAACAACTTCCGAATGCGGTGACAGACGCTCAACGTCACGTCGAGGCAACGGAGTCGGTCGGCGAACGTCAGTGCGGGGCTGCGGTGGCAGCTGCTGAACGTCAGTCCGAGACTGTAGCAAAGGGGGTTCCACGTCACGTGACTGACGTGAAAGACGAGGAACACGACTAGCATCGCGTTTCAAAGCACTAAAAACGTTAGTACTAACATCAAACGGACGAGAAAACACTCGTTTAGGCGGCTGAAGGCCAGAGTCACGTTCATCGCACTGGCGAACCGCAAGCAAAGGATCATCGTGAACCTGTCCATGCTCATAATCTTCCATAAGGGAGGAAAGCTTAGACTGCATGTCCTGCAGGACAACCCACTTCGGGTCAACGGGAGTCGGAACGGGCCGTGACGTCGGTAACGTCTGCGCTGGCAAAACATTGCCTCTACCGAGACCCTCGGACATCGTGTTACGCTTTCGCTTAACAGGCGAACAGTCATCCGATGACTGCGAGTGGTCAGAGCTGCCCCAATGGCTACAGCCAGGACGCTGGACCTGTCCTGAAGGGACTGACTTGCGCTTTAAGGGCCTAGATACCTTGCGCCAAGGTTTCTTATGCGACAAGTCGTCAGAGGACGAGGAGAACTTAGTCTCACCCGTCTTATGGTAAGGACGTTCTTGACGAGAAACGTCTGATACCAAAGAGGGAACGTCTGTACGCTGGTTTACACCTCTCGCCCCCTTAAGTCCTACGACATTACTTCTCCCTGGTGCAGGGGAGCCTGAAAGAGGTCTCGGACTAGGGGAGCGACAAGCACGAACAGACGAACCCTCGGTCGCAACACTAAACACATTTTGCGCACTTTCACTTTACCACTTAGATTTTCTGCTTTACCACTTTTTAACAACTTTACATCGGACATTAGCTGGTTTCTGTCCGAGGCTAAGGACTCAACCTTCTCGCCTAAAGCTTGAATCGCTAAAAACATATCCCGCATAGACGGTTCATGAGTGCTAGCAGGGGGTTCAGGAATAACCACTACAGGGGAAGGATTAGGTTCAGGGGCATGGGAGGAGGAAAATTCCAAAGATCTAGATGAGCTTCTCTTCACCCTATCTCTTTCGAGCTTACGAGTATATTTTTCATACTCAAGCCATTCGAATTCCGACAAGACCACGCACTCCTCACACCGGTCTCCTAATTGGCAGGATTTACCCCGGCAATTAGAACAAACAGTATGAGGGTCGATAGAGGCCTTGGGAAGACGTTTGTTACATTCTCTCGCACACTTGCGATATACAGGAGAAGGGTCAGCCATTTTGAACAACCAGAGAAAATCCAAGTCAAAGCCAAATTCATCAACAAGAAACACAAGCCCAAAAAAGGGTTTCAAGAGTTTTATTGAAGAAACACACCAACACAGCGAACGCCAATAAAACAACCAAAACAAAGTACTTCACCAATTCGGTAGAAAACTCGAGGTCTAAAGCGAGCGGAACCAACTTGTCGGCAAGACCGACAGAGAAGAACTGGAGTGGTTGACAAGTATATGCGGTATCTGGCCGATAGTCGGCGCTGGTGGGCACACCCGCAACCTTCATGGCGATCGCTCGCGAGTTTTTGGATCTGTCGGGCCGTCGGAGACGTCAGCTATTATATATTCACCGGCTAAGTTTAATATTTAAAAATTTATGTCGTCTTTTTTTTGTATACTTAAATTTTTAATATATTTCCAATAAATAGTTATTTTGTAGATGGTTATCATTTATATTTTCAGTAGTTTTTACCATTCTTTGAAGTATTTTTAGCAAGTCAAACAATACAGATTGATGCATAACTAAAATTTTCCTGAATTTTTTTTGGAGTCGGGGTCGAGCTCGACCCCTAAATACCTAAATAGGGGTGTCCAAGAACGATACCTGTCCAGGGTTAATGAAAATTCATTCTATTACCAAGTGGTGAGCAATGAAATAAAAATGTGTCAAAGTCTAATATTCAAGACTATTTATGATGACCTTCTGATCTACAAAAAGATGAAATGGTAACAACTGTAAATACTAACGAAGCAATGACATAGAAAACTGCAAAAGGGACAATTATATATAAGTACTGTCTAAAAAAGCACCAGTGTATGGAAGAAAAGTATTTGGGTGTACAAAATGTTTCTAAAGGCTTATGGTAAAGAAAATGAAAGAATAAAATTATTGGAAAGAATTGTATGGCAACTAAAATCAATCTACTATACTATACTGCAACTGGAATGAAAATGGTAGCAATTGCACATTAAAATGCAAAGAATACCTTAGGTATAAGATCTACTGATGGTAATTACATGAAACTATGAAATCCCAATTTATGATAAAAGGAATAGTACACTATAGTAACAAAGAATGTACAAAAGTGTTATGAGTGATAATTTGAAAAGACAAGAGAATATCAAAATCTTAGATTATGCAGTAATACTGTACATGTACATAAGCACCAGCTATACCCTTTAAAGTAGTACTGTAAGCTTATATACAGCAAACGTAGCTGTAAAAATAATTTTGATTTTATTGCTAAGTGCTTGGAATCTCTCTCTCTCTCTCTGAATATACAACGTAAAATACACAATTAAAATTCATAAATAGTCAACTGGGCAATAGACGTTATGAAATAAATAAACACAACACTCAGTATATTGATGAGTGGTAATAAACGTCAGAGAAAAATGGAGTTTTTATGATAAAACAAAGTTTTATGAATACTTACCTGGCAGTTATATATATATAGCTGAGTCTCTGACTGCGGCAGAATTTAATCGAAAATCGCGGCAACCGCCTTGTGGTGGTTGTGTGGTTAGATGGTTAACAACCCTTACAGGGTGGTACTTGGAATCATTCCCATTTTCTGTTCCTCAGATTATCTTTGCCCGACCTGTCTCCTGAGGGGAGGTGGGTGGGCTTTAAAATACATATATAACTGCCAGGTAAGTATTCATAAAACTTTGTTTTATCATAAAAACTCCATTTTTATGAATAGAACTTACCTGGCAGTTATATATATATAGCTGATTCACACATTTGGAGGAGGGAAACAGACAGAAAAAACATAGTTGGGGAAACAACAAAAGAGTTGTAGGAGAACAAACACCTTGATTCCTTACCTGCTAAGGTAGCTGACTTTAAAGGTAACTGCCTCTAGAGTCGCTTTCCCTTAGGAGTGTTCAGCCAGGAGTAGACCCGCTACGCTGCAAACAACTCAATCGAGTCTGTCAAAGGGGTAGGACCAACAACTTGACTAGACTTCAGAAAACTACCTTCCCATATAAAAAACCTGCAACCTTACTAAAGCTAACCATCTAACCTTGCAGAAATAGAAATAAACTATCTATCTGGACTGAGGGAACCGTACCACAGGACGAGGACCTCAGACAACCGTAAAAAAAAAAAAAAAAAAAAAAAAAAAAAACACAAACCCATATACAAGTACATAAACTAAGGTTGAGTGGGGGTAGTAACTCCTTTGCCTAATACAGAAGCCGCAGCTACGTATGGGCCCAAGGTATAACACTTATCGTAGTCCACTCTTACCTCTCTGAGGTAATGAGAAGCGAAGACAGAGTTGCTCCTCCAGAACGTTGTGTCCATGATCTGCTTAACTGACATATTTTTCCGGTATGCCAGCGAAGCAGCAATGGCCCTTACTTCGTGAGCCCGTACTTTTAACAGGGCGAAGTTTTCTTCCTCACAAAAGAGGTGGGCTTCCCTAATAGTTTCCCTCAGGAAAAAGGACAAAGTGTTCTTTGACAGGGGTTTTTGAGGATCCTTCACTGAACACCATAAGGAGTTGGAAGCACCCCTCACGCTCTTAGTGTGAGCCAAATACGCCTTGAGAGCCCTAACCGGGCAGAGGAGGCTTTCCTGTTCCTGACCTACTAGATCCGTGAGGTTAGGGACTTCAAAAGTCCTAGGCCAGGGTTTCGAAGGGTTCTCATTCTTGGCAAGAAAGTCGAACCTCAAGGAACAAACCGCTCCATTTAGGGTGAAGCCTACACGCTTCTCGATTGCCTGGACCTCGCTGATCCTCCTGGCAGTCGCTAGAGACAAAAGGAAGAGGGTTTTCTTAGTCAGATCTCGCAGAGAAGCTTGCGAGATAGGCTCAAACTTCCTGGAGCACAAGAACTTAAGCACCACATCCAGGTTCCAAGAAGGGGGCCTTAAGTGCACCTGCTTCGTTGTCTCAAAAGACCTAATGAGGTCCTGCAAGTCCTTATTCTGAGATAACTCTAAGCCTCTATGCCTAAAGACGGTTGAGAGCATGCTCCTATATCCTTTAATGGTAGATACAGCCAGCTTAGCATCCTGCCTGAGGTACAAAAGAAAGTCTGCAATCTGGCTCAGAGAGGTAGAGGACGAGGAAACCTTGCGCCTCCTGCACCAAGCTCTAAAGGTCTCCCACTTTGACTGGTAGACTCTTTGTGAAGAGATCCTCCTTGCCCTGGCAATAGCTTTCGCCGCTTGTGCTGAAAAGCCTCGAGATCTAACGAGCTTCTCGACAGTCTGAAGGCAGTCAGATTGAGAGCGAGGGGCCCCTGTTTTGGTGAAATCTCTCGAAGTGGGGTTGTCTGAGAAGATCTGGACTTGCCGGGAGTCTTCTTGGAAAGTCCATCAGTAACCCTACCACTTCGGTGAACCATTCCCTCGCAGGCCAGAATGGAGCCACTAGGGTCATTCGTCCCGAATCGAGGAGAGCGAACTTCCTGACAACCAGATTGATGATCTTGAACGGGGGAAAGGCATACATGTCCAGCCCCGTCCAATCCATCAAGAAGGCGTCCACTGCAACAGCTTCCTCGTCCGGTACTAGGGAGCAGTAGTTCGGGATCCTCTTGTTTAGACCGGTGGCGAAAAGGTCTATTACTGGTCTGCCCCACAACTTCCAGAGGCTCCGACAGACATGCGGATTGAGAGTCCCCTCCTGCTGAGCATGTCTGCCCTGATGTTTCTCTGCCCTTGAACAAACCTTGTCAACAGCTGGGTCTCGTTCTCGCTCGCCCAGAGGAGAAGCTCTCTCGCAGTTGAGAACAGAGAGAGGGAGTGAGTTCCCCCTTGCTTCCTTATGTACGCGAGAGCTGTGGTGTTGTCGGAATTGATCTCCACAGTCTTTCCCGAGACCGAGGTCTTGAAGGCCTTGAGCCCTAACAAAATGGCCATCAACTCCTTCCTGTTGATATGCCAACTGACCTGACTCCCTTCCCAAATACCTGAGACCTCTTTGTTCCCTAGTGTTGCTCCCCAGCCTGACTCGGACGCGTCTGAGAATAACACTAGGTCGGGGTTCTTCTTGAACAAGGAGATCCCTTTTCCCAACAGAGCTGGGTCCAGCCACCACATTAAAAGATCCTTGATCTCTGTCGGGATGGGAAAAGAAAAAGTGTCCTCCTGGATCTTTCTGTTCCAAACCTTTGCGAGGAAGTGTTGCAGAGGCCTTAGGTGCAGTCTCCCCAAAGGGACAAACTGCTCCAGGGAGGATAGAGTTCCCAGCAGACTCATCCACTCCTTCGCTGAGCATTCCTGCTTCCTCAAAAAGTCTTTGACTTTGTCCAGGCACCTGGTCTGCCTCTCCTGGGAGGGAGAAGCCTGAAAAAGAACTGAATTCAGAACTATCCCCAAATAGAGAATAGTCTGATTCGGCTCGGTCTGAGACTTCCCCCAGTTGACGATGAGTCCCAGGTCCTGAATGATCGTATAAGTTTTCATTAGGTCCTCCAGATATTTCTCTTTCGACTGTGACCGGATCAGCCAGTCGTCTAGATAGAAGGAGACCCTTATCCCCTCCTGGTGTAACCAGCCTGCCACATTCGCCATAAGTCTGGTGAAGACTTGGGGAGCTGTGCTGAGACCGAAGCAAAGTGCCCTGAACTGGAAGCACTTGCCCTGGAACACAAACCTCAGATATCTCCTCGAAGACGGATGAATGGGGACGTGAAAATAAGCGTCCTGTAGGTTGAGAGAAACCATCCAGTCTCCTGGACGAACTGCAGCCAGCACTGACTGAGTCGTCTCCATGGAGAACTTTGTTTTCTCCACGAAGGCGTTCAGAGAGCTGACATCTAGGACTGGTCTCCATCCACCCGAGTTCTTGGGAACCAGAAACAGGCGATTGTAAAAGCCTGGTGAGGCGAGGTCTTGAACTGGCTCTATTGCTCCCTTGACCAACATCTGGTCGACTAGCTCCAGAAGAGCCTCTCGTTTCCCCGCGTCGGTGTACTGAGCCACTAAGGCCAGGGGAGAGTTTGAGAGAGGTGGTTTCTTTAAAAAGGGGATCTTGTAACCTTCCTTGACGACTGAGAGGGACCAGGTGTCCGCCCCCCTCCTTTCCCAAGACTGCCAAAAACGAGACAGTCTTGCCCCTACTGGAGTCTGGAGGACTTCCATCTCATTTTTTGGACCGAGGCCTAAACGCACCCCTGCTGGTCCTTGGCCCTGACTCTTGTCTTCTCCCCCTAAAATCCGCTCTCGAGGAGATTCTTCCCCGAAAGGGCTGTTGAAACTTCTTCTCCTCCTTCTTCAGAGGAGCAAGAGCAACAGGTAAGGTCTTTCTAGCCGACCGAGACAAAAGGTCCTGAGTAGCCTTCTGAGCCAGAGAAAGGGAGATATCTCTGACCAGAGCTTCAGGAAAAAGATGAAGAGAAAAAGGGGCGTAAAGCAGCTCCGACTTCTGGGCAACAGTCACAGATCTAGAGGTGAAGGAGCACAAAAGGGCCCTCTTCTTTAAGACCCCTGCTGAGAAAAGGGAAGCCAATTCATTAGCTCCATCCCTTAGATCTTTGTCCATGCAGGACATGATACTCGTCAGGTCCTTCTTGTCCTCCAGGAGTTCAGACTTCCTGGCCAGAGTCCCGAGAGACCAGTCCAGGAAGCTGAAAACCTCGAAAACCCTGAAAATTCCCTTGACGAGGTGATCAAGCTCCGACATGGACCACATCACCTTGGCAGAGTTTAAAGCATGCCTTCTTGCCGAGTCCACAAGAGCCGAGAAGTCACCTTGGGAGGAGGAAGGCACTCCTAACCCCAAAGTTAGGCCTTGGAAGCGAGCCGGGACGGTGGAAAAGAAAAGGTGGTCTTGACAGCTTGTCTCCGTTCCTCCATCCAATCAACCACTTTAGCGAGAGCTTTCCTGGCCGAAATTGAAAGTTTCATTTTGATGAAGGCCGAAGGTTTAGTAGCTTTCTTCCTGGTAAATTGAGACTGAGGAGAACGAGGGGCCGAAGGTTGAAATTCCTCCCCATAAAGTTCCAAAAGAGAGCGAGAAAGAACCTTGTAATCGCTAGAAGAGTCGGCAGGTTTTTCTTCCTCTTCCGAAATATCTTCGAGGTCCTGCTCAAGGATAACATCCCGAAGAGTTGGGCTGCCAGCAGTCTGGCAGCGAGAGCTGTTTGAATCCTGGCGCCGAGCGCCGCTAACATCCAGTCGGCGAGAGGCGGTATCGTCACGATGACGAGCAGCGGTATCGTCACGATGACGAGCAGCGGTATCGTCACAATGACGAGAGGCAGTATCGTCACGATGACGAGAAACGGAAGCGTCCTGAAGATGCAGGCTGCCGTCGCCTTGAAAATGCAGACTGCATTCATCCTGTTTCCTAAGAAACGAGGCAGTAACGTCCAGGTGTTTCGAAAGGGAAACGGAATCGTCACGGCGCCGAGAACGAGAGGCAGTATCGTCCTGGCGGCGGGAGGGGGGGAAGGAAATTCCTGGCAGCGTGCCGATGAAGAGGGTGCACGTTGTCGTACGGCCGACGAAGTGCGCAGAGGTTTCTTGGGAGAGATACTAAAATCTCTCTTAGAAGAAGATCTCTTAACAGGCAAAGAGACGTCCTTACGTCTGACGGACTGAGAAGGGTGGCTGAAAGCTTTAACTAACGATGAAAGTTGTTCCTGCATAACAACCATGAAAGCTTTAGCAACCTCCGCTGGCTCTCGCGGTGCCGAAGACGGCAGTTGTCGTACGGCTTGACTGGGAGCGCTGGCAGAAGAAGCAGGGAGTCTAGCAGGATTAACTGGGCTAAGGACTCTCTGTTTCGCCCTTTTAACAGGAACATCGAAATCGTCTTCCGAAGGATCAGGGTCTCTGCTACTCGAACCGGGAGAGGGAGAACGAGACTGCACGTCCCGGTTCCACCCTCTCTTCATTGGTCTTGATTCGTAACGCCAATTACGTCTGGGAGAACGATCAGGCGAAGACACAAACATATCCGACACGCCTTTCCTACGGCGGTCAAGAGCAGCCTGGGAGATCGCAACAGGACTGTCTGAGGCGACGACTGACCGAGGATAAGCACCTCTCACCCCCTTTCGGCTTTCGACGTACCTTCTCCCTTGGTCCTGGGAGCTTGGTAGAGGTCTAGACCTAGGGGTATGACAGATTCGATCAGTCGCCACCTCCACTGCACTTTCACAAGCACTAATTTCACCAACACTCTTACCTTTAAAGGCCTCCAACTATGCTTTAATGGCCTCCAATTCAGCAGCTAATTTAGCATACCCAGGGTCATCCGTAGGCACAGGTCCTGTAGAAGGGGCAGGAGTCACTACATTTGGGGAAGGAATACCTTCCAAAGGGGTTACAAGCAAAGGGTCAATAGATAAATCTAAGCTAGGCTTACTAGCAGACTTTGACTTAGATTTAGCTCTTCTAACTCTATCAATCTCGAGTTTGCGCACATAGCGCTGCATAGCTAACCAATCATTATCACTTAAAACCTCCCATTCCTTGCACTTATTATCTAAGGCACATTCAAACCCCCTGCAACCCATACAGATAGTGTGAGGGTCAACCGAAAGTTTCGGCAACCTCACCTTGCAAATATCATTCGCACAAACACGATAATGAATTTTCTCACTCATGATAATAAAGGAAAAGACAAAAAACAAAAACAACACGATTGCCAAATCCCAACACAGTGTACTTCACCAAAAACGAAGTCCAAACAGGCGATGAAGGGAAAGCGATCCGAAAAACTCTGAAAGGCGGACCAACGATGTTGTCGATCCGGCCGGCAGAGATAATCTGAGGAACAGAAAATGGGAATGATTCCAAGTACCACCCTGTAAGGGTTGTTAACCATCTAACCACACAACCACCAGAAGGCGGTTGCCGCGATTTTCGATTAAATTCTGCCGCAGTCAGAGACTCAGCTATATATATATATAACTGCCAGGTAAGTTCTATTCATAAAATTCATAAATTAGCATAAGAAAAATATTAATTTAATAAGTAAAACTAGAAGCTATGAGAGATTGTGAACTAAAGGGTGGAAATGTATAAACTTTGTTATGCTGGGTAAGTTTTCATGCTGGATCATACTTCCTACTCACATCACCTCCCATCAACACTAGTACACAGCACAGAACCCCGTCTATTACCACCACTGCCAAAGAAAATATATCACAACTTAGCAAAACTAGAGAAAATAGAGAGTACTCTATTGCTCAAGAACGTACAAATGTATTCTAACTTCAAAATGCTATCTATCTGGCTATCAACATTACAACAAGATTTCATTTCTATTAAGACTTCACTGTACTGTACAATATTGTACTTTACATAGTTGGTTTAGGTATAAAATATCACAAATTTTGAATTTGTAATTTTCCTAACTATACAAACCTGAGTCTTCTAATGACTTTAGCAGACTCATCCACTCTCTCACAGAACACTTCCGTTTCTCTAGAAAGCAATGAAGCTTCAACAGGGCTTGCTCCGTCTTTGCGGCAGACGGAAAAGCCCGAAAAACTTGACTCCAAATCTCCATCCCCAAATAAAGGATCTCTTGGTATGGTGTCAGTTGAGACTTGTCTTGTTTACAGTATCAGAAGACCCAGTTCTTCTGATAACCTCAACGTCATCTGCAGATCCTCCAGGCAGCGATTGTAGGAATGAGCTCTGAGTAGCCAGTCGTCCAGATACAGGGAGGCTCTGATACCTCTTGAATGCAGCATGCCCGCTACATTTGACATCAGCTTCATAAATATTTGAGGGGCGATGCTTAGGCCGAAACAAAGAGTCCGAAACTGGAAAACTTCCTCCTTGTACACGAACCTCAGGTATTGCTTGAAGTTCGGATGGATGGGGAAGTGGAAGTAAGCATCCTGGAGGTCTAAAGAGACCATCTAGTCATCCTTTCTTACTGCTGCTGGGACTGATTTCGATGTTTCCATGGAGAACTTTGTCTTCTGAACGAAGGCGTTGAGAGCACTTACATCCAGGACTGGTCTCCACCCGCCCCCAGTTCTTGGGAACCAGGAATAAGCGGTTGTAAAAACCTGGTGACCGCAAATCTTGCACCCTCTCTATTACCACCTCCTCCAATAAGAGAGACATTTGATGTTGCATAGCCTGTATCTTTGACTCCTCTCTGTATCTGGCAGAGAGATCTATCGGAGTTACTACTAAAGGGGGTTTCCCTAGGAAAGGGATTTTGTATCCCTCCTTTAGTAACTGTACGGACCAAAGGTCTGCTCCTCTCCTCTCCCAAGCTCGCCAGAAGTTGTTTAGTCTGGCTCCTACTGCTGTCTGAAGGCGAATGCAGTCAGACTCTGCTTCGCCCTGGTTTCGATCCTCTTCTCTTAACTCTCCTTCCCTCGGGTCTGGTACTACCCCTGCTGAAAGTTTTCCCTCAAAAGGGCTGCGAAAACTGAGGGAATGGAGCTTCTTCCTTAGGTTTGCGGCTTGAGAAGGAAGTAGGCAGAACCTTCCTTGCTGTTTTAGACACCAAATCCTATGTGGCCTTTTGGGCTAAAGCAGAAGAGACCTCTCTGATCAACTGTTGAGAAAAAAAGGGAGGAAGAAAGAGGTGCATACAGCAATTCCTACTTTTGTATGGGTGTAACCCCATTGAACAAAAAAGAGCACATTTGGGCTCTTTTCTTAAGAACACCCGCCGAAAAAAGGGCCACCAACTCATTGGATCTGTCTCTTAAGGCTTTGTCCATGCAAGACATAATGTGGATGAGGCTTTCAGTGTTCGCATCCTTCAAAGCATAAACCTTTTTTCCCAAGGCTCCCAAAGTCCAGTCAGGGAAATTGAACACCTCGAAAGCTCTGAAGACGCCTTTGAGAAGATGATCAAGCTCCGACGTTGACCAGAGCACTTTGGTCCTTCTCGTGGCTGTCCCACGAGGGGCGTCCCCCAGACCCGAAAAGCCTCCTTGGGCAGAGGCAGGAACTCCCAACCAGAGAACTTCTCCAGTCTCGTACCAAACGCTAGATCTAGAAGCCAATCTAGCTGGGGGAAAAGAGAAAAAAGTCTTTCCCTGGTTCTTCTTGGATTGCATCCAGTCCCCCATCATTCTCAAGGCTCTCTTAGATGAGTGAGACAACACCATCTTTGTGAACAGAGACTCCTTCGACGCCTTCCCTAGCGTAAACTCTGAAGGCGGGAAACGAGGAGCAGCAGGAACAAAATAATTAGAAAACTTCGGTAAAAACTCTCATAAGTTTCTTTTTCTTTAAATCCACTGAAGGATGAAGGGTCTTACGATCTTCTCCTTCCGAGACTTCCTCTAAATGATCACTAGGGGAAAGGTGACCGTCGACCCCTTCTTCCGACAGGTCTCTAATCGAGGTAGAGACGTACTGTTTCCTAGGAGTCAACTCCTTAAGATCCTGACTTCTGGCGTCAAGGGGTCCAATATCATGACGCCTAGCGTCACGTTGTTCCAACACTTGACGCTCGGAACTATGACGTTCGCGATCTTGACGATCGGAACTATGACGTTCGCGATCTTGACGATCGGAACTATGACGTTCGCGATCTCGATGCTCGGTTTCACAACGTCCAAGGCTCTTACATTCGGGGCCCGACGTCCAACTCCTTGACGCTCGGCGTCATGCGTAAGTCTCTCGACGCTCGGCGTCATGTGTAAAAGTCTCTCGACGCTTAGCATGACGTTCCTACTTACGACGCTCGGCGTCATGGCTACCAGGCTCCCGACGCTTGGTAAGCTGCTCGTCATCAAGAACCTCTCGACTCTCAGCTTTCTGACGCTTGGCGTCAAGGTGTGGAGAATCCTGACGCTCGGCGTCTTGGTGAGCCACTCTCTTCTTGTCCGCAGGCTGATAGACTTGCATGAGGGAAGAGAGTTTCTGCTGCATATCTTGCAGTATACTTAGATTAGGATCAACTTGTCTTTGTGGCAAAACAGGAGACGTTGCTTTTTCAACAAGATCGCTTTCTACGTCACTCAAGGAAAGCGCAGAGCATCCAGGGGACAAAAACCAATCTGAAGGAGGAAGAGGAGCATGCACAGAGGTTATGCCAGTCTCAGAAAACTGTCTTGCAACCGGTGGGGCTGGACGCTTGACAGCTTCCGACATCCTTCTATCTCCTACCGACGTAACAGGGCGCTTGGCAGGAGAGCATTCTTTGGAGCAGGAAGGAAAACACTCCGGACTGCTCCAATGGCTGCAACCTGGAGCCTGAGGCGTCATGACACGACGCTGTTCGACAGAGGCAATCTTCCTCTTCAGAGGTCTCGATGCGAGACGCCAGCCCGTCTGGGCGCTGCATCATCCAATGAGGACGAAAACACTTTCACCTAGCCTTTCCCATGGCGAGGGCGAGTGTCCTGTGAAGCGTCAACAGGTACGCTCGAGGGGACGACTGCTCGGTCGCTAATGCCTCTCGTTCTTTTCGCCGTTCGACATTCCTTCTCCCAGGGGTTGGGGGGCTTGGAAGAGGTCTATGGCTAGGAGAACGACAGGTCCGAGCAGACGCACCCTCCACTGCACTGATTAAATTCACTGAACTTTTAGCACTGACACTAGCACTCTTTAACTCTTTAACGTCGGACATTAACTTGGTCCTGTCCGCTGCGAGCGACTCAACTCTCACGCCCAGGGCTTGAATGGCCACCATCATGTCCTTTAGAGTTGGTTCATCAGGAGTAACAGTAGTGGGATCTGTAACTACCACTACAGGGGAAGGATCAATAGGTTCGTTGACACGGGGAGGGGAACAATCTCTAGATCTAGAAGAACAAGATAAACTCTTACTCCTTCTAATCCTATCCCTCTCAAGCTTAAGAGTGTAGCGGTCATACTCCAACCACTCACTCTCAGACAAAATAACACATTCATCGCAACGATCAACCAACTCACAAACTTTACCTCTACATTTCACACAAATGGAGTGGGGATCAACAGACGCTTTGGCAAGCCGAGTCTTACAACCTCTCACACACCTTCTAAAAGTTGAAAAAGAGTCAGACATTATGAATATTTTAAAGAGAGATCATACAAGCAAGGGTCAAAACAACAAAATCTAATCGTGGTTCAAGAAAATCCAAAAACAAATCCAAACAAGCGAAAGCCAAAGTGTACATCACCAAGATAACTGCAATTATACACAGGCTACAGCGGGTGAAAAATCCAACGATGTCGTCGGTAAGGCAGCAAGGAAGATCTGAGGAATGACTGGAATGGTTCCAGGTACCTGGGTAGAGGGCGCACTGGTGGTACACCTGACTACCCAATCGGCGATTGCCGCGAGTTTTGAAATTTCTGCCGTAACGTCCGGGACTAAGCTATATATATAACTACCAGGTAAGTCAGATGTTTAAAAGTCTTCATACAATTGCAAAATACTTATAATGTGAAAGAAACCACATAAAAACAATATTAGGCAGTACATTACTTAGTGTGTTAATCAACCATTCGTAGGCAATGGGCAATGAGTTGGTAGGGTTAGGAGTTATCCCATCCTAGGGCAGCAATTATTCACGCCTGTCTGTTACCTAAACCCGGGAAAAGCAAGGGCTGACTGTACCTGCTTTGCCAAATCGCAAAGGGATTGAGACACCATCCCACTCTGCTTGTTGACATAAGCTCATCAATGCTACTGAGTGTCTTATCAAACTCTCTGGGAAAGATTGTAGAGTTAGAGGGGTAGCTCGCATTTCTAGCAAGTTGATATGCAGGATCCTTTCGTCTTTGGACCCCAGTCCCGAGGGGGTCATGTCCCTCCTTTGACGCATCTGTGAACAACAGCATCTCTGGAGGAGGAGAGTTGTGTGGAACTCCTTTGGGGAGGTTTTCATCGTTGAGCCACCACTCAAGATCATCCCACCTACTTCTGTTTCACCGGAATCTGAAGGTGAGGAGAATCATAGGCTGCTGACCAGTCGGTTCAGACACCATTGAAACGATCTCTGGTGGAGATACCAGTGAGGAACGAGCTTCTCCAGTGACAAAAGGTGTCCTAGATGATGTTACCAGTGCCTTGCTGGTTGTTTTAGAGCAATAAGGAACAGTTGTGCTACCTCTCCTATTCTGTTGAGGTGATCATCTGATGGGAAGACTCAAGGTGCTGCCACATTTATCAACACTCACTGATACTCCTTCCATCTCTTGGACCTAAGACTTGACTTCTAACAAATCGGTTGTTCTGTGCTTCAGTAACTACTCATTTTCTTCCTAATGGAAGACAGCTTTTCAACAAGGGAAGGATAAGGCGCAAAACCAACAAATCAAGCGACGGGGAGCAACTCCACTTCTCCCTCACCAAGATTGAGAAATTCGCAGCAGACAGACCCTCAGCAATCGGCAGTAGCTCGTCAGCAACAATAACAGTGGACACATCCAGGGGTGTTATTCTACCACTCTCCTCCGCAGGCAGGAAGACTTCTACGATCTAGCGGCAACTAAAACCTCCAAGAGTTTCTCTGCTGAAGTTGATTCAGACTTGCTCCATGTAACTGGCACAACCCTTGCCGGGACACCACTGCATATTTGACCATGGAGCCAACATAATATAGCAGCAACCAATTCACACAATCTGAAGGAAAATGTGAACCAATCAGAAATTTTGGTTAATATATGATAAATAAATAACTAGCAAAACTGGAATTTGCTATTAGAAATGGACGAGTGTGGGGTAGTTTTGCATTTTTCTCTATTTGTTTAATGGGGGCTGGGGCATAATATCCTATGTATCGGTCGATTAAAATATGAAGTCTATTTCTCAATATAACTCCAATTTTTACATATGAGAGACTGATGGGGAGTTATTGCACATGCATTGCTTGCATTTGCTTTTGCCAGCTGTTCTGTTTTTTTGTATGATGCAATCATTACCTTATGGTGTAATCATTAGCTGTCTTTTTTTAACCAATTACGTGCTTCCAAAAATTTAAGCACAAGTTCCCGAATATTGTTCGACAACATTAATTTTTTTTTTTTTTTTATGAAAACGCTCTCCGTTCAGTTTATAGCTTTATTGCTCATGTGAAAGTAAAAAAAATATACTCGAAATAATGACCCACAGGGTTTGTGAGCACTGCTTAACAACTGACGCTTGCTTAAACATAGGAGCAGTGACGTATGTTAATTATGCAAGCGCAGTGAGCCACGGCGGAGCAAAAACCATTAAGTTTAAAATATATCTCCTAAATACTGACCCACGGGGCTTGCGAGCACATCTCAACATGTACCGCTTACCAGAACATAAGAGCAGTGATGTAATATTAATGTTGCTTGCGTAGCAGGCCACATCAGAGCAAAAACCATTCGAGGGTCGTTTATTGAATCATAGATAATTATGGTACTTTAATGTTCAGCCACTTACATGAACCATATATTTTCTCAACTGGGTTATCTTGTGTTTATTTTGCATTTCTGATCATTATTATAGCAGCAAGTCACTCGTTTTAGGCATTTCTCCAACCAATAAAGCACGATTGCCCACTGGGATCCCCATAATTGTCTTTATATAAGGGGGTCTAAAATCTCATAAAATGGTGGTTTGCCACAATAACAATGGTCAGAGATGGAGAAAACACAAGATAGCAAGTATGAAAAATATATCTATTTATGTATTTAGCTAGAGATGAAAGTATCATATATTTAATGAAATTTCTAAGGAGAGCACTGGAAAGTACGTTTGTACCCTTTGGATGCCAAAGTCAAAGTAAAGGTGAGCGCTACCAGTCAGGTTGGTGGGGGTTCCTTGCACCCTGAAAGTTAGCTGTGCTTAACGAACAGTTTCCAGCTTCACTGAAGTCACAGCCCTAATGAATGTCAAAGGATTGTATTTCGTATAGGAACAAACCAAATTTTAAAGAGAAATAAACACAAGAGCACCACCTAACCTAATGTTTCCCACCTAACCTAACTTAGGAGCCGTGTCTTCGCCGATCTAACTACCAGGAGGGGCTACAGGTCCCTGCTATCCCCCTTAGATCTTCATTATCATAGGCTTAAACTAAGGCTAAGTGTCAACCCTGTGTTTACTTCCCAACTAGCTTCACTCTTATAAATTGGTTATTCTGATGTATTTTCTAGTTTAAATTGTTTATGAAACTTGAAAAATAATCATTTTCAACATTTAACGGCAGAAAAGCCGGTCAAAGTACAGCGCAATACACCAGTGACACCTTATTTTCTCCAAATGAGAAATGGCAACTTACTGGGATGATGTTAATAAGAATATCTTTCTTAAATGCCTACCAAAAATTAATTATTTCAAATGTGTGATGGACTCAGAGGAGGCGTTAGTATTAAATGGGTTGAGCTTGTATATTAGTTGTGGAGGTAAGAGACTGGCTAAGAGAAAGTCAAATGACAGTAAAAATTTCTGATTGTAGATTATAATGACTACCAGAACTAACAATACAGAAAATAGGAAAAAAAATTTGAATACAGTACAAAAACCACTTGTTAGGGACTTTACGATCTGATCTCAGGAGTGTCTTTTGTCATAGATCAGACCAAAAGAAGTAAATAGGGAATTTTTATGAAGTAGGTAGATAAATTATTTGGTAACCGCCGAGTATAAGTCATGGGGTTCAAACTATTATTTACAAGTTGTGGAATGATCTTCCTAATCGTGTGGTTGAATCAGTAGAACTTCAAAAGTTCAAAGTTGGAGCAAATGCTTTTTTGTTGACCAGGCGGACATGAGTCTTTTTATAGTTTATTTATGACATATTTGTTTTTGTTGTTGTTAATAGTTAATATATGACATGTCTGTTTTGACGTTGTTACTTATTTTAGAATAATTTATTGTTAATTTGTTCTCTTCATTTATTTATTTCCTTTCCTCACTGGGCTATTTTTCCCTGTTGGAGCCCCTGGGCTTATAGCATCTTGCTTTTCCAACTAGGGTTGTAGCTTGGATAGTAATAATAATAATAAATAATAATAATTATGTTGGCAAAAATAAATTTATGAATATTGTACCCAAAATTTAATATTTCCCTGGATTACCTTGTCATATCAATAACATTCACAAAGCCTATACTTTACAGGGGTGTATGTATGATAGCGGCCACCTGCATGTATTATTATGGCTAACCTAGAATATGGCAGTGTAAGGGGGGTCACCGCCCCCGTTAGATATGTACGTAAGGACACGGCTTGTAGGTTAGGTTGGGGGGAAAGTTCAAGTCAGTTAACATCCATTTTTAATAGAATGCAGGAGGAACTGGCCGCTAATATACAAGGGCTCCACTTTACGAGGCATGGATAGTTTGAAACTGGGCTACAGTCTTATAACTCTAAATTAGCCTTCCTAACCAGGTTTACTGGGTATTACCGGACTTCTAAGCAAAAATAATTGTCACATGCCTTTAACTTGATTAGCATAGCACGGTGAGCTAAACCATCCCAATTGGATCCATTGTAGGATTGGCCTAAATTCGAAGCAAAATTTTTAGGCTAGCCTTCAACCTATGCAATTAGATGGGGAATTAAATATATATCTCTAGCCTATACACAAAGTTCCCATTAACATAATATCATAAGGTAATGCTACTATAGACCCGTTTCGAAAAGGTCTTTGTTTGGGGGTTCCCCTAAGGATAGCCTAAATAAAGGTTTCTAGAACGAGACCTCATATGCTACTAGAATTCAAGTTTCTCCAATAAAATTACGTTCATGATTATCATAATTCTCTAAATAAACATTTCTAGACACTCAAATTAAATATTTCAGACATTACCTTTCCCATGTCAGTGTAAAATGGTTAACGTGAAAAACGTCTCGTAAACTTTCCGATTCGTAGAAAGTAAACAATGCATTCACCTTTATAAATTCATTCATATTTTCATCTAAAAATCCATTTACTATCAAGAAAAACAAATATTTTATACATCCAAGATATATATTTTAAAATTTCATAACTACATTAAAACACATAAATGTCTTTTAATTGATAAATCATAGATTATGTAATTGGAAAAGTGGTTTCCCTTTCTTGGTGTCAGATCATTTTCATAGATTACATATATGTGATAAACACTGTAAGGTTCTTGAGTTTTCACATCAGAAAAGCTTCAGACAATTTATTATTATTATTATTATTATTAAATGCTAAGCTACAACCCTAGTTGGAAAAGCAGGATGCTATAAGCCCAGGGGCCCCAACAGGGAATTAGCTCAGTGAGGAAAGGAAACAAGGAAAAATAAAATATTTTAAGAACAGTAACAACATTAAAATAAATATTTCCTATATAAACAATAAAAAATTCAACAAAACAAGAGAAAGAGAAACTAGATAACATAGTGTGCCTGAGTGTACCCTCAAGCAAGAGAACTCTAACCCAAGACAGTGGAAGGCCATGGTACAGAGGCTATAGCACTACCCAAGACTAGAGAACAATGGTTTGATTTTGGAGTGTCCTTCTCCTAGAAGAGCTGCTTACCATAACTGAAGAGTCTCTTCTACCCTTACCAAGAGAAAAGTGGCACTGAACAATTACATTGCCGTAATTAACCCCTTGGGTGAAGAAGAATTGTTTGGTAATCTCAAAGTGTTGTCAGGTGTATGAGAACAGAGGAGAATCTGTAAAGAATAGGCCAGACTATTCGGTGTCTGTGTAGGCAAAGGGAAAGAACCGTAACCAGAGAGAAGGATCCAATATGGTACTGTCTGGCCAGTCAAAGGACCCCCTAACTCTCTAGTGGTAGTATCTCAACGGACGGCTGGTGCCCTGGCCAACCTACTAAAGTATTGTTATGCAAATACAATGGACAGTCTAAGAAACTTTGCATTCATGAATTGCTGAACGTATAATCTGAATAACATATTGAGTTTATATACAATGATCCTCCTTTACCTGTCTCATTTGAACTATTCTTTGAATCTTTAAAGCGGAGTGCTATTTATAATATATATACTTTTCAAGGCTGTATTCGCTGTAAACAAAGAACGCTTTAGATGAAGCTGTATTTTTTGTCTATGTGATGAGAATAGGCAAACTTGAACTCCTGTTCGTAAAAGAAATAAGTACTATGCGCTGACTGCAAATTGTTTTTTCACTTTAAATGGCAGGTAAGGAAAATGCACTTCGCATTTGCGAAAGACTTTGTATCATGAGTAGAAACAGCTCATATATTAAAAGCGTAAATATAAAGAATGTCAAAACTATATTTTCACTCTTTCACTATAATGTAGTTCAATACTGTGAATTATGAATGTAATTTGACTTGTATGCCTTCAATTTCATGAGTACTGTAGTACCCTAGCCTCTGTAGCATGGTCTTCCATTGTCTTGGGTACAGCTCTCTTACTTGGGGGTACATTCAGGCACACTATTTTATCTTATTTCTCTTCCTCTTGTTTATTTTAATCTATATGATATATATATATATATATATATATATATATATATATATATATATATATATATATATATATATATATATATATATATATATATACATACATACATAGTGTACATACATACATACATACATACATACTCAAGCACACTACTATATCTTATTTCTTTTTCTCTTTTTTTTATTTTTAGTTTATATACAGAAACTTACGGTCTATTAAATTTCTTATTCCTGATCTAGATACTACACAGTATTCTAGAAGTTTTATTCCAGCTGTGACCAAGTTGTGAAATGATCTTACTAATCGTGTAGTTGAATCAGTAGAACTTCAAAAGTTCAAAGTTGCAGCAAATGTTTTTATGTTGAACAGGCTGACATAAGTCTTTTTATAGTTTATATATGACATATCTGTTATTGACGTTGTCAATAGTTTATATAGGACATATCTGTTTTGACGTTGTTACTGTTTTTAGAATGATTTATTGTTAATTTATTCTCATCATCTATTTATTTCCTTATTTCCTTTCCTCACTGGGCTATTTTTCCCTATTGGAGCCCTTGGGCTTATAGCAGCTTGCTTTTCCAACTGGGGTTGTAGCTTGGCTAGTAATAATAATAATATATATACATATATATATATATATATATATATATATATATATATATATATATATATATAGACATATTACATATATATATATATATATATATATATATATATATATATATATATATATATACATATTATTATTATTGTTATTATTATTATTATTATTATTATTATTATTGTTATTATTATTATTATTTTAAGATCAGTGACATTACAATAGATCTTATATATATATATATATATATATATATATATATATATATATATATATATATATATATATATATATATATATATATATATAAAATCACAAACTGACAAAGTGTCCCTTAATTACCTCAAGGAAATCTAATAACTTCCATTTGATAATTTATGTACATCCAGTTGTCAGAAAAGTTGACATCGAGGGTTCCCATCATACCACATCCATACATGGAAAAATAACAGGACTACACATCAGTTCAAGTTACTTTAAACCCCTCCCCCACAACATTGCAACCTTCTACCTTTTTGGAAGCTAGAAAAAGGTTCTATGAGAAAAAAAAAAAAAAACAAAAAAAAAAAAAACAATGGGGGCTGCATGTGCTAAGCAGCTCTTCTAGGAGAAGGACACTCCAAAATCAAACCATTGTCCTCTAGTCTTGGGTAGTGCCATGGCCTCTGTACCATGGTCTTCCACTGTCTCTTGGGTTAGAGTTCTCTTGCTTGAGGGTACGCTCGGGCACACTATTCTATCTAATTTCTCTTCCTC